>NW_011494661.1:1763407-1795503 GCF_000754665.1 Bison bison bison | reverse complement strand
TTTGTTCACCAACCTGGAAGCTCTCCAAACTCTGTTGTTTAGTTGTGTGTGTTTTTTTTTTTGAATAGTTGAGATTTAATTACTTAAATGTGACTGATTAAATTATTGGCCATTGATGATTAAACTCAGTCTCCAGCCTCTCTCCCTTGCCTGGAAGTTGAAGGTTGATGCTGAAGGTCCTTATCCTCTCATTGAAAGTGGAAATGAAAATCGCTCAGTCGTGTCCCACTCTTTGCAACTCCATGGACTATGCAGTCCATGGAATTCTCTAGGCCAGAATACTGGAGTAGGTAGCTTTTCCTTCTCCAGACAATCTTCCCAACCCAGGGATTGAACCCAGGTCTTCCACATTGCAGGTGGATTCTTTACCAGCTGAATCACAAGGGAAGCAAGGGAAGCCCTATTCTCTCATTACCTGTTTGCATTTTCTTGTGATTAGTCCTTATTTGGAAGCCATCTATGGGCCTGCCAAGTCATCTCAGCAGAAGACAGGTATGGTGGAAAAAAGCTTGTTATAAATAACAAAAGATACTCACATCACTCAGTCCAAGAGTTTTAGAATCTCTGTGTCAGAAACTAAGGACAAAGATCAAATATATTTTTTATTATACCACATCTATCCATCTCATGTCTTTCCTATTAGACAAAATAAAGAGTTGAGTTGTCCTTAGGAACCAGTTTAAAGGGGCTCCCACTAACCAAATCTGGGAATGACAAAAGACTGAGGAGGCAAAACTTAACTAGAAATCTCAACTGTGAAATGCTGAAGCAATAGTAAAGTTTGAAAGTAACCGTTTGGCACCCATCAGTTCAGGCCAAAATCATGAGTGGATACAAGAACAAATGGATACCAGTGTGATGAGAAATAGGACATCTAAGTAGTCTCAAAGTATCTCCTCTCAAATACTTTGGTATTTGTTAAAAGAGAAATAATTTTGAGAAATCTGGCAGATACTACCTAAACTCATAACGAATGCTAATATTAAGAGAAATGAGGCAAATTAATAGCATATGCCTCCTGACACGATGCTTTGGAAAAACCCAACATTGCTTTTGTAGTATTTGTGCCAAAAATGTAGAACCTGAATCTAATTGTGGAAGAACATCAGACAAGCCCAAACTGAGAATATTCTACAAAGTAACTTAGCTAGAGTCTTTAAACATTGTCAGGATCATGCAAGACAAAACAAACACGACAAATCAAAAAAACTGCAGGGGCGCTATTCCAGATTAAAGGAAGACTAAGCCTCAAAACTGCAAATGCTTCAGTATCACCCACCCCTAAAAATGTGTTTGAATAGACATGAAATTTGAATATGTATAAATGTTCACAGTTCTAATACAGGGAGTTATCTTTGCTTTATGGATGCAGGACATATTCTCTCAAAAGAACCCTTTAGCACTATGACTCTTAAAAACATAATTTTTACAATTAAAAGGATAGTTTAAAAAATCTCTAATTCCCTAATTATGATTGTTTGAATAAGTGCTTTCCCATCAAATAAATAAAAAGCACTTGATTTTACAAAATGAAGCACTTATTGGAAAAATAGAAAATATTTGAGTTTGATTTTTTTCCTGAATGACTATATATATGCATTTGTATGTAGTTAAAATATATATGAACCAAGTGGGTTTGATCAAGAACTATATTTTTCAGCACAGTCTTAGGTTCAAAATTACATTTAGTCTTTAGTTTGATAAGAACAGGCCACAAGTCAAGTAATAAGTAGTTTAATTATCACAAGTACATTTCTTAAATGGCAGTTTTAAGTCTTTGTTGTTTTTCAGTCACTAAGTCGTGTCCGACTCTTTGAGATCCCATGAACTGCAGCATGCCAGGCTCCTCTGTCCTTCACTATAACCTGGAGTTCACTCAAATTCATGTCCATTGAGTTGGTGATGCTATCTAACCGTCTCACCCTCTGCCACCCCCTCCTCCTTTTGCCTTCAATCTTCCCCAGCATCAGGGTCTTTTCTAAGGAGTTGGCTCTTCGCATGAGGCGGCCAAAGTATTGGAGCTTCAATTTTAGCATCAGTCCTTCCAATGAATATTCAGGGTTGATTTCTTTAGGATTGACTGATTTGATCTCCTTTCAGCTCAAGAGATTCTCAAGTCTTCCTCAGTCCCACAGTTTGAAAGTATCAATTCTTTGGTGGTCAGCCGTCTTTATGGTCCAACTCTCACATCTGTACATGACTACTGGAAAAACCATAGCTTTGATTATATGGACCTTTGTCAGCAAAGTGATATCTCTGCTTTTTAATATGCTGTCTAGGGTTGTCATTGGAGAAGGCAATGGCACCCCACTCTAGTACTCTTGCCTGGAGAATCCCATGGATGGAGGAGCCTGGTAGGCTGCAGTCCATGGGGTCGCTAAGAGTCAGACATGACTGAGCAACTTCACTTTTACTTTTCACTTTCATGCATTGGAGAAGGAAATGGCAACCCACTCCAGCGTTCTTGCCTGGAGAATCCCAGGGATGGGGGAGCCTGGTGGGCTGCCGTCTATGGGGTTGCACAGAGTCAGACACAACTGAAGCGACTTAGCAGCAGTAGCAGGGTTGTCATAGCTTTTCTTCTAAGGAGCAAGTGTCTTTTAATTTTATGGCTGCAGTCACAGTCCACAGTGGATTTTGGGCCCAAGGAAATAAAATCTGTCACTGCTTTCAGTTCTTCCCCTTCTATTTGCCATGAAGTGATGGGATTGGATGCCATGACCTTAGTTTTTTGAATGCTGAGTTTCAAGCCAGCTTTTTCACTCTCATCAAGAGGCTCTCTAGTTCCTCTTCACTTTCAGCCATTTGAATGGTATCATCGGCATATCTGAGGTTGCTGAGTTTTAAGTCTTGCTTAGTAGCAAAAGCCCTGGTTGTAAAACAATAAAAATTGTGGGCAGGAAGTTATTCAAACTAACCTTACCCATCTCTGCCTTGCTCCTCCTTAGTTTGCTCAATGTTATTAATGCACTTAATGCTACTGAACTGTACACTTTAAAATGTTTAAAATGGTAAATTTAGGTTATGTGTATTTACCACAAAAATTAAGAAATAACATGTAACTATTTCATTTACAATGTTTTAGACATTTCCCCAATTTCTTTATTATTTGGAAAAAGGTTTTCAAAAGTCAGCATCACAGATGTTGCTGTGATCAAGGTGCTTTGTAAAAGAAAATTCATCAACTTTTTGATGAATATAAGCCATAATCCCTAGGAAGGCCAGTCAAGGAACTTCAGCTTCGGCTGCCTCCTTGTTCCTTCCTGCATGAAGCATTAGTAAATGACAGTCTTTATTTGGACATGGACTGTGCAGTCCCATTCTCCCAAAGCTTTGTCTCCACCGCTTCTGTTGTACCAATGTCTACTTCTGTTGTTTTCTTTTTTTTACTAGCTGCAGCCTTCTTGTTGCATTCACATTCTCAAAACGGGAGTCAGATGATCACAATTAGTGTCTATCCAAACTATAGCTTCTCTGACTGGCAGAGTTCTTAGAAGTTGCCAGGCCAGGCATTGATAAATACAAAATGCAATGTTTTGGCCAGGTTTCCAGGGGCATATGACACAAAGCATGGAAGCAATTATGGAAAAACTGGTTCAGGATATTTTATTGAACATTAAACAACTACTTTGAAGGTTGATGTAGCATGCATTGGATCACTGCTACACTGCATGCATTGAGCATTTGTATCAGCCAAATTAGAATTCAGGCTATCACTACATACAGACTCAGACAGAATGCACTGTTAATTGGTGCACTAAGTGAAACAGTTCATCAGAATCAGCTGGGCTGGACGGCAGTGTAATCTGTGACCCTGGCTTCGGATTCCTAACCAAACTAAAGGTCTAAAGAACAGCAGCGGATTGTGACTTGTTACATTTTTTTTTAAGATCTCATTTGTCATAATTACTGTTATCTTGTACTTAATACATTTCATCACCATCAATTGAAGCCATACTTTATCTAAAATGACCAGATAATATCACCACTACCAAGATTCTGGACCACAGCCAGTCCTCTGGCATTTCAGTGATCCTTGATGCAATCTAACACCGCTGTGAACAGGATGTTGAAGCAGCTGTTGCAGTAAGCTGAAAGGGGACATTTGCAATCAGCGAGCAGAAGAAACACATAGCAAACCGTACAAGCCAAGGTCAAGTCATGCAATAATGCCTTGAACAAAACATGATCTTCTGGGTTGAGAGTTTACTTGAATAAATGAAGGCAGAAATACAGCAGTCATTTCCCAGTAAAAATTCTCCTTCGGCAAAACTTAAGCATTTAAAATTTATTTATATATTCATGTAAATTAGCCAATATGTGATTTTTCAAATTACTCTTTTGATAATTAAAGAATAAGCTTATAGGCTGAGTAATATTTCATTATATTGAGTGTATCATGTTATTGAAATAAGTTAGACAAAGACAAACACTCTATGTTCTCACTTATATGTGGAATCGAAAAAATAGAACAAATGCATGCATATGACAAAACTTAAACAAACTCACAGATATAAAGAACAAACTAGTGGTTAGTGGAGATGGAAGCAGGGAGCCGGGAGATAAGGGTTTGGGATTAAGAGACACGGACTGCTATGCATAAATTAAATAAGCAACAAGGACATATTGTAGGGCACAGGTAAATAGAATAACTATTTTGAAGTAATTTTAAATGGAGTGTAATCTATAAAAACATAGAATTACTAGGTTGTATACTTGCAACTAATATAATTTTATAAATCAACTATATTTCAATAAAAATAGAAAATACAAAAGAATAGATAATAAATCAATGAAGTGAAAAAGAGGTCAAATAGAAGAGTAAGTGCACTTTCTTTTGCAATTCAGGCTTGGAAAAGATACTGAATGTTAAAGAGAAGAAAACTTAGTCCTTAGAAGAGGTGTGAGTGAACTGGGTCATAGACAAAAAAAAGCTGGTGGAGATGAATCAGAGATACAATACCAGGACATGAAAGTATAAGCCGGGGATTGTCATGTAAATGACAACATCCCTAAGCCAGGAAATCATTAAACATTTGCATAAGAAAACAAAAAAGATTTCTCAATGTGAGATGGCAATTTTTTAAAAATCTTCATTGAATTTGTTACAAATATTGCTTCTGTGTTATGTTTTGGTTTTTTGGCCACAGGGCATGTGGGGTCTTACCTCCCCAGTTCAGTTCAGTTCAGTCCAGTTCAGTTCAGTCGCTCAGTCGTGTTAGACTCTTTACGACCCCATGAATTGCAGCACACCAGGCCTCCCTGTCCATCACCAACTCCCGGAGTTTACTCAAACCCATGTCCATCGAGTCGGTGATGCCATCCAGCCATCTCATCCTCTGTTGTCCCCTTCTCCTTCTGCCCCCAATCCCTCCCAGCATCAGGATCTTTTCCAATGAGTCAACTCTTCGCATGAGGTGGTCAAAGTATTGGAGTTTCAGCTTTAGCATCACTCCTTCTAATGAACACCCAGGACTGATCTCCTTTAGGATGGACTGGTTGGATCTCCCTGCAGTCCAAGGGACTCTCAAGAGTCTTCTCCAACATCACAGTTCAAAAGCATCGATTCTTTGGCACTCAGCTTTCTTCACAGTCCAACTCTCACATCCATACATGACCACTGGAAAAACCATAGCCTTGACTAGATGGACCTTTGTTGGCAAAGTAATATCTCTGCCTTTTAATATGCTATCTAGGTTGGTCATAACTTTCCTTCCAAGGAGTAAGCATCTTTTGATTTCATGGCTGCAATCACCATCTGCAGTGATTTTGGAGCCCCCCAAAACAAAGTCTGACACTGTTTCCACTGTTTTCCCATCTATCTTCCACCTCCCCAATCAAGTATCAAATGTGCACCGCTTGCATTGGAAGGTGAAATCTTAACCCCTGGATTGCCAGGGAAGACCAAAGATGGCTAATTTCTTAAACAATGGATGATACTGGCCTTTCTCCCCCCTCTTATCTATGAAAATAAATTCTAGCTTTATCTAGTTAGTTCCCTATCCCTCTGGACCCACCACCACAGTTCTACTGATCTCCAAAAGAGGTCCTGTCTTGTTTCTCTTGTCTTTGGAACTTTCATGATGAACTATTAAAAGAAGAAATGTGGGCCCAAAGAGAACAATTTGAGTACTAGAGTGGCTTGAGGATTAAAACTTTCATGGAGGACTTTCAGAGGAATTTTGGAAGGAGGGGCATGGAAACTACGATATGAGAATGATGCTGATGAAATGGGGAAGGAGAATTTTAAGCATTGCAGTAGAAATATGCTGCCTTCATGGACTTTAAGAAATGTATGTGAAGAGTTTAAATTACTTTAAAATGATCTCTTTGGTTGTGACTCCATTACTGATTTGGGTCTAAACCTTGTGGACTATGACTCTATAAACAGTTCATTCGCCTGTACAAACATCCTCAGTTTAATCCAACAGCTGTGCATGTATCTTGCTGAAGCTGCAGCGAAGAGATGGAGTCTTCATAGAGGCTTGGGTTGTGAACAACAAAGCACAGTACAGATCAAATTATTAACTTGTTTTCATCAATTGTCATTGATCATATCCTTCATGATAATAGTTTATTTTCTGCTTTGTGTCTTGAATATAAAAGTCTAACAGCTTTAATTGGTTAATTTCTGACTTCACTTACTCTATTTTTCTCAACTCTACATTCTTCTAGACAAGAATTTTCAAAGACATGGCCTCTATGGATAGGGAGCTACTTTGTAGTTTTTGAAAATTTTATTTTTCATAAATTTTTTTGTTCATCTCAACCAGAGTTTGGTCTCTCCTTCCACACTTAGATTTCAAACACACAGACACATCAACCTACAATTAACTAGACCTATATGAAGATGTGACTGCCTGTCCTGTGCTCTTCTCTGTCTTCCCCTGTCTCTGTTTTTCTCTTTCTATTATACACACACACACACACACTTAATGGCATAACAAAAAAGGTGGCAATAAGATACTTTTATAACACATTTCCCTCTGCTAAATACAAAGAGTTGATGGCACTTCCTATTTGAGCCTTGCAGTTTCAGTCTGAAACTGTATGAAAAGATACTGTAATTTAAAAATAATTAGTGAAGGCCTGGATGCTCAAGCAAAATGTACCTTGAATACTGCCGCAGTCTGAACTGAGTAAGTTTGATAAGAGATCTAGCCACAGTGAAAGAGCCTAGCTTCCAGTGTCTGTATTTATAACTTATTATAATAGTGTGTATCTATATATGTCTGCATGCTCTGTCACGTCTCTTTGCAATCCCGTGGACTGTAGCCTGTCAGGCTCCTCTGTCCACAGGATTTTCCAGTCAAGAATATTGAAGTGGGTTGCCATTTCCTCCAGGGGATCTTCCTGATCTCTCTTGCATCTTCTGTTTTGGCAGGTGAATTCTTTACCACTATGCTAATCTCAAATTTGTAATGACTTTTAATGCCATAAATGCTGTAGGGGAACCACAGCATTGAATAAGTATCAGGTGAGCCCTGCTGGAGAAGCAGTTATTCAGAGAAGTGCCTGATCAGGCCCAGCCCAGAGAGTTTTGCAAACTCTGTTCTCCAACAGCAACATCTAGTGTAGAGTACCCTTCCCATTAGCTAGGTGTCAAAGAAAAACCAGAGCTGGATGGTAGTTAAGGCTATAAAAACAGATTGCAATTAAATAGCTTAAAAAAAAAAAAAAAAAAAGCTATTGCAATTGGTGAAAAAGACCTTAGCACAGAACTGGCTGAATTTTGAATATAACCTGGAAAAATGAGAATTTTTTCCAGGGAGCAGCCTGGGGATTGGTGGATGGAAAATTACTGTGGGGAACTATCAGGAGTAAGGGGGAATTCTAGCTACACTATTTAATAGGATTCTTGGGAAAAGTCAGGCCAGGGCGATCTGACAGAACTTGGGGAATGGTGAAGGATGAGGAACTTGATGTTAAGGGTGATCAGATATGCAGGAAGGGGAATTCTGCCTAAACCCATTTAGCAGGATTCTTGCTAAAATTAGAAATTAAAGGATGAACACTGAAGCCCAAAACTCAAGGTCTAGGTGAAGAAGAGCCTGACTAAATTTCAGTCATGGAGGGAATCTTTGTCAGTAAAAATTGGACAAGTTATCTGAACCCATGTTCTGTGACCCAACTGTCTGGTTCCAAAGGGTGAACACTGAGCTGTTCCTGAGTTTACCCTTTCCATTAGTTCCAAACACAAAGTCAGCCTCTATTGTTTTCTTTGGGCTTTTGATAATGTATATAAAATTTCCTCCAGTTTTGTCTGTAATGTATTTTATAAACACATAATTTGTTATTGGAAATTTCTTCTCCTTTCAATTCTTTTACACAACTAAACCCTTCTGAAGATGGTAAGACCAATTTATCTGCATATGAGAAATACTAAAAAACAAAAAACCGTGTTCCCCCAAGTTTTTGCTTTTCCACGATTGTAGACTAGTCAACCCAACTAGTCAACTACTCTCTCTGACAAGAGTTTCTTTACACTCAAATTCCTAATTCTCCTGGGAAGTTCCACAGTAGCCCCATCAGAAATTTTCCCTGAGGTATGCTCCACAAGTTACTCATCACACACCTTCAAAAATACCATCGTTTGCCTCAGTCTTGATTTTAATTAAAAATCACTTTCAGCAAGATGATTTTCTACCTTGACAGTTAAGAGTTTGTGGAATAGCTTTAGAGAGAGTTCTTGGTCTTTTCTCAGTCTTGGGCAGGTGCAGAGCTCTGACCCCTGCCTTTTGGTTAAGGCACCACTACAGCACCATCACAGCTTTAGGAACCCTTGTTAAGGGAGAGATATAGTCACAAGTTATCCTTTTATTCCTGAGAGCAAGCAGTTCAAACCCCAGAGGCTTTAGGTTCTCCAAACAGAACACTTGTGGGTAGGAGACACCTTTGTTCAGCTGAACTAGAAGCATAATCTCTCACTCTGGTCATTCTTTTACTAAGACCTTGTCTGTTTGTCTCTAGTTTTGCTTTTCAAGGCAACTTACTTTTCCGTTAGTCTTTCTATTTCTCCCATTTCCAATTTCCTTCTGTACATGATTTTTCTGGAAAGAATAAATGCCACCATGACACTTGATTATGACCTCTATATCTCTATTCAGTAGGGAGCCAGGCCATTCTCAAATCCATAGTATTTTCTTACACTGAATTTTTCTGGCTTACATCAGTATTTTCCACTTCTTGTGAGGATACAAGGCTGTGACATTCTATTTAGGCTGAGATAGGTTTGAGTACGAGGGTTTAATCTGATGGATGGGGATCTTCTCAGCTCCCATTCTGAGGTAAAGGGCTTTAGATTCTCAGTGAAGGATTAGGACTTGCAAGCCCTGAGAGACTGAGACCTTCTACAGAGTCCACCAGTATAAGGGATCTATGAGTTACTCGGGTTATTTCGGTCACCACTGAGTGAGAGACTACTTCTCTCCTCTGTGGTTAACATGGCATTGACGAGTCATTTGAGTGACATATTTCTTTCTGAAGTGATATTTCTATTTTCCTAACAGATTTATAAAACAAGTACCTTTTTGGTACATGTCTTTTGTATCACATATACAATCACATATACAATGTACAAAAATTATATATATTTTATATTAGTTTCTCCTGAAAGAGTCTATTTTTCTGTTACTAAAATTGTCATATATGTTTGATTTAAATACTATTATTAATTCCCTTATTTTAAAAACTATGACATAAGATTGGTCAATTTCCAATTTGAAAAATTATTTTAAAAACTAATTATTTAATAAAAATAGAACCTTTTTGCTACTTCTGACAAAAAATTTTTACCATTTTATCAAATAGTGAAAACCGAACAAATGCTAACAGCTGCCAAGCCATCAACTTTCTGCTTATGCTGTACAAAACATACAATTTAAAACAGGCAGACATATGGGCTTTAGATCATGTTTATGTAGGCATTTGTGAATTAAATTCAAAAAATGTTCTGTCTCAGATTATAACTATATCTTTCACCTTAGGGCAATCCATATAAATTAATACATTAGGTTTTTGTAGAGTTAGTATGTTCCACTTAATGAGAGAATATTTTGCAGTTACTAGAAAATATTTTTCTTTTTTGATGGTGGTGGTATTTGGTTTATATTGAGGTATAATTTGCATATAATGCAAATCATTCTTTTTGCATTTTGAAAAATGCACTGCAATCAAGATAGAGTACAGTTCCGTCCTCATTCCAAATTCACTTATGCACCTTATGTCATTATCCTTTTGTCTCAGACTGAGTCCCTGGTATACAAAACCCGTGACTAATGTGTTTTCTGTCCCTGTAGTTTTGCCATTTTCAGAATGCCATGTAAACAGAATCAGACATTACGCAGCTTTTTGAGTCAGATCTTTTTTTAACTTATCATAATAGATTTAGATTCATTGATGTTTTTGTGTTTATCAGAAGTGTATTCCTTTGAATAGCTGAGTGGTATTCCATTGATGGGTATACCATGGTTTGTTAACTCATTCATCAGTTGAAGGTGATATCACTTGTTTCCAATTTTTGGTAATTATAGAAAACTGTTCTAAACAGTTTATTCTTTTTGTCTTCTTAAATATCAAATTGAGTGAGGATGAATTCATAGAAATGACAATGGTATAACAAGAAACTCCTATCAAAGCACTACAGTATAGTTTCCTTGGAGATATTTTCCTTAACATGCAATGTATTACCTATGATCAAGGTATAGGTAAATATTTCTTATCTAATATCTTTGTCATCTAAGAATTCTTTACCACGGTGACTTAGGTCTGATACATTTAGGACTCAGTTGCCCTCAGTATGTATATATAGTATGTATATAATTTATTAAAATCATTCTATCTTTGCTCTTTAAAAAAATCAAATAATATGATAGGAATCAGAAGATCTTTAGCTAGGTGAAAGATAACTTAATGACAAAGTGATCAAGATGCATAAAATAAAAGAAGGACAGTTTATGCTTTTTCTAACAGCTGTTGGCCAAGACCAAATTCAATCAGCTCTATATGAGGCAATGGAGAGGAATGGGAGAGATTAATCTCTATGTGTTAATGGGATGGGGTCTATGTCTTCTCAGCTGTGTAGTACACCATATCATCCAGTGCTTTGTGCATAACGGTTTCAGTAAATGAAAAAAATAGTGCATCAATATGTGTACATATATAGAGACCCCAAGGAAGAAACACCAATATACCATATTATACTTCACTCCACTACATTTCCCACATTAAGAAATCATACTTTTTGACATAGTAAATATCTTTCTAACTTCTTCTTTCTGTTTTAAATCTCCATGCTCTAACTCTATAAATACATAGCAAGTCCAGGAAAATAAAAGGATGTATTTTATTAACTAAGCTTACAAACTTTTAACATGCCTCCTGATGAGTTCTTTTGGAGAAATTCTTTCATGGTGAAAAAATATATAAATTTAAAAATTATGGGAATAGGATTTATAAATGAAAGTCAATTACAAAAAAAATAGGAGTTTTGTGATATTCAGGATATATAATACAAATTTTTTCTTTTGAAGCTAAGGTTGGTTGAAAACTATTTTCTCCCACAAAGTTAATATTAAGCATATATTTAAAGAAAGAGAGTAAAATGAAGAGCTTACTTGGTCTACCATGAATTTGTTTTAGACAAATTGGTCATTAAGGGAAATACTTATAACCAAACTAGCTGTAGGTGAGTTGCTTAGAAAGCCATGGATTTCACAGATCTGGGATTAATACCTGAAATCTTTATTGCAAAAAATAGTAATTAGGCTGAAATCACTTTGAAGAACTTATTATATAGAAATAAATATTATCAGTTTGTAAATATTTGCACATGAGAATATTTATTGAAAGATTTTAATGGTCTAAAACTATACCAATTTGAGTGTTATTACTAGAAGAATGGGTAATTAATTTTAGTACTTCCACACAACACAGCTACTCAGAAGTATGAATTCTATTTGTATTTATCAACTCAGAGGCACATATATGATGTATTTTTTTCAAACTTTAAACTTTTTATTTTGTATTGGGTATAGCCAATTAACAATGTTGTGGTAGTTTCAGGTGAACAGTGAAGAGACTCAGCCAGACAGATACATGTATCCATTCTCTCCCCAAACCCCCTCCCATCCAGGCTGGCACACAGCACTGAGCGAAGCTCCATGTACTATACAATAGGTCCTTGCTGATTATCCATTTTAAATACAGCAGTGTGTACATGACCTTCCCGGAGTCCCTAACTATCCCTTCTCACTAACAACCATAAGTTTGTTTTTGAAGTCTGTGTGTCTCTTTCTGTAAGTTCATTTGTATCATTTCTTTTACATTCCACATATAAGGGACATTATACAATATTTCCCCTTCTCTGTCTGACTTACTTCGTTCAGTATGACACTCTTTAAGTTCATCCATGTTGCTGAAAATGGCACTATTTCATTCTTTTTAATGGCTAAGTAATATTCCATTGTTTATATACACCACATCTTCTGTATCCATTCCTCTTTAGGTGGGCAATTAGGTTGGTTCCATGACTTGGCTATTGTGAACAGTGCTGCAATGATCATTGGGGTGCACATATCCTTTTGGATCATGTTTTCCTCTGGGTATATGCCCAGAAGTGGGATTGTAGGGTCATATGGTAATTCTATTTTTAGTTTTTTAAGGAAACTCCATACTGTTCTCCAGAGTGGCTGTACCAGTTTACATTCCCACCAACAGTGTAGGAGGGTTCGCTTCTCTTGACACCCTCTCCAGCATTTGTTGTTTATGGGATTTTTGATGATAGACATTCTGACCGGTGTGAGGTGATATCCCATTGTAGTTTTGATTTGCATTTTTCTAATAACCAATGATGTTGAACATCTTTTCATGTGCTTATTGGCTCTATGTATGCCCTTTTTAGAGAAATGTCTATTCAGGTATTCCACCCATATTTTGAGTGGGTTGTTTGTTTTGATGCTGTTAAGCGTCATAAAGTGTTTGTAACTTTTGGAGACTAATCTCTTATGGTCACATCATTTGCAAATATTTTCTCCCAATCTGTAGGTTGTCTTTTTATTCTGTTTATTGTTTTCTTTGCTGTATGTGATGCATTTTTAAAGGAAAACATCCGACTGCATTTAATGAATATAGTGTTACTCTATTTTTTTAAAACAATTCACAAAACCTGTGAGTATGTGTCAATGAGAGAGAGAGAAGGAGAAAGACAGAAACAGAAAGAGAGAGAGACAGAGAAAGAGAAGAGAAGGAGAGAGCGGCTGTGATTTTGCACTGGTTTGTGTGATCATGTGGAAATGCAGGTTACCTCTGCAGAAGGTACGTGGGCAGAAAGGTATTTAAAACATTAGGTAGTGTATCTTCCTCTATTTTTGTATAACTTTTGCTTGGCTCAGTTGCTATAATAAACACGTGTTCCTGTTATAATTTACCGACAGTTAGCAAAATTAAAATTAAAATTGCTATTTGAGCAAACAGCAGCTTTCTCCTCATTTCATCTAGACCTCTTTTCCCTACAGCAAATTTATGGCTAATCAAGCAAGAGTTCTTAATAACTAACTGCTTTTGGTAATTTAAAGACTCCCCTGCCTAGAGGCTGAACAAGATGTCCTCCCAAGTTCCTTCTGATTTGGCACATAAACTTAGATTCAAATGAACATTTATTCATCTATATTAAATGACATGAAACTATATGGCACATTTTAGCCCCAAATATTTTTCTCCTATTTAATCTGTTGATCTCTGTAGAATTAGTATTTTTAAATTGAATCAAGTGAATGGTGGACTTTCAAGAAGTTTACATCTATAAAATTTCCATGAATATATATATATATATATGATGCTAGTGCTAAGTCACTTACAGTCGTATCCAACTCTTTGTGACTCCATGAACTGCAGCTCACCAGGCTCCTCTGTCCATGGGATTCTTCAGGCAAGAAAACTGGAGTGGGTTGCCATTTCCTTCTCCAATATATATATATATATGCACAAATACATATATATGTGTATATATATATACACACAAATTGAGATTTACAAATTGCAATAGAAATAAAGATGATATGGGAAAATAAAGAAGCTAGTTGCCATTTTAAACGCAATACTATTTGCTAATCTGAAAATTACATTTGTAACTTTTCAATTGCTTCTTGATTTTTGTCATGCTCGCTTGATTTGTTATATGTAATATTTTCTTCCTATATCAAAACTTTTGAAGCACTGTAAGCCACCTTCTTACAGTAAAAATGAAGGTTGAGGTTAGGAAGTAGAAGGCACTAGAGATGATTTTCTATAGCATCTTAAATTAACCATGGAATGAAATGGAAGTATTCTGCAAGGAAAAGTAGAGCTGTGTTATTCTCTTCCTCATCACACCAAGTGACCACAACTACGCAATTACAACAAAATCTAGTATATATTTCAAGGATTTTCCCTTCTGAAACTGAACTTTGAGAGACAAGGATCAGACTTCCATGTTTCATAAATATTCATGATCTTCATGAATTTATAAACTTTCATTCATAAATATCATCTATCCAACCATATTCAGTAATTCGATAGATGTAGATTTGAAAATCTCCTTGTAAATGTTTTCTGTAAATAACCCAAGTATAATAAGCAAATAATTGCTACTGCAACCTTGGGTGACAGAGAGAAAATAAAAGTACCTTGTCTTCTTCCTTCCTTTGCTTTCCAGGAAACTTAGAGATACAAATATTCTCTGCATGTTATATTCCTATATATAATTGTAGGCATTCCATTTATTATGGAAGAAGGTGGGATGTGATGCAGTTATCAAGTGGTGCTAGGTATGTAAGACATCAATTTAGGAAGATCTGCTCCTGTATGTCTACAGCGTAGGCTCTGGTAACTTACAGAATGGCCTGATGGGAGACTCTAATCACATGGACACCTGCCTCTTCTCCTCTCATTTCTATGCAGAGATGTTGATGAGTTAGTTTCTGTAAGCTCAGCTTCATCATTCTTGATTGCGGTGCCTACTTCATAGGGTTGTGAAGGAGATTACATAAAGGGTGGCTTGCAAAGTACTCAAGCAAAGGGCCTGGCACAAAATCAGTGGTCTGCATATGTTGACCATTAATGATATAAAGTATGTTCAAGCTCATTTTTGAATCCACTGAGCTAGAAAAATTGTTTTGTTCTTTTTTGTTTGTTTGTTTTTGCTTTCATTTTCTAGGTCCACATTCAAAAAAATCAATTTAAGACCAAGATAATTTAAACAAAAGTATAGCTAAGTCTCAGACCAATTAGACCAAGAAAACTTCTGATTCTGAAGGAAACATAATGGGAAATGCGCTTCTGAACTGCCATGGTTCTTAAGAAGTAGTCAAAGGAGAGAGAATCAAAGGAAAATAACCAGAGAGGAATCCGCTTGAAGCTTCTGGAAGACAGAAATAGCAGTTGCAGGTGATTTTAACCAATCTTCAAATTTTCTTTCTTGAAACTGCCACTATGAGGAGTGAGAAAGTGGTTTTACGAAGTACTTTTTTACCTCTGCCCCTAATAGATGGTTGCTATGAATCATCAAAAAGATGCAAGAGAGGTGAAAAGGTAAAAGGGAAAAAAAAGTAAAAAGTGAGAGGGAAACTATTAATTTTGTATTATTATAAGCTTATAAAAGCAGTCTCATTTTAAAAAATGCCCAAGATTGAAGAAAAAGTGAACGAAAAGAAGGAGTGCTTGTAAATCAACTAAAATGTGCTAAGCACTCAGGTAGGTGGTTTGTATATACATATAGCATTGACTTCATAATTTCATTAATCTCACAAAGATGCTTAGTCAGGATAGAGTAGGTTATCCTGTGATAACAGCTCTCAGCGGCTTAAATGCAGCAAGATTCTAGGTTTGGTAATTCTGAAAGGCAGCCTTTTCCACATGATGACTCATATTTGCCATTCCATATCATATTGATACATTCTTCTAAATTGAAAAGAAAGACACTTTGTAAAGTTTCATAATGCCACTTAATGCATCTTCCCAGAAATGACATACTATATATACTTGCATTCACATTTCATTGGCCAAAGTGAATTACATCAGTCTGTGTCACTTCAATGGGGAACAGAATGCAATTTCCTCATGTACCCCAAAGCAGGAGACTCAGAAATTCTGGTGAGCAGATGTCTATCACAAAAAGGGACTTCCTATTTTGAAGGTAAAAAATCTGACATTCAGAGACACTCGCAACTTAGGCAAAATCACTCTTTCTGTTTGGTATATTGGAATGTAAAACTCCTAAATCTATATTATTTACTATTGTAATGTTTTGTTTGACATATATTCACTATTGCATTGATATCAATGTTACACACAGAACAAACATATTTTCTACTTAATGTAAAAGTAAGCATTGTAAGTTATCCCATAGCTAAATCACATAGAGAACTGTGCCAATTATTGTGAAAACTACTAATATCATAATCATGGACTTTGGAAGGAGTTATTCTTGTCTGCTATTGATTCTAAGATCAAAAAGTTTCGATCTTGCAGTGTCTCTGTGTTTTTCATTTGTTTTGGTTTTTGTTTTTGAAAGTATTTTAGCACTTGTGTGTCCTGAAGGAACCTCTCTTGTACACTTACAGCCTAGTAAGATCCATGGCATGCAGTTCAAAGAAATTGCACCAATTAGGCTAAGAACATTTTCCAGATTCAAGGAAGCCTTCTCCACATTTGAGCATAGTCTGAGGATCAGTGGAGATAGTAGTTCAAAGGGACTAGTCAGTTTAGTAAAATAAGTACCTTGGTTACCCATTAAATTTGCCTTTGTAAATAAAGTACAGTGAGTTTCCCTTTGATCTTATGAAGATAGTCCTGCGTGCTATACATAGCACAGAGATGAAAGTAGACGAGGCTGCTTAAAATGAAATATGCTACTGAGTGATATAAAGCTTTCAAACTCTTGAGGAGAAGCAGAAGTAATATTGTAATGCCCTTGTTTGCAGTATTTTCATAGGGCATTTGGTGTTAATTTCAGTTATTTTCTTATTAAAATGAATAAACTGACACTATAGGAAAAATGTTACAGAACATTAGGCATAAATATGATCAATGATTTACGAAAGGCTGCATACATTTGTTTCCATTTCTTCAAAGTAGCATCTAGATTTCATATTGTCTCATCAAGAATCCCTTATCACTGTCCTCTTTGGTCAGGACATTTATATTTTTAATTTAATAAAAATGTCTATATACATAAAATTTTTAATTTTATTTTTTAATTTAATAAAATTTTCTCTCTATATATAAATTTTAAAATTTAATAAAATTTTCTATATTTCTATAGAAATTTTAATTTTAATTTTTAATCTATTTTTAAATTTTTTGACATGATTTTCTTATTATCAATAAAGGATGGTGCATTAAAAATTAGAAAAATAAGGAAAATTAGATGTTGTAGTTTCCATTTTAATAAACCACTCCAACCTTCTGGTAGATTTTCTCTGGCGCACTTCTCTTCTCAAATGTCAAGTTTTATGCTAGTTTTTAACAAATCCAGGCCAGGGTTTTTGCTAATATTTAGCTTATATTCTAAGTACTGGCATTTTAATAGAGGTTTTGAACCCAAAGGAATGAATCTCTCTTGGAGGAATTTTCAACACAAGTGATGGATGGAGTGTAAGGGGTGGTCTGAATAGGGTGCAGTGATGAGCTCCCACTGGCATTCCAGTCACCATTTGGAAAGCTAACCCTGGCTGAGGTATATATATATAATATGTACAATAATTCTTACTCTGGCTTTGTGGCAGTCTGATTATATTGTCTTCTTAAAAGTTTATTGGAGAAAATTTATTTTATTAAATCCCTAAATTATAAAGTTCAGGCTTTCAGGATTTATGTGATTTTACTTTATTTGACATTTAAAAAAATTACCTAGTTTTTGACTGTCATAAGGTGGCTCAGATGGTAAAAAACCTGTCAGCAATGCAGGAGACCCAGCTTCAATCCCTGGGGTGGGAAGATCCCCTGGAGAGGGAAATGGCTACCCACTCCAGTATTCTTGCCAGGAGAACTCCCCGGAAAGAGGAGCCTGGTGAGCTCCAGTCCGTGGGGTTGCAAAGAGTCAGACACGACTGAGTCTTTCACACTTTCAAGTGTAAACAATGGTTTCCATTTTTCGTTTAGAAGTTATTTTTAATAAATTCAGCTTATGCTCACATTTGATTATATGTTTTCTGACGAATAAAAGAACTTTCTCTATGTATCTTTTTTAAATTAGAGGGAAATTATATATGGATAAACAGAGAATTAGCAGAATTACATTTCTGTATCTGCAAAGCCAACTACCTTAGGCAGAATGATGGCCACCCAAACATGTTCCTGTCTAATTCCTGGGGCTTGTTACTATCTGTATCTTACATGGATAAAGCTACTTTGAAGATACAGTTAATCTTAAGGACCTTGAGATGGGGACAACTGGATTATCCAAGTGGGTCCAACCCAATCATCTGAGTCCTTTTAAGAACCTCTCAGGCTAAGCAGAGAATTGGAAGTAAGGATGGTTAGAGAGATGGAGGAAGTGAGCTATAAACCACCAAGTATGTATAGTCTTTAGAAGCTGAAAAACACAAAGAAATGTGTGATCTTGTAGAACTCAAGAAAGGCATGCAGCCTTGCAAAAATCCTGATTGCAACCTAGGAGATCTGTGTTAGACTTCTGAGTTCTAGAATTGTAAGACAATAAATTGGTGCTGTTTTAAGTCATTTAGTTCACAGTCATTTGTTACAGCAGCAATAGAAAAATAATACAGATTTTAGTACCAGAAGTGAGATTTGAACCCATATAAACAGACCACCTGACCTGCCTCTTGAGAAATTTGTATGCAGGTCAGGAAGCAACAGTTAGAACTGGACATGGAACAACAGACTGGTTCCAAATAGGAAAAGGAGTACGTCAAGGCTGTATATTGTCACCCTGTTTATTTGACTTATATGCAGAGTACATCATGAGAAATGCTGGGCTGGAAGAAGCACAAGTTGGAATCAAGATTGCTGGGAGAAATATCAATAACCTCAGATGTGCAGATGACACCACCCTTATGGCAGAAAGTGAAGAGGAACTAAAAAGCCTCTTGATGAAGGTGAAAGAGGAGAGTGAAAAAGTTGGCTTGAAACTCAACATTCAAAAACCAAAGATCATGGCATCTGGTCCCATCACTTCATGGGAAATAGATGGGGAAACAGTGGAAACAGTGTCAGACTTTATTTTTCTGGGCTCCAAAATCACTGCAGATGATGACTGCCGCCATGAAATTAAAAGACGCTTAGTCCTTGGAAGGAAAGTTATGACCAACCTAGATAGCATATTGAAAAGCAGAGATGTTACTTTGCCAACAAAGGTCTGTCTAGTCAAGGCTATGGTTTTTCCAGTGGTCATGTATGGATGTGAGAGTTGGACTGTGAAGAAAGCTGAGCGCCAAAGAATTGATGCTTTTGAACTGTGGTGTTGGAGAAGACTCTTGAGAGTCCCTTGGACTGCAAGGAGATCCAACCAGTCCATTCTGAAGGAGATCAGCCCTGGGATTTCTTTGGAAGGAATGATGCTGAAGCTGAAACTCCAAAACTTTGGCCACCTCATGCGAAGAGTTGACTCATTGGAAAAGACTCTGATGCTGGGAGGGATTGGGGGCAGGAGGAGAAGGGGACGACAGAGGATGAGATGGCTGGATGGCATCACTGACTCGATGGACATGAGTCTGAGTGAACTCTGGGAGTTGGTGATGGACAGGGAGGCCTGGCGTGCTGCGATTCATGGGGTTGCAAAGAGTCAGACACGACTGAGTGACTGAACTGAACTGAACTGAACACACAATATACCAGATATTACTGTTTCTTCAACTGGAGGAAAAAAATGCTTCCAAATACAATTTAAAAATAAATATGAAAAAGCAATTCTACATGTACAATTTTTGAATAATTTTTTGTGTGTAAGACATGCTTCTTTTTGGTTCACAATGAAAATGGTATTTTATTGGTTTTTCTAATTATATGAATATTATGAGAACAATTCAGCAAAAAACTTCCAAATATAAACAAACCAAAACCCATCTGAAATCTCCCCATCTGGAGAGATCATCTATTGATTTTTTGATGGCTGCTATTTTAAACATCTCTATTTTTAAACATAAACTCTATACATAAAATTTTACATAAATGGAATCATCACACTTGCCATTTTTATCATGAATAAGCTATTTTTTATTTTTGAAATGTACTATTCATATATATTAAAATATATAACTAGTGTATGCATAATAACAAGAAACACCTCTGTACCCAACAATGCAGATTAATTGTACTTGGAAAGTCCCCTGTGCTCCATACCAGTTTCATTTCCCCACCTCTACTCCCAGAATTAACCAGTTTTTTGACTTTTATTTTAACCTTTCCTTGATGTACAGGGAAGCCTTGTGTGCTGCTGTCCACAGGGTCACAAAGAGTTGGACATGACTGAGTGACTGTTCTGAACTGCTTAAAAATAAGCTCAGCACTCATGTATTTATTACTAAACAATTATTTTTTTAATTTTAAAAAATTAAACTGCAAGCTAGACATATCTATAAAAAGAAAGCAATTACTACTATTAAATGAAAGTTCCCAGGAGAATGTAACAGAAAAGAACCTGTCTGCCTTGTGGTGGGGTTTTATCTCCATGGAGTCTATTCAGTACTTCTCTTATGATTCTGGTGGGACTGTGTTATCCTTCATGGATTTGGAATTGAGGGAATTAAGATTGAGATATAATAATGGATGAGAATAGAGACACGTAGAGTGTTTTGAAAGGCAGAAAGCTTTCAGGCCCATGAGATTTGACATCAAGTAGATTTTTTATGTTAACAGAACATAAAAAACAAAACAACTACAGGTGAGAAAAGTGATTGATCTTCAATAGAAATGTGGGAAAATGAGAATCTTTGTCATGGGCTGTACCATCCTGACTTCATCAGGGTAGATGCTGTCCTGATCTAACCTTTTGCAGCCCTTTCACAGAGCAGAGCAATTCCTCATGTGAAGATGGTTGTTGCCAGGGCTCACAGGGCACTTATTCCCTCTTGTGTAGGTAGAACTGAGAAGGATTCCTGAAGAGACATCCTGTTGTTTTTTCTTTTCCTTGTTTCCTTCTTCCCACAGGAGGAGAAATGTCTTATCTAGTAAGAGAAGATGGAAGAGAGAGATGTCTTTCTTCGCCCTCGTCTCTTTCTTACAATCCAATGTTTTTATACCTAGATGTGAATACCTTTACTTGTCTTAGAACTCAGGGAAGCAAAATCCAACTGAGAAGCAAGGCCACCTGCAGAAGTTAGAGACTCTAACCTGACTTGAATGTGATTCACTTCTAATGGATATGAGCCACATGAAGTTTTTTTCTTTCACTGTGGAAGTCCTTATTATAAACTTCTGTAATCTACCAAGCTCAGTACATTCTAGCCCTGTCACAGACAGGATCCAGGTTTATCCCAGGACTTGTTTGAGGTCACTGAGCAGATGAGTAGGCAGCTCCAAAAATGCTATGGGGATGTAACCCTCAAAATTGTGTGAGATGGTATGTTTCCTTTGTGGTAAAGTTTTCATATCTGGGAGGTGTAGAATTAACTGTAGAAATGTTGAAAAGAACCAAAATGTAATATTAATACTTTATATTAATTAAAGTGTGCATACTTGCTATATTAAGTAGATGTAATGCATAAGAGGCTTTAAC
Organism: Bison bison bison; assembly: GCF_000754665.1. NCBI lineage: Eukaryota > Metazoa > Chordata > Mammalia > Artiodactyla > Bovidae > Bison > Bison bison. The sequence goes on along the minus strand of NW_011494661.1, from coordinate 1,773,791 downwards.
CTGTTAGAAAAACAGGTCAACCTTGTAACATTGTTTTAAAATGCCTAACTGAGAAGTGATAGAGGATCATGTGTCTAGACTGAATATAATTAATTTTATAAAAGTATTTGAAGATTTAAAAAACTTGAAACCAGTTTTAACATTCATTTATTGATTTTCTAAGTATTGCTTAAATACTTGAGCAAGTTTGTTAGATAATTTATGTATGCATAGGAAAAAAAATGAGCATATTAAATGCACCAGGGCAGCTTAAAATGTTTAAAAGGAGTTAAATTAACAAGATTTATAACTGGTCCAGATAGCAACTAAAGACCTCCTTTAAAGGGACTGTGAAAATGTTATCTTTCTACATGGTTTTTTATAAGGTTTATAAAATGAACTGAAAACTGCAAAGAAGAACAAATCCCTTTTTACATATAAAGTTAATTGCTCAGTTGTGTCCAACTCTTTGCAACCCCATGGACTGTAGCCCGCCAGGCTCCTCTGACCATAGCCTTCTCCAGGCAAGAATATTGGAGTGGGTAGCTATTCCTTTCTCCAGAGGATCTTCCCTACCCAAGGGCTGAACTTAGGTCTCCTGCATTGCAGGTAGATTCTTTACCACCTGAGCCACCAGGGAAGCCCCTTTTTACATTTCAGTTCAGTTCAGTTCAGTTGCTCAGTCATGTCCGACTCTTTGGGACCCCATGAATCAAAGCATGCCAGGCCTCCCTGTCCATCACCAACTCCCGGAGTTCACTCAGACTCACGTCCATCGAGTCAGTGATGCCATCCAGCCATCTCATCCTCTGTCATCCCCTTCTCCTCCTGCCCCCAATCCCTCCCAGCATCAGAGTCTTTTCCAATGAGTCAACTCTTTGCATGAGGTGGCCAAAGTACTGGAGTTTCAGCTTTAGCATCATTCCTTCCAAAGAAATCCCAGGGCTGATCTCCTTCAGAATGGACTGGTTGGATCTCCTTGCAGTCCAAGGGACTCTCAAGAGTCTTCTCCAACACCACAGTTCAAAAGCATCAATTCTTCGGCACTCAGCCTTCCTCACAGTCCAACTCTCACATCCATACATGACCACTGGAAAAACCATAGCCCTGACTAGACGGACCTTAGTTGGCAAAGTAATGTCTCTGCTTTTCAATATGCTATCGAGGTTGGTCATAACTTTTCTTCCAAGGAGTAAGCATCTTTTACATTTAAGTATACTAAATTGATTACTTTTTAACTAACAGTCTATTAATGATTTTTTCCACCTGGGACCCAATCTGGAAGAACGCAGATTCTCATTCAGTAGGAATCACTTTTAGTGTCAGACACAGATCAAAATCCTGCTATCAAAAAGTTGAGGTCAATGTCTGCTGCTGCTGCTGCTGCTAAGTCGCTTCAGTTGTGTCCAATTCTGTGCAACCCCATAGACGGCAGCCCACCAGGCTCCCCCGTCCCTGGGATTCTCCAAGCAAGAACACTGGAGTGGGTTGCCATTTCCTTCTCCAATTCATGAAAGTGAAAAGTGAAAGTGAAGTCACTCAGTCCTGTCTGACTCTTCGCGACCCCATGGACTCCAGCCTACCAGGCTCCTCCGTCCATGGGATTTTCCAGGCAAGAGTACTGGACGGGGGTGCCTTTGCCTTCTCCTGAGGTCAATGTCTAGATTAGGTAAATTCACTAGAGGATGCCAACTTAGGATGGCCCTTTGAAAGTTAGGCAGCTAACTTTGAATCTACTACATTCTGACCACATTATGGCCAAGTCCTTTCCTTTTCTGGGACTTCTACAACATTATTTAGTGCCTTATTAAAATAAGTTGTTTCTTTGAAGTACTGAGTACTTAAAGTATGACGTATCCTAATGATTAAAGCACACACTTTGGGTAATCATTGATTCTTATGGTTCTCAAGCAAGTAAGCTCTGGTAATAATGGAGACAGACTTGAAACTTTAATAATGTAATTTACCTAACTTCCTAATGAGTTTCATGACTTTGCACTTCAAAACAGCTTTTGCCTCTTCTCTAGGTCTTGTTGTGTGAAGCATGAATAGATCACTGGTTATCAATGGCAGGAGAGTTTTGGAACCAGACAGATGTTAGTATGAATTAGAGTTCATCTGCATACTAGGTCTGAGACCTTGGACCAGGTATTCAATCTCTTAGTCTTCTCATCTGTAAATTGAAAATGATAATATCCACTTTCCATGGTTGTTAGAAAGCTTAGAGATATTATATGAAAAGAGGCAGTAGACAACTGGTCTTCAATGGAATAATACATGTGATTTTTATAAGTAGTGTAAAAACGAGGGAGTGTATGTGTTGTTAGGTGAGAAAGGGTTAATTTCAGCAGTGGGTTGAATATGTGTGTGTGTTGTGTGTGTGCAGATGAAGGGCCAGCTGCCTTGACAATATGCTGCTGCAGTGAATCATGGCTGGCTGCCAAACAGAGGCTCCAAAGACCCCTGTGCAATGTTAGGCGATGATCTGCAGGGTGTAAATGATACCCTGCAAAAACTCGAACTTCAGACTTCATGGGGTTGGAGCTCTGGCCTCACACAATCTCCCAGAGATCACATATCCCATACACCATTGGAGTGAGAAAAATCCCTAAGCCTAGCAATTGTCCCCATAGATTTTTGGCTGCCTACTTAATTCCTTAAGGTCTCCTTCATTCACCAGTCACATGCCCTAGTGTTAGTTTTTTTCCTATAACCAGTTGATGTTTGTGTTTTTTTTTAAAATCCTGTCCCCAACCATGATTATTCCAGGCAAAATGTTATACTTTAAAACTCTTATGGAAATCATAAAAAATGCTGTCTTCTACATACTGTTGTGGTTGCTGAAATTCTGAAAGGGGCATTTTATATCAGTCTCCAACTGTAAACAATGTTAAAAGAATCAAATAGAATGATCCAGGAGGCAGAGAGAGATAGAAAGAGATCAAAGCTGCTGAGAATATTTGGATGCAAAAAAAGCAAGGTTTTTAAAGAAAGCTATATGAAAGGGAAAAGAGCTCTTCCATTAACAATCTTACTGAAATCCACTATTTTTCAATTAAGTCTTTGTCTAAAGCCACCTTTTATTAGGAAATTTTTTTTCAGACTTCAAGGTGTGCATGCAGTGTCCTAGTTTCCCGACCAGGGATGGAACTGTGCCCCCTGCTTTGGGAGCACAGACGCTCAACCATTGGACAGCCAGGGGAGTCCCTAAAGTCACCTTTTAAATGGAAGAACATGTATATATATAAACATAGACACACAGTATGCATGTGTGAGTTTTCTGGTCTATTTTAATTTTGAAGACAAAAAAAGTGTTCCTCTGGTCCTTATTCCTTTAAATATAGAATAGCAGTATAATTTAGTAAAAAGAACTCAAAATTTGAACTAGCTGGACCACTTTTGTGGTTTATGAAATGGGATAAATTGTTGAACCTCTGAGGTGATTCACCTAGCTTAAAATTCTAGTTCTATCCTTTATTGCTGTGTAGCCTTGGACAAATTTATTTACTGTCAGGAACCTCACTTCTCTTTTCTGTAATAATAAGACAGTGATTTCTACTTTTTTTTTTTTTTTTCTGGAGAGTAGATCGAATGGAGCAAATATCAGTGTGGCAAAGGCTGAGGAAGTATCCCACTTGAGAAACTGCAGTTTTTTTGATTAGGTGGGTAGCATTGAGTGCAGGAAATGAGACAGATTTGCAGTGTGTTTTACAGTAGAATTGACAGAACTTTCCATTAGAGTGGAAATGAATGGTGATCCCACTTACCGCTTGTTCAGAAGTGATGTAGCGTTCCATCGCTAAGAACTCCATTATGCACATATGAACTTGACATAACCTGTAGCTGGTTGGATGCTAGAAACTGGAGTTCCCAGTAGAAGTGTTCTGGGCTAGAGATGTACTTATAGGAGTCATCAAGATATCAATGCAGTTTAAAGCTTGAGAACTAATTGAGATGGTACAAGGGTGTGGGGGGAGACTGGAGGAAAAGAAAAAGAAGAAAAATAACGAGAAGGACCAGAGTGGGCTCAGGAAATACAGCTGCTCCCCATTCCATCATCCCCCCAGTGCCCTGCAGGGAGAAAGGACTCTTGAAACTGATCCCACTGTCTCTTTCCAGGGTTAATTTAGCAGAGTAAGAAGGGGACAGTAGAGACATATTTGAAAGCCTTAAATAGAAGCAGCTGCTGACTCTTCTGAGTAGTAATTTGATGACTATTTATTTAGCTTTAGCAGAATAATTTTGTGGAATAGATGAAACATTTTAAAATAATCTTATGCTGACACTATATGCCTTTATGTCTTACCAATATTTTACAACTGCATGGTTAGACTTACAGAAGGGCATTTCCAGGTAGAATTGAGATATTTTTAGAGTTAAAAAAAGTTGGGTATTCTATATGTTCAATTTTAGCTAGAAATAAATAAATATTTCTGTTAATATTCCAAAGTGCTATATTTATGTTCATGATGAATGATCATTCCTATTTGTGCTTTCCATATTATTATAAAATAAAATAAAGCTATATTGGCAATTTGCGTCTATTATATCTGTGATAGTAAGTGCTTTTTTTGGTAAATAGTGGAAAGCAATAATTTCATGAGCCAATGAGAGGTTTGAATGATTATTTTATGAACTAAGAAACTTTTTTTCAATCTTCTGATTTGGCCTGTAAGTTTGGGAACTTTTTTCCCCTTTCTTTCTTCTCTCAGGAATGAAAGAGATGAAAATCTAAAGTGTCCCTGTTACGCTCTGCACTGAAGTCACTAAGTTAAAAAACAAGTTCAGCAAGTTTTAAAGAAAAGACCTGTTAGTTAAGTAGAAGGCAAATATTTTCATTAGTGCTGAGCGGAAAAGGGAGAGTTTCATGTGACACTTCAATGTTCAGTCGCTTCTTACCCCAAGTCATTTCACCTCAGAGAAGAGGGACAAAACAAAATGAGGAATTAGAAATGAGAGTTTACATCAGCCAAAAAAACAAAACAAAAAATACTTTTCCACTAAATGCAGAAAGAAGAAATGGTACTATTTTATTCAGTACCTCAGGGCTTTTTCAGTTAAATTAGAGACTCAGTTTGGGGGGCGATGTTTTTGATTAGGATGGAACAATTAAGAATAACTGAGAAGACGCTCAATGTAGTAAGGAAGATAGAGAAAGGAAGTAGGTTCCTATAGCCCATCCGATTGTGTGAATGGGGCTTCCCTGGTGGCTCAGAAGGTAAAGAATCTGCCTGCAATGCAGGAGACCTGGGTTTGATCCTTGGGTTGGGAAGATCCCCTGGGAAGATCCCAGGGAACCCCTGGAGGAGGGCATGGCAACCCACTCCAGTATTCTTGCCTGGAGAATCCCCATGAACAGAGGAGCCTGGCAGGCCACATTCCATGGGGTTGCAAAGAGTCAGATATGACTGAGCGACTAACACTTCACATTGTGTGTATGTGATGGAGATCAAAATGAACACCATCTCAAACCTAGATGGTGCCAAGAAGGCTGTATTTAACTTCTAGAAGTGAGGTGATACACCTGGACACAATGCAACTTAACCAAGGCCTTTGAGATATGTCTCTGGAGGAGGAAGGGGTTTCTCTCCATGGTGGTCCTCATCCTAGGGAACTCAGTTTGAAAAGGGGAGAGAAAGCTGTTTCATTTTATTTTTTTATCATTTTTATTTCTATATTTATTTTTGGCTATGCTCGATTTTCATTGCTTTCAGGGCTTTTCTCTAGTTACTGAGAGAGAAGACTACTCTCTGCTGCAGTGCAAAGGCTTCTCATTGCTGTGGCTTCTTTTGTTATGGAGTACGGGCTCTAGGGCCCTTGGGATTCAGTAGTTCCAGCACATGGACTCAGTAGTTGTGATTCCTGGGCCCTAGAGCACAGGCTCAGTAGTTGTGGCACACAGGCTTAGGTGCTCTGTGGCATGTGGGATCTTCCTGGACCAGGGGTTGAACCCGGGTCTTCTGCATTGACAGGCAGATTCTTACCACTGAGCCACCAGGGAAGCCGAAAGCTGTTTCATTTTAGACTTGTCCACGTAATTGTTAGTGAGGAGAGATGATCTCTGTTAGAAGTACTATCTTCAATCCAGATCCAAAGGAAGCTTGCAGCAGGAAACTAACTCAAAAATTCACATGAAAATTTGCACAGGAAAATACTGTGATCACAAATCGCTGTGATCATGAACCTAGTAAATACATTGTTACACTGGCTGGAGGAGGACTAGCTCAACCTTCCACAAGCACACCTTCTTCTACTTCAACCAAGAGAGGAGAGGGGAAAAAAACATAAGAAGAAGGGAGACACAAGGGCAGTGCAGTCATGCTTTACATCATCAGGAGCAGCAGCTCACTTAAATGCAGCACAAAATTGACAATGGAAGTTGATTCACCACATTGGAGCCTGTATATAGAATAAGTTCTCACCAGGGACTGACGGAGATAGGCTGGACCTCACTGAAAGAAAGAAGTGTATAAAAGTTTGCAGTTTAAAAACAAACAGAAGACTATGGTTATCATTCCTTCCCACTGCAAATATATCCTTTCATATCCATGAAAAACGGCAGCAAGCATTGAGGTTGCACTTGAAATACTTAATACCATTATGGTCCAGACAACAACAAACTGGAATGGATGTTCCATAGATCCTGGCAGGCAAACGCTGCCCCAAATTTAATGCTTTATTTTCTAGATGGTGCCAAGCTTGTGGGAGAGTGGGCCGGATGGTTGGGGAGTCAAAACTCAGAGCAGCAGTGATTTCAGAAGCATTTAATATTTTAATGACCAGTAGAGCCATATCCATGCTTGCCAGATGAATATAAACTCTGATGAAATTATACATGAGTTCCCAAATGTTCCCTCCCTCTTGAAAACTTGACAAGGTTGTGCAGCTTTTTTTTTTTTTAATATTTCGGTTCAATAATGAATCTGAGCTTGCTTCCTTGATCATTCATTGCACATTTATTTTACTACACATTAATTTTGGTGATAGAAAAGCTTTTAAAACTACTTCTTTTGAAAATTTCTACTTCAGATCTCTTACCAAAATTGAATTATTATCAAATGGCTTTTACAGGTCACAAATCAAGATTTCATTCATATATATAAACAACGTTTTAATGTACAGCTGCACTTGAAATATCTGAATCTTTATACATAAAGATTTGAGAAGAGCTCATTTAGCACAGCCTTTCTAAGCATAGTTTTTAAAAAGCTAGTCAGAATAGCAAATAAACTACTGATCATAAATTACTTTTAAAATTACTAATAGGAAAGATTGATTTTTTTTTTTTTTTTTTTGCCATTGATGCAAACAGGGGAAGAAACTGATTCAGAGGCAAATCTATTGTGTTAGCATGTCTAAACAGAGTGGATGTCCCGACCATCCAAAAAAATACACACATTAAGTTGCTTTCCAGCCCAGGCTATTCTTAGCATCCTTTAGCTCTCTGTTGATTAAGGGCCACATTTTCAGAGGGCTTTACTGGCAGCTCAGCTGGTAAAGAATCTGCCTGAAATGCAGGAGACTCCAGTTCGATTCCTGGGTCAGAAAAATTCCCTGGAGAAGGGATAAGCGGCCCATTCCAGAATTCATGGGCTTCCCTGGTGACTCAGAAGGTAAAGAATCCACCTGCAATGTGGGAGACCTGGGTTCAATCCCTGGGTTGGGAAGATCCCCTGGAGGAGGGCATGGCAACCCACTTCAGTAATCTTGCCTGGAGAATCCCCATGGGTAGAAGAGCCTGGCAGGCTACAGTCATTGGGTTTCGACAAGTCAGATACGACTGAATGATTATGCATACACTTTCCAGAGAGAAGCAAGAACACAGGATCCTGGGAAAGAGCATAGACTCTCAGTCTTGTTGAGTTGTTCAGAATTTCCCTGGTTATCGGAGGATGGAAAAAAATTATTAGAGTATTAGGGAACTTGGAAATTTTTCTCTTTTGGAGAATCATAGTCCTATCTTCAGATGCTTTATCCCAGAGGGAAAAGGATGATTTAAAAAAAAAAAAAAATCTAATGCCAGGATCATAGATATATAGGTAAAAATAGGCTTGGCTCAGCAATGAGTGATATGAGTGTAAAACCATCTTTGTATTCCTGCTTTTCTCCTGTTCAACCATCTCATTAACTCTTCCTTTTCTGGTTCTTCTTTCTTTCTTATTTCAACCTCCTCCCCTTTCTTCCCCCGAGATCTCTTCCTCTGCTCCTTTTTCCTGTTTCCTTCCCTCCCTCATTCCTTCTCTGTTCCAACTCCAGTCACACCAGCTTCCTTAATGCTCTCCTCCTCTTGTAATGTTTCAGCACAAACAACCAAGCATAATCTGGGAAACTGGTCCGGGGGAGTTTTGTGGGATTTCGAGCTAAGGGTATATAAGAAGGATTTTATGATGTGGATACTGTAAAAGGTTTAAAGTGGTAAAATATTCAGACTTTCTATAGTTAAGGTCTTTAGACTAGAGTATATAAAAAGGGTACAGATAAAATTAAATGTGCCTTAGTGCTGCTAACTAATTAAACTAATCATGAACACTCATGGTTTGCCTTATCATTTTTACATTAAGAAAATTTCTCAAATGGAGGATAATTGCAGCCAAAGCCTACTTTTAACCGTGCTTTTCTGTTCTGATGCATTACTGATTTCTTTTGTATTATAATTGTTGTTTTCATCAGAGTGCGTTTTGTTTCTTTTTCAGTATTCAAGTAGGGGATGCAACATGCAAAGTGGGAAGTGTGCCTTAATGAACCAGTTATTGAAATGAGTTTGATATTTCTAGTCCAAATGATTGCAGTTTTATTATCTGTGTGGTAAAAGAAAATTCCAGAACACTTGGTACTACCGTTTAACAGAAAACATATCTTTTGAAAATTAGAACTTTCTCTCGTTCTCTTCAACTGAGAATTTCAAATGTACTTATACTGAGCTATGAATGATTACTGATGTACTAATTATTTGTGATGACTGTTAAATCACAAAAATCATATAATATTGCCATTTTTATCTTGAATAGTAGTGGGTTAAATGCATTATGATTGATGGTCTTGAATCTGAATGAACGGAGAAAATTAGTAACTATTAATTAGCACAGATTAATAAACTACAATTATACCTTCTATGACTGTCCAAAGTTAAAAAATTATAGCACTAAGTATGAATGAGTATGCATAATACAATTGCATGTTTTAATTCACAGCCATCTTCAGACTTGAAAGATAAAAGAAGAATAAGAAAGAAAGCAAATTTAACACTTATAATGCCAGATACACCTAGAGGAAGTATACGTATTTGATTTCTGTAACACAAGCACAATTTCCAAACCCTCTTAGAAGCAGGAGATTGTTGTTAACCAATAGAAAGCAAGTAAAGTCACTCAGTTGTGTCTGACTCTTTGCAACCTCATGGACTGTAGCCTGCCAGGCTCCTCCATCCATGGGATTTTTCAGATAAGAATACTGGAGTGGATTGCCATTTCCTTCTCGGGGGGATCTTCCTGACCCAGGGATCGAACCAGGGTCTCCGGCCCTGCAGCACACTCTTTACCATCTGAGCCACCAGGGAAGCCCAAAGATAACATGTAAATTAATATTATGTACCTAACTTTGGACTTAAACAAATAAGTCCAATAATTGGTCCAAAATGGAACAATAAGTGGTTTGTTGTAATACCAAAACACCAAACTATTGTTATCAATAGAGTTGAAGGACTTTCCCCATATCAGCACTTAATGTTTAAACTTAAGTAAAGGATGACAGGTTATGAATATTTTGCTTCTAAAAAACCTACCATGGATAGTAATTTTTGTCAAAACTCAAAAGGACAGAATTTTAAAATATGTGATCCAGTTGTTCAATGTTGGAACTATAATATTAAAATGGAAGAAGTTTATAGAATGCTGTGGAAAACTCAGCAGTGGCCACAGGACTGGAAAAGGTCAGTTTTCATTCCAATCCCAAAGAAAGGCAATGCCAAAGAATGCTCAAACTGCAAAATTGCACTCATCTCACATGCTAGTAAAGTAATGCTCAAAATTCTCCAAGCCAGGCTTCAGCAATACATGAACCGTGAACTTCCTGATGTTCAAGCTGGTTTTAGAAAAGGCAGAGGAACCAGAGATCAAATTGCCAACATCTGCTGGATCATCAAAAAAGCAAGAGAGTTCCAGAAAAATATCTGCTTTATTGACTATGCCAAAGCATAGTGGATCACAATAAACTGTGGAAAATTCTTCAAGAGAAGGGAATACCAGACCACCTGATTTGCCTCTTGAGAAATCTGTATGCAGGTCAGGAAGCAACAGTTAGAACTGGACATGGAACAACAGAATGGTTCCAAATAGGAAAAGGAATACGTCAAGGCTGTATATTGTCACCCTGCTTATTTAACTTCTATGCAGAGTACATCATGAGA
>NW_011494661.1:1762288-1762848 GCF_000754665.1 Bison bison bison | reverse complement strand
CTTAGTCCTTGGAAGGAAAGTTATGACCAACCTAGATAGCATATTCAAAAGCAGAGACATTACTTTGCCAACAAAGGTCCGTCTAGTCAAGGCTATGGTTTTTCCAATGGTCATATATGATGTGAGAGTTGGACTGTGAAGAAGGCCGAGCGCCTTTTTGAACTGTGGTGTTGGAGAAGACTCTTCTTTTTTTTTTTATTTTCGTTTTGTCTTTTTCTTTCTGAAAAAAGTCTACAGAAAAAAAAAAGGTTTCCCCTCCCTCATCAACAAAAGCCCACCCCCTCTTATCAGTTATGATTTACAAGGCTTAGATGTAAATTCAAAATACAATTAACAATAATTTTGAAGCATACCTTAACAACAAACTTTTCCTACGCTAAAAAAGAAAAGAATAAACCAAACAATCTTGCTTATATACAGCCGAAAAAAGAATCTTACTTGATAATACAAAAGCTACCACCAGAAGAAATCCCTTCAGGATCATTAAGCCACGTCCTTTGCTCTGAAGCTCCTATAGTAGTATTAAGTTTTATTAAATCACCTGAAAAATATTCCAAGAG
>NW_011494661.1:1750535-1761882 GCF_000754665.1 Bison bison bison | reverse complement strand
TTTTGCTCCCCCCCAAAAAAAACTCCCCCCGCCCAGAATTATACACCGAAACTACATATTTAGAAGACTTTTAAAATACAGGGTGAGGAAAGAAAAGTAGGCCCTCTACTCACGAAACTGAAATGCTTCATTACCCCCAAACTGAATATAAAACCTGTTTACAAAGCTTGCTGAAGTTGTCTCACAGTTGTTCTACCAAATTCAGGACATCCCTCATATTGGTTAAAAACAAGAACACTTGCCATCTACCATTCCTCCGGGCCTTGAAGTCTGCCCTCAAAAGCTCCAGACAAGATGCATGAGAAAATAGGCCTGAAAAAGAGAAACCTACGACACCCGAAAACCGGCCTACATCCCCGTAATAAAATCCCCTTTATGCTTAAGTACACAACTTCCCCATTACTATTAGGAAAACTTAATAAGAGATATTACCATACTGAGTTACAGGAGGAAAAAAAACCCACGATAGTGCCGACTTCACGGATTTTTACCACACCACTGGCTCTCCCTGCGGGGCTCGTACACTGGTCTGCTGCTCTAGGATCCTCTATCTATCCTCCACTCCGCCTGCTCGCCGCCTCCGCGTGGTTGCCAAGCCAAGCCGCACGCTAGCTTCACCACACCGCACTGGCTTCCTCCTTCCTGGAATCCTCTCCTAGCTTCACCTCCAAATCGTTAGGACTCGCTCCTTCTTCCTAGCTTCCTTCACCAAGTCGCACTGGCTCCCGGGCTTCTCTTTCCTATCTTCACGAACTGCCGTGGCTCCTCAGTCCTAGTTTTCACCAACACTGGCTCCGAATCCTGTCTGCCGCTCCTGTCTTCCTAGCTTCACTGAATCCACTTCTGCGTAGCACCTGCGTCAGCTGTTATTTAGCGCCTAGTCCTCAGGATTTAAACATTCATCTTAGCTCAAAGTCCAATAACTCGATGGTTATTCTTGCTCTTCAATTTAATTCACTTATAAAGTCCTTTACATTTTCCAAAGGAAACTACGCTACCGCATTTAAGGCCTTTCAGATTTTTAACTCTCCCAAATACATTCTTAACTTTTAAGTTACTTCAGTCCCCTTCAGTAACTTTTTGCTGAGATTTTAAATTGACTCTCCTAGTTTCCGGATTTTCTTCTAGGTTGGTCCTGGTCTACAGTAGTTTTAAAAAAAAACCCTCATCTTCTGAGATCTAACTTTTGCACCACCAGATATAAGTTGATGGGCTTTTACAATAAATTCTTATTGGCTATAAAAATTTCCTTAGTTTTTGTTCCTGTAATTTATCCAACATTATTAATTTTGAACTATCTAAATTTTTGGACGTCTATCTTGTATGTTTGCGTCCAATAGCTTTCTTTTCATTCTATCTTAAGCACTCGACCGTATTTTCAATTTTCTCCTAGATTTGTCTTTTTCTGCCTACTTACTAGGCTCAGGTTTTGTCTTCTAAAACGTGTATCTCTATCTTCTCTAGTTTTTTCTTCACCTTCCTGTACTTCTGTCTTCCGAATTTTCCACTTCAAACTTCCAATTTTCTTTCCTACCATTCCTAATATTTCCGTCAACTTTAGCCAAACAAAGCCTTAATATCAAGCAGGCTTCAAATGACGCCATTTTTACTGCGCCGTGAATTTGAAGGCATTATTTCTGAAACCACCTTCAGTTAAATCTTAAGATGGCCTTTGTAGTATTTTAATCACCTACAACTCAACCTTTTAAAACGTTTAGGTTCGATTTACGTAACCCAACGTTTTAATGTTAAGGTAAAAGGTTGCCCTTCAAGTTAAGGCTTTAAAAAAAAAAAAAAATCCAGACATTGCAGTCCTAGCTCATCAATTCTTTTAAATTTTTCACTCCATGAAAAAATTTCAGCTCTTAACCTCCATCAGGTTCTAAAATTATCTTTTTTCTTCCCTCTTCCTTTCTCCAACCACTCTTTAAGTCTTCATATTTTCCCTAAAATTTATCTAAGAACTTAATGCAAAGCAGTATCTCCGTATTTTCACTACTTATAATCCCTAAAGAAATACACTAACGCCTATCTTTTTTAATAGAAAAACTTATCTGCGGGCTCCTCAAGCAGCATCTCCATCCCTAAAGCCATCTCTGCGCTCGCTGCCTCAATGCCTGTCGCACAGTCCGCAGCGGAGTATTTATAGAACAAGTACAGCTCACACCTCCGGTATTCAATACTCCTCCGCCGCCTTTGTGAGGAAAGCAAAAATAGTTCCTCTGAAGAGGTAAAAATAGAATCTCATTTACAAAACTTTCTGGACTTTTCCTAACAGTTTATCCAACTTGCTTGCAAGCCCTGTACCTTGTACTTATTAGCAAGTAGATTTGAGCTGAAAATTTGGGCAAAAACAATGAAAATCACATCTAAATAAACATCGAATAGCTCATAAAAACTAAGCGCCGTTACGTGGGAATGTTTCTAGTAGGTTTTAAAATACTTTTCGTGTTTCCTTGGAGTACATTGGGTACAAGTCAGTGGTTTTGGAAAGAAGGTTAAGTTTCCTGACGGCCTTCCTTTCCATTATGCAACCGAACTTCAGCCTCACAACTACAGACCGCAGCCATTTTAGAAGCCGTAAAGTTTTGGGAGGGACCCCCCCCCCCCAAAAAAAAAAAAAAAAGGTCTCAGGTCCTGCGAGGTGGTTTTGATGTTTATACCTCACCCGGCTCATTTGGCCTTTTATTCGTAAAATACAGCTACTCCGGGTTATCCACTTAAGAATTCTACTAATTGTAGAAATCCACTTCCGGAAAATACCTCAACAGTCACCGTTTACTGTTGTCCCCTGCAATAGAGCTGGACCCACCTGAAGGGCTTAACACAATGGTGGGCTTGTTACTTGGCTTTTGTTGTTGATTTTGTATTTACTAAATACCAGCTAGACTCCTACACTTTTGGTAGCCTGTTTAGACATGGCCTGGACTTTCTGTTCTTTCCAAACGTGTGCTGTTTCAAGTATCCGGAAAAGCCAACGGTTTCACTGTCAAAGACAGACCTTCGGCTGCCACTCGCGGAAGGAACGTGTTCTAAAATGTTTGTGAACCTTTAGTTAAGGGTTTACTAGGTTTTTGTGGTTTTCCCCCCTCCCCAAATTTTGTATTATCTCCATTTTGATTCCCTTAAGACTTTTAAAAGTAGAGCACAAAGAGAAATAACTTTTTCCCGAACCCAAAGCCTTTTCTTTGTCCAGGTTAATCAGTAGTCCATTTTAAAAACACGTTCTCTGTCCTACCAAAAGGGAAATCCGAGGTAAGGACCGGGAAAGGAGAACTGCTGCGTCTCCGACGTTTGAAGACATGCCTCAGTTCTCCCGACTGCAAGGGGGACCTGTCTCGCGGGCGAGGGCTGAGGATTTAGAAAACACAATGGCGCCGGTGGTTTCCAGACACGCCTTCCACGCAGCTAAAGCGACTGCGGCGACAAGAAACCAGGGAGAGGCCAAGCGGGATAAGTATAACCTCCAGAATCCTCGGCCAGTGAGTCCAGGGGTGGGGCTCGATCCCCACACCCCACGCCGGCACGGCGCAGGGATATGCTGGCCGTGAGCCGCCTCCCTGTGTGAGGCGTCGACTCGCGGGCGGTGTTGCCGGTTCTAACCGGCTCCAACCGGTCCCGGCCGCCTCCCGGGGCGGTGGCGGTGGCTGTTGACGCAGCGCGCCACTGCGCACGCGCGCCCCACCCCCAAGGCCGCTGCCTAGCCTAGAGAAATGCGTGGGGGAGGGTGGCAGCTGTCCCTGGTTGGGGGTTTATTGGCCGCCGCTCCAACTTTTCACCACGCTTGGGCTCCTCTTCTGTTCCAGGAGATCCTGCCTTCCTTTTCAGCCCAGATGGCCTATCTTTCACGTCCTCCGTCTTTTGTCATTCCATTATCGCAAAGTCATCCATTAACTAAAAATTTTGGCACATCATCCTTCCTCTTTAATTGTTTATTGTAACAGCCCTTGAGTGTTTGTACGTCACCAGATTTTGTTAATCTGGGTTGCTTGAAACAGAAGGGGTCTCAGAGATTGACCTAACAGCTGCCTGTTTTTGTTTGTTTTTTTTGGAAGAGGGTGTTGGTTGTTTTTGAGGAGAGCAGTGGTGAGATAAAGTGGAACGCTGCAGGGCACATGGTGATTTAAAACCTAGACCCCAGGACAGGGTGACCCCACTCTTTGACCCTCTCTTAACTCCAGAGTTTTTAATTCTAGAACGTGTGCAGATGTTTACGCAGTACATTCCAAAAGGGGTAAACGGAGTCCATTGGCACGGTATAGCTTAGGATGGCCTCTTAACGTCTCTAATCTGTATTTTTAAAACCCCTTTGGTTCTTACAAATGGCAGTGGTTGTGAAAGGGTGAGGGAGCAAGCTTGGGGGCCTTTAGCAAGTGAGGGTTCTGTACCCTGTGCTAACCATAACTTTACTAACCACCCCCCCCCCCATAAAGCAGGGCTAGCTTAAGCAGCTAATTAAAATGATGTTCGTGAAGCTGTACTTTTTTAATCAATCTTTTTCCCTGTAAGAGTGGAATATTACAGAGAAGCCGATGGTTCCCCTCAGATGCAGTTTTGATATTTGCTCAGGGACTGGAAAATTTTTAGTAGATTTTTAGGACTAGAAGGAGGAAAAACTGAGTTGGGTCACCTCATTTTACAAATGGGGATTTGGGGGCCTGGGGAGTTTGGGATTTGCTTAAAATCAGACACAGCTAATTAGTATCAGAAGTTATTCTTGAATCTAAGAATTTCAATCTCATGGCACTTGCCTTTCTCTCCCACTCCCTCTTAGTACTAACCCCCCTTCTCCCAGGGCTCCTGTCAGTCTCCTTGACTGCCCTTCTCTAGAGCTTGGTGGGAATGGGAGACCTAGGCCCCCCGTCTTGTCTGCGATCTCTCGCCCACTCTTTCTCTTCAGGAGCCACTGAAATAAGAGCCCTGAAGTGCTTTAAGTAGCTGTTAACATAGCTAACATCACCGACTTGATGGACATGAGTTTGGGTGAACTCCCGAGAGTTGGTGATGGACAGGGAGGCCTGGCCTGATGCAATTCATGGGGTCGCAAAGAGTCGGACACGACTGAGCAACTGAACTGAACTGGACATAGCTAACTAGTCATTTCCATTCTCCTTACACACAGGTGTAGCATTTTGCTTATACTGTGAGAATGGCTGTGTTGTATTTGGCTAATTCCCCCTGAATTTGGGGAAAGAGATTTGAATGAAGGAAACTTCGGTGAGAGGTATGGCTTGCCAAAGAGACAATTCTTACCTTTTTTTTCCCAGTTGGTAAGTAAAAAATATTTTAGAGGTTATGAACTCTGACCCTCTTTTTTACTATTTAGGCCTGAAGGTTTACTGCCCTCATCTCTCCTAGCTTTTGCTTCACAAAATTAGTGGTCTCCAAAATACTCCTTAGCAAAATACTAATTCCTTCTTCTTCTTCTTGATATGGTGAGTCTCTTTTTCTGTAAGATAATTTAAACAAGATGGCCTAAATTTGCCATTTTCTTTGGTGAGGAGATAGATAATACATTTGATTATGAGCCTTTCTCTCAATTCTTTTGAACCAAGGCTCTCTTTAACACAAAACTAAATTTTCTTCAAGGCATCTTTTGTCTGGCCCTCGTTCATGTTCCTTTTACTTCATAACATTCTAAGGCAGCTGGTCTCAAAACCCTGTTTATTCCCCTCTACCTCAGGCTGAAACCTGGTCTTTATTTGGGCCTAAGGGCACAGGTATAAGAGGGCTAATCCATCTCAGCTGATGGGTCACCTTGTGCTCCCACCGCACCCTCAAAATGCCCAGGCTAAAAATAGGAGGCTCCTGGTTCTGGTTTCTGGCAATTACTCTCCTGGCAGCATGTGACCTTGGGTACTACCCCAAATAGCTTCTCAGTGGCAATTTTCTTACGTGTAAAATGAGGAGATGAGAGGAAAGGAATGATGATGCGGAGTCTATAAAGTGCAGTAAACAAAGAGATGAGACGGGAACATGGAAGGTTTTAGACCTCCTGGCTGTAGCTCCAAGGAGGTGGGGCACTGAAAAGGACTAAAGTAGCAAAAATTTAGAATCAGGCCTCTGCAGCATCTGTCACCTAATCCTCCAGAATCACGTCAGGCCAGAAACCTCCAAAGAACGCTAGAATCTGCTCCACCTCCTCTTTTTAATAAGGCCGGTGGGGCTTAGTCAAGAGAGGTTTCCGAGGCCTTTCCTTTCTGGGTTTAAGGTTCAGAGGCCAGTCTGAGTGGGTCTTCAGGGATATCTGGGAACCCCCCACACCTCTTTTCTTGTATTTCCTCTAAGCTCGTGCTATTTAGCTAATCCTTTGTTGCCACAGACAGTTTGGAAATGCTGGTCAGCAATAAAGTAAAGAGTGAAGTCGCTTGTCGTGTCCGACTCTTTGCGACCCCATGGACTGTAACCTACCAGGCTCCTCCGTCCACGGAATTTTCCAGGCAAGAGTACTGGAGTGGGTTGTCATTTCCTTCTCCATGGGATCTTCCCGACTGAGGGACTGAACCTGGGTCTCCTGCATTGTAGGCAGACGCTTTACCATCTGAGCCACCAGGGAAGTGCGGTCAGCAATAAAAGGCAAGGGGAATCCCCACCCAACCCCCATCCCGGAGAACAACTTTCTTGTTTGCTAAAGACTCAAGAAATTTGCAGTTCCCAGCGCCATTCTGCTGCCCACCTTCCCCAAGCTGATCTCTGGAATGATGACTGCACAAAAGTTAGCTCCCTCCTCTCTGCACAGCAGACTACTCACACTGTAGGAAAATCCCACAGAGATGGATGCAGCTCAGAGCTGCATTATGCAAAAGAAAGGTCATTGTTTTCTAGGGGATTTTGGGCAGCTAAAAACGTACCCAGAGAAAATCTAAAATCAACCACTGAAATCCACCAGACACATAGTTTACCTCACAGAGAACTGTGGGCAATTCTAGCAAAAACAAGTTACAGAAACTAAAAATGGCTGTGTCATCGGCCTTCCCCAAACTATTGTTGGGAAGAGACAGCCTGAGCCTCTCTCTCTCAGGCACTGAACATAACTAGGCTGAAGAGTAAGGGAAACATTCTCCTCTTATCTTCCTCAGAAAAGCAGCCATCTTAAAGGAACAAAACTGTGACATTTGCAGAAATGTGACCAGACATACAGACTGTCATACAGGGTGAAGTAAAAAAGAGAAATATAGTGGAACCTAGAAAAATGGTACAGATGATCTTTTTTGCAAAGCAGAAATAGAGACACAAATGTAGAGAACAAACGTATGGATACCAAGGGAAAAAGAGGGGCGAGAGAGTGGGATAAACTGGGAGTTTGGATTGACATATATACACTGTTACACTATGTGCAAAATGGATAACTAATAAACTATTGTATGACATAGGAAACTCTCCTCAGTGCTCAGTGGTGAACTAACTACATGGGAAGGAAATCCAAAAAAGAAGGCGTGTATATGTAAACACGTAGCTGATTCACTTTGCTGTGCAGCAGAAACTAACACACGTTGTAAAGCAATTATACTTCAATAAAAGTTAGTAAAAAGAATCCAGGGACTTCCCGGGTGGTCCAGTGGCTAGGACTCTGTGCTCCCAACACAGAGGGCTCAAGTTTGATCTCTGGTCAGGGAACTAGATCCCACATGCTGCAACTCAGGCCCAGCACAGCCGAATAAATAATTAAGAAAAGAAAAGAATCCATCTTTAAGTGTAGGACATAGTGGAAGAGTTCTGTGTAGATAGAATCCTCTTTCTGGGGGAGAATATAGGCGAAAGTATCTTGAAAAAGAGGTTTCTCATCTCCAGTCCAAGAACATGCTGCTAGTTCCCTCTTTATTTGCCACATAATGTTCTTGGCCCTGGGCCCTGCAGCCTATTTGTGGATCTTTCCGGAAGGCCAATCTGTAGCATCATGGGGTGTAGGAGGACAGAATGACAACAAGAGGCAGAAGGCAGCTCTGTTTCACCCTGTTTCTCCCCAGTTTAAGGGCCCTTCACCGGCTTCACCCAGAACTTCCAGACCTTCCTTTCCTAGGCTGTGCACCCTCCCTGTGGCCTCTGCTCTTGTCCTGGCTAGCCTTGAGTGGAGACGGTCTACCGACCCCCTCCCTAGGCAGAGAACAGGGTCTCCCAGCTTTCTTCAGTCCCTTCGTTGTGCCTGGTGCACCTGCAGGACAGGAAATCCAGTGGCAGCTTTATTTTCTGTAATATTTATTGAGCACTGTGCCATACGCATTCCGTGGACCTCTCTTTTCAGTTCTCACGATCACCCTGTGAGGGAGATGCTGTTGTTAACCCCTTGTATGGATGAGAAAACTGAGGCCAAGGCTGTCTCTCTTGGCATCACTAGTGCCTGGCACAGACTAGAAGCTCAAAATGTGTCTATTAAATAATAATTAAATGAATACATTGGAATAGTATCTCTTTTGAAAGTGAAAGTGAAGTCGCTCAGTCGTGTCTTGACTCTTTGCAACCCTATGGACTGTAGCCCGTCAGGCCCTTCTGTCCATGGGATTTTCCAGGCAAGAATACTGTAGTGGGTTGCCATTTCCTTCTCCAGGGGATCTTCCTGACCCAGGGATCGAATTCAGGTCTCCCACATTGCAGGCAGACTCTTTACCCCCTGAGCCACCAGGGAATCCTTAAATTAAAAAAACAGAATAGTTTTTTTTAACACAGTAGATGCCCAGTAAGTGCAGAGTGATGGGTAACCCAGCCAGGGAGGGGCTGTGAAAGGATAACTTGGCCCCCATCCAGGAATGTCCAGTCCAGGGACACTTTTATAAAGTGAGCTCAGTGGTTCTCTGAAGTTTCCAGCACTTTGTTGCACTGTGTAAGTATTGGAGGGTGGTGGTGAGGAAGAAGGCAGTGATTAGACAAAAGCTTGATGTGCTTTGATAGGAACAAAATGCTTTCAGATGTGACGCAAACATGATCTCCCAGCAGGCTGGAGTAAAATGGCACTGAGCTGTCCTGGGCAAGAAACTGCAGAACTTCTAGACAGAGTGATCCACAGCGGTGGGGGAAGGGCGGCACCGGAAGGCTGTCTTCAGTGTCCATGGAGCTCTGGCCTCTAGAGCGGAGGGCAGGTCTCACTATCGCTTCACTGGAGGACTCACTGTAGGAGTCGCTGTGTCTAGCTCTGACCTGTGCTGGGGGCACTCTGGTTACTCATCCTCTGAGGCCTGAGAGCAGACCTTCCAAAATAGCCTGGAGGGACTGTGAAGCTTCCCAGTGGGCAGCATGCATGTGTTCAGTCACCCGCTGAGGTCCAGACAGATGCTGTGTTAGCATCACACACCCAGCACAAGGCTAGAAAACACTCCTCCCCTCCTACACACACACACACACACTCACACTCACACACACACACAGGTGTCCATTCTTTCTCCACACAGCTGTGGCCCACATCCAGCAGAGACCAGTCTCATGAAATAGGGGTAGAGGTCACGAAGCTCTAGGAACCTTGCCTGCGTGCCTGTGTGCATGCTCAGTCATGTATTCCTCAGCACATGCCAGATAAAAACAAGCCACGGCACCATGGGTCTTTATCCAGGGCTGATGTAATAGTAGAGGCTTGCAGGAATTGAGGCGGAACGGACCTTAAAGCCCTTTAGGTGATGGGAGCTCACTAGAAAGCAAGAGGAGCAGGCGGGGAGACAGAAGCGAGGTCTGGGAGGACTTGAGTTACCTGGAGAGGGAGTTGAGACTCGACTCTTTGCACAGAAGGATGGCTTTTGAGCTGGGAGAGGCCCTGGCTTTGGGTGGTATTGTGTAGCTGCTCTTTGCAAGGTGGCTGAGCTGGGAGAGGCCACAGAGGGGAGGGCACCAGAGTCCATCGTCCCAGCCTGGGCCAGACGTCATGGAGGCTTGGATTGGGGTGGATGGTGGCATGGGACAAGAGAAACAAGACAGGTATAGGTCTGCAGAGGCTCTCTAGGCTCCCCACCCTGGCCTCCTCCTCAGCACCCTTTCCAGACTCATGTTCTTTCCTCCTTTTTTTGGCCACACTGTGTGGCATATGGGATCTTAGTTTTCCATCCAGGAATGGAATCTGTGCTCCCTATGGTGGAAATGCAGTAACCATTGGACCTCCAGGGAAGTCCCCCCACTTTTTTAAGCATTCATGTTCATCCTTATTTATTTTGGGGGGGGACCGAACCCAGGTCTCCCGCACTGCAAGCAGATTCTTTACCAGCCGAGCCACCAAGAATACTGGAGTACCCACTTTCCAGGGGATCTTCTTGACCCGGGAATCAAACCAGGGTCTTCTGCATTGCAGGCAGATTCTTTACCAGCTGAGCTATCAGGGAAGCCCAGGCACTCAATAGATGTTTATTAAAAGAAAGATTCTGTAAATTCTATAGTGCTTTACAATTTTCAAGTTTCACATGGGGTTTTTCCTGGTGGTCCAGTGGCTAAGACTCGAGTTCCTGATGCAGGGGGCCTAGGTTTGATCTCTAGTCAGAGAACTAGATCCCACACGCTGCAACTAACAGCTCTCACAAGCCACAACTAAGACCTGACACAGCTAAATAAATAATTTTTTAACAATTTCACACATGTGACTTCATATAATCCCATAATAACCCTTTCCCTCCACCTTTGTATTGCCCCTCTCCCTTCCCTCTCCCCACGGGTAACCACTAGTTTGTTTCTATATCTGTGAGTCCAGACGCCTGTTCCCTACTCTCAGTGACACATCTGCCTGGGATGCCCCTCCCTCTCTCTTCAGATGACATTCTCATCACCCTGCCCAGACGTCACTCCTGGGAAAGGGCCTCTCTGACCAGCACATCTGAAGTCATCCTGTATCACCACCCCGCAGTAACTCTGTCACAACACAGCCTATATTTTCCTGCTTGAGTATGTGTTTGGTAACACGTCCCCCTCTCTTCAGAGGGTCAAAGGGCCTCCAGGGTTTGCAGCCTGGTTGGCAGGGAGGATGGGATGTCACTGCTGGAGGCTCATTCTTCATAGATACAGGAGAGATGGGTCTGTGCCATCCCTCCTACAAGCCCTGGCTGTGGACAAAGGGCAGGAACTCCACAGAGATGTCCCTTGGCTTCTTTTGAAAACTTGTTTCTGTAAGGCCAGAGCTCATTCTGGCCCCTGCATTCCCAGCTGCTGCTGCTGGGGTGCAGCTAACCTGAGATGGGGCGCAGCTTAGAATCCAGAGGAGGGAAGTGGGGGAGGGGAGAAGGAAGAGAGAACTTCCCGTGTCTTCCCCACTCTCCACAGACGTCGTCGTCACTTCTGCTTGTGAGTTCCACAAATGGACAAACAAAATACTCCCCCTAAGAAATCAGAGCATCCAGATAATTTCTGGGAGCGGAAGTGGTGCACCCCCACTACTTAGGTG
>NW_011494661.1:1740183-1750435 GCF_000754665.1 Bison bison bison | reverse complement strand
GACTTGGCTCAAGAACCATAAAATGGTTATAGAAGCTGTCATTTCTCTCCTTTTGCCTTCCCCCAAGGCAGGAATCCTGGGGCTCCTGGGAACATTGGTTGGGGGCCAGCCCTGGCGACCCATGGCAGCACAGTGCCCAGCATGACTGCAGTTCTGACACGTCCACACCAGACGGGCCTTGGTGTCACCAAGTCTCAGGCTGCCTCAGGCCTCTTCAGCCTGCAGCCTGCAAAAACCCAAGAACTTTAGACACAGCAGAGCTTGGGAAGAAGGTGGAGCCAAGAACAGTACTGGGAAAAGTATATGGGTGGAAATTTCCATGACTCTTCTGCCAAAGCAAAGACTTCAGCTGAGGCCCAAGACAGAGACAAACCTGGGAGCTAGAAACCATCAAGGTCACAAAGGGTCACCCTTCCTCATTCTCCCAGATCTTTGTCAGCAGCTGTCCCACCCTGAACCTGGGCCATAAAACTAAATCAGTTGTGTCCCCTCTATTCCAGCCCCACTTGATATCAGTCTCCTAGTTTCATGAGACATCCTACCACCTCTCCCTCAAGGACACGGGCCAACCTCCCGGCCAGCGGAAGCCCCTGCTTTAGGAGCCACATCAAGGCCCCTTGCCTCCTGCGGGAAGCCTTTCCTGCTGAATGGCCCATCCGTCCTTCGGTCACCCATGGCCATCATTGTCCAGTGACCTCCCCAGCACTCTTGTGATCATGCCCTTTGCTCAGTGACTCATCTGTTACCCTCAGCCATGGTCTATGACTTTTATTGCTGTTTAGCACTTGTCCTTGAAAGCACAGTCCAAGTCTTCCTATAGCCCTGCCTCAGCTCAAAATAGTGGTGCACACAGCTTGTACAGCATCTACACAGACCATCCTGTGTGTCCTCCAGCTGGTGAGACTCTGAGAGGCTCACCCCAGGTTCCAACTGCTGGTCCCCAGGATCCACCCCCAGCCCAAGCCTGCACTTCCCCAGCAGGAGTCCAGCACGAATATTTACAGACTTGACCTCTTTCCCCACTCCACCCCCACCCCGATCTGAATCCCAGAGAGGATGAATGATGGGGACTCAGCCCGGGGTCCTGGCCACAGCCTTCCCTGGGGCCTGTGCAGCCATGCCCACCAGCCCTCAGCCCCAACCCAGCAACATGGGTGTCCTGGAGCCAAGCAGGTGTCTCCTCCCTGTTCTTCCATTCAGTCGAAAGTCACCTTCCCTCAGTCCCCCAGAAGATCATGAATCTCTCCCCCTCTGCACCCCATCTGGTTCTAAAACTCGTTGGCCTTTATAGAGGGGTCATGGAGAGAGTGGCCTTGAGAGTCCCACACACTTGGCCTCAGCCTGGCTCCCCCATTGCTGGCTATGCCCTGTTATGTGGCAAGTAAGTTAACCTCTCTGAATCAAGTTTATTCCTCAGTGAAATAGGGGTGATCTGTGTAGTACCCCCTTCTCAGAGTTGTGAGGATGTCCAGAGCTTAGTATAGTGCCTGGCTCAAATGATCCACCCTGTAAATGGTGGCCGTCACCACCTTCCTTCCCCCCACTCCTGTACTAAGTAGGTAGCCCCCTCCCAGACTCCCAGGTCTGACTAGAGCCAGGCACATCTCAGGAAGGGGTTAAACACTGCAATGACTTCATCCTTGCCTTGGAGGAGGAAGGAGGCAGAGAAAATAACAAAATCAGGCCAGAGACTGGGTGGAATTTTCCAGTGTTCATAAACAGGGCCATCTGGGTTGCTAACTGTGGTCACCATGGAAACGGTAACGTGTGCCTGCTTTCTGATTATTCCAACCTGGCTCAAGGCCTATGACACAAGCTCCAGGCCTTTTCATTGGCTGCCACATTCTCTTGCCACCAAAATCTAGCAGGAGATTGGCCAAGTGCAGTTACTGGGCTGGAGTTAGACCTTCCCCACGCCACTGCTGGAACCTGCTGGAAGCTGTTGTTTTGAACCAGAGGAAGATGGAAAATAGGCTGCCAGAGATATTGCCATAGCAACTGCTTTCCTTTCTGCTCTCTTAGGAGTTGATACTTGACTTCTTTGTAGTTGAAGTACTTTTCCAAAGGCAGAAGGAGTGGCGGCCATTTTACACTGACTTAAGCATCTTCTTTGAAGGGGAATACTCTCATCATCCCCAGTAGTCAAGGAATTTCTGAGCCTCTACTTATGGCTTTGGTTACCAGTCCACCCTGCTTTCTTTTTGTGAAATGGAGTATTCATTCAGGACACCCTATCTTCTAGGGCTGGAGTAAGTTTGCAAATGGGCTTCCCTGGTAGCTCAGTGCTAAAGAATCCACCTGCTAATGCAGGAGATGCGGGTTTGATTCTTGGTCCAGGAAGATCCCTTGGAGACTGAAATGGCAACCCACTCCTGTGTTCTTGCCTGGGACATCCCATGGTCAGAGGAGCCTGGTAGGCTACAGTCCATGGGTCACAAAGAGTCAGACACAACTTAGTGATTCTTTTTTTTTAAGTTTGCAAATGCTCACTGTAAACTGTAAAGCTCTGTGCACTCACCGTGTGTCTTTAATTGACGAGCGTTGACATTAGTGTAGGGTGGAGCAACCCTATGGAGTGGAGTTGGGGGCCCTACTGACTTGTTTAGCAAAGCCCAGAGCCTTGGGCCAGGGGCTTTGGACCCAGGGGCCCCTTGGAAGTCCACTTACTGTTCTGCCACTGGGACGATCAGCAGTTCACATAGCTTCCCAGGGACTCCCTTTCTCTTTCTGTAAAAGAATTCTATAGAGGACCTTGGAAGGCCCATTCTAGCTCTGACATCTTACGAATTTAAGTTAAAAGCCTGCCTGCTTGTTGCAGTGAAAAGGAAAAAAGAGGAATGGGTTTTCTCTTTCTCTTTCCCAAGAACAAAATAGATAAAGAAAAGTGTGAGCAGGCCTGAACATTCCTAGTTGTTTTTGTTTTTTTTTAACTTTAACTGCTCCTAACTCTACATGTCTATAACTAAGTTTGCTTTTCTGCTCCCTAACTCTGCAGGAGCTATAATTCAGTTTTTCCTTTGACTCCATGCTAAATACATCCTGTATCTGGTGTTTACCCTTAAAACAGCTTTCCCCTTGTAGAAAGGAGGCTGTAGAGCCACTGAACTACCAGACTCAATCACTAGGTTCCTGACGCCAAACTATGACTGTCTTAGAAAGAATGCAAGGGGAGGAAATCAAGATCTTATCACCTTTGTTCCTCATCACCGAATCCTGACTCCGAGCCCTTGCCTTATATAAGCCCCTAGACTCCTTATATGGAGAAGGCAATGGCACCCCACTCCAGTACTCTTGCCTGGAAAATCCCATGGATGGAGGAGCCTGGTGGGCTGCAGTCCATGGGGTCGCTGAGGGTCGGACACGACTGAGCGACTTCACTTGCACTTTTCACTTTCATGCATTGGAGAAGGAAATGGCAACCCACTCCAGTGTTCTTGCCTGGAGAATCCCAGGGACGGGGGAGCCTGGTGGGCTGCCATCTATGGGGTCGCACAGAGTCGGACACGACTGAAGCGACTTAGCAGCAGCAGCAGCAGACTCCTTATGGGGGGGGGAGGGCACAGTTCTTGAGGCATGAACCCTTCTGTGTTCCTCTCTCTGGCAGCTGAGAATTAAAGCCACCTTTCTATTTCCTCCAAATTCTATTTTTTATTCGGCTTCAGTGGGTAGAGAAAGCCAAGATTTTGGCCAGCAACATGTTCTCCACACTAAATCTGTGGACCTCATCATCCCCGCAGGAAGTAAAAACATAGGCAACTGCCGTACACCGAGCACTGTTCTCTGTGGCAGGCACTGCTCATGCCCAGTTCCATCCTCATTGCAGCCTTAGAAGGGAGGATCATTATTACAGTTCCCACTCATTTTCAGATGAGGAAACTGAGGCCCTGAGAAGACAGGTAGACCCAAGGTCACACAGTAGCAGGTGGCAAGATTTAAAGCCTGGTGGTTTGGTAGCAAGTCCATGTAGCTATCTTCCCAGGCACCAGCTGCAATGAAGACAAAGACAACGTGAGTCAAAGAAGGTAAAACAGTGGGTGGAGGGGACACGGGCGTAGGAATCAAAAGTCCTGGGTTCAACTGTGGGCTCTGCTATTAGGTCATTCTGTCTTGTGTAACCTCTAGCAAGTCACTTTTGCTCTCTTGGCCTCAGTTTTCCCATCTGTAAAAATAAGAGGTTAAACCAGATCTCTGAGGGCCTTTCTAGGTTAAATACACAGATTCTTTGAGAAATTGACCAAGAGGAGACAGGTGACAGCCTTCCCAAGACACAGAGCAGACAAGTCCAGCGCCAATGGACTGTCCACTGGCTTAGACCTCAACTTTTGAAAAACACAAGGTCTGGGAGGGATGGTTGAGCTGGAGCCCACTGCCCAGCACTGGCCCATGGTAGTGTGCTGTGATTTTTGCAGAAAGCAAAATACATTCCGTCTTGACTGGCCTTTATCAGAGATCCAGCCTTTCCTGCATCTTTGATTTGATAAAGTCCTTCTTCTTATGAAACGATGATGATAGTAGATGGGAGCTATTTCGTTGTCATGTTCTTATTTGGTAAAAGTTGGCTAACTGACAAAAGGCTAACCTTTTGTCAACATATCCGAATTTTTTGGCTCCTCTGGTCTTTGTTGCTGTGTTCAGGCTTTCTCTAACTGTGGCAAGCAGGGGCTACTCTCTAGTTGCAGTGCTTGGGCTTCTCTTATTGCTGAGCACAAGCTCTAGGGCTCTCGGGCTTCGGTTGTTGCAGCAAGGCGGCTCAGTAGCTGTGGCGCACAAGCTTAGTTGCCCCACAGCATGTGGGGTCTTCCTGGGCCAGGGATTGAACTGGTGTCCCCTGCAATGCAAGGCAGAATCTTAACCACTGGACCGCCAGGGAAGCCCAACATATCCAATTTTTAAAAATGTTTTTCAGCTTTTTGTTTTTTTGGTGCCCCACACAGCTTGCAGGAGCTCAGTTCCCTGACCAGAGATCGAACCTGGGTGGGCCATGGCCATGAAAGCCCAGAATTTAAACCACTAGACCACCAGGGGACTCCCTAAACATGTCTTATTATGGAAAATTTCAAACATGCAAAAAACTAATATGAATAGTTTAAAGAATTCCTGGGTTAGGCAGGTTCAATATTACTAACTGCTTGCCACTTTTGTCTCCCAAAAACATGTACCCTGGGTTATTCTAGAACAAATCACAGACATCAAATAAATTCATATGTAAAAAATAAAAAAAGATCTTTTAATATAACCAGATGAGCATTTCCACACTTTAAAAAATAATGTACTTTTTAAATATTAGTCTTCAGATATATAATTTATCTCTCTCTGTTTTGCAGTTTGTTATTTCAGTTACACATTGTACAGGAGGCAGTGATTCAAGACCATCCCCAAGAAAAAGAAATGCAAAAAGACAAAATGGTTGTCTGAGGAGGCCTTACAAATAGCTGTGAAAAGAAGAGAAGCGAGAGGCAAAGGAGAAAAGGAAAGATATAAGCATCTGAATGAAGAGTTCCAAAGAATAGCAAGGAGAGATAAGAAAGCCTTCCTCAGTGATCAATGCAAAGAAATAGAGGAAAACAATAGAGTGGGAAAGACTAGAGGTCTCTTCAAGAAAATTAGAGATACCAAGGGAAATTTCATGCAAAGATGGGCACAATAAAGGACAGAAATGGCATGGACCTAACAGAAGCAGAAGATATTAAGAAGAGATGATTAGAATACACAGAAGAACTATGCAAAAAAGATTATCTGATGATTATCATCACCAGATAATCACGATGGTGTGATCACCAACCTAGAGCCAGACATCCTGGAATGAGAAGTCAAGTGGGCCTTAGGAAGCATCACTACAAACAAAGCTAGTGGAGGTGATGGAATTCCAGTTGACCTATTCCAAATCCTGAAAGATGATGCTCTGAAAGTGCTACACTCAATATGGCAGCAAATTTGGAAAACTCAGCAGTGGCCACAGGTCTGGAAAAGGTCAGTTTTCATTCCAATCCCTAAGAAAGACAATGCCAAGGAATGTTCAAGCTACCACATAATTGCACTCATCTCACATGCTAGCAAAGTAATGCTCAAAATTCTCCAAGCCAGGCTTCAACAGTATGTGAACTGTGAATTTCCAGATGTTCAAGCTGGATTTAGAAAAGGCAGAGGAACCAGAGATCAAATTGCCAACATCTGTTGGATCATTGAAAAAGTAAGAGAGTTCCAGAAAAACATCTATTTCTTCTTTATTGACTATGCCAAAGCCTTTGACTGTGTGGATCACACACAGAAACTGTGGGAAATTCTTAAAGAGATGGAAATACCAGACCACCTTACCTGCCCCCTGAGAAATCTGTATGCAGGTCAAGAAGCAGGTTAGAACCGGACATGGAACAACAGACTGGTTCCAAATTGGGAAAGGAGTACGTCAAGGCTGTGTATTGTCACCCTGCTTATTTAACTTATATGCAGAGTACATCATGAGAAACACTGGGCTGGAAGAAGCACAAGCTGGAATCAAGATTGCCAGGAGAAATATCAATAACCTCAGATATGCAGATGACACCACACTTATGGCAGAAAGCGAAGAACTAAAGAGCCTCTTGAGGAAAGTGAAAAAGTTGGCTTAAAGCTCAACATTCAGAAAACTAAGATCATGGCATCTGGTCCCCTTACTTCATGGCGAATAGATGGGGAAACAATGGAAACAGTGACAGACTTTATTTTGGGGGGCTCCAAAATCACTGCAAATTGTGACTGCAGCCATGAAATTAAGAGACACTTGCTCCTTGGAAGAAAAGTTATGACCAACCTAGACAGCATATTAAAAAGCAGAGACATTACTTTACCAACAAAGGTCCGTCTAGTCAAAGCTATGGTTTTTCCAGTGGTCATGTATGGATGTGAGAGTTGGACTATAAAGAAAGCTGAGCACCAAAGAATTGATGCTTTTGAACTATGGTATTCAAGACTCTTGAGAGTCCCTTGGACTGCAAGGAGATCCAACCAGTTCATCCTAAAGGGACTCAGTCCTGAATATTCATTGGAAGGACTGATGCTAAAGCTGAAACTCCAATACTTTGGCCACCTGATGCAAAGAACTGACTCATTGGAAAAGACCCTGATACTGGGAAGGATTGAAGGCGGGAGGAGAAGGGGACAACAGAGGATGAGCCGGTTGGATGGCATCACCAACTCAATGGACATGAGTTTGAGTAGGCTCTGGGAGTTGGTGATGGACAGGGAGGCCTGGTGTGCTGCGGTCCATGGGTTCACAAAGAGTCAGACATGACTGAGTGAGTGACTGAACTGAATTGAACTGAGTTCAATTAAGATCTTAACAGAGTCCAAACATTTCCTTTGATTATGTCTCTTAAGATTCTCTTTATATTCTATAGGTTTCCCTTCCCCACTTTTTTTTTCCCCCTTGTAGTTTATTTGGTGAGGAATCTAGGTTGTTGGCCCTTGGAATTTTCCACGTTGTAGATTTTGCTGATTATACCCCTGTGGTATGGTGAGACATATTCTTCTGTCTCTTCTGCAGTTTTTGTAAAGAGGGGATTAGATCTTGATCCGATTTGGGTTCTTTTTTTTTAAACAGGAATATTTTATTGATATCAGTAGCAATATTGGTGTTGAAAACATCCAATTTGAAAATAAAATTATTGACCGTGTAAGCCCAAAAATGAGAGCCACACTGTTTAGAAAGGAATTGTGTCCCTCCATCCCTCTTTGATGCGAGGCCTCACACCCCTCCCCCCACCCAACGCCCGGGTCTAGCCAGAGCCCCAGAAAACCCCTTTGTCCACACTGTAGCACTGCATGTGCTGAGTCGTTCTTGGCACCCAGCTCACTGCTGATGCTGCAATGCTCTGCGAACAAGGCCTTCAGCTCGAAACGCTGCTGTCGAGAGCATCCCCATCTGAAGGCCTATGTGAGAAACTTCTTAGATATTAACTACCCACAAAAAGTTTGCTTTCCCTGAGGAACTGGGAAACTCTTAATAGACAAGATAAATCATGTAATAAATACTGTTCCCTTTTCCTTTAGCTCTCAGGAAGCTCAAAGCTATAAGTGAGGCACAAAGTTGGCAATAATAAAGGACTCTAAGGCCTTTACCCTGGTCTTTTAAACCTGCCTGAACTTTCTCTGCCTGACTTTTCAATCTAGCTACCTACCTATCTCAGGCTCACTGTATATTTAAAAGCTGACTCCAGTCCTTTGTGTAAAAAGTAGGTATAAAGAGAAAATTTTAAATATTTCCTTGTTTGGCTGTGCTGGGTCTCAGTTGTGACACTCAGGATCTACGGTCCTTATTGTGGCCTGAGGGGTCTTTAGCTGTGGCATCTGCGCTCTTAGTTGCGGCATGTGGGATCTGGTTCCCTGACCAGGGATCGAACCCAGGCCTCCTGCATTGTGCAGTACGCGGAATGGGAGTGCAGAATCTTAGCCACTGGATCACCAGGGAAGTCCCCAAGATAAATTTAAAAATTAGTATCAGAACAGGATTTGGTTTTCCCTACTTCTAGCTTCATTCTTTTTATGATTCTAGAACAGAACTTCATTCGTTCAACAAATACCCTCTATGCAAGGCACATCTAACGGGAATAAGGCAGATGAAAGGCAAGGTTTTCTACCTTTAGGGAGCTTATTTTCTAGCGGAGGAGTGAGGCAACAATCCCAGTAAGTAGCAGCAGTGTAAGTGTTCTGAAAAAGGTAAAGTGATGGGATAAAGGGAACCAGAGGAGGGAACCAATTTTAGATAGGGTAGACCAGGAAGGTGACATCTGAGCAGCAAGTCAAAGGATGAGAATGAACTAGCCTTGAGGAGAGATAGAGGAATTTCAGCCATAAGGAAGAACAAGGGTGGACAGAGGAAGTCAGGCTCACAGAGATGTAGCTCTGGGAGATGGGCTGTTCCGCAATGGGGAGAGGGGGTTCCTTCCCCTCACCCCTGGGGAAGTCTCCCAGCATGGCCATCTGAAGCTCCAGTACTTTGGCCACCTGATGCCAACAGCAGACTCATTGGACAAGACCCTGACCCTGATGCTGGGAAAGACTGAAGGCAGGAAGAGAAGGGGATGAGAGAGGATGAGATGGTTGAATGATTCCACGGACTCAATGCATATGAATTTGAGCAAACTGCAGGAGATGGTGAAGGACAGGGAAGCCTGGCATACTGCAGTCCACGGGGTCACAAAGAGTCAGACATGGCTGAGCGACTGAACAACGACATAGCTATCTGCCCTTGGCCAATGAATGTGAAATATGCAGCCACCCTCCCTGCTCCTAGATTCCAACCACCACCTGTGTGAAAACACATGCTTACCTCCTTGTTTGTGGGTAGGGGCCCCAGGCTTTTTGACCTGTGGGCTTCACCTCAGACAGGCAACCCCTGCAATCCTGGCTTCCTGTACCACACGTTTGTCAGGATACCTGCTCTAGGGTCTGTGCTTCAAGGCAAGACCCGGTTTCCCCTAGACAGCCTACTCCAGAGCACAAAGCTGGAAGCTGTGGGGATTTCTCAAAGCTCAGGATTCAGCTCTCACCAGGCGTTGGTGCATCAGTCATCACTAAACACCTTGGTCAAGTCCAAACCAGAAGAGGCTCTGCCTTCTCCGGATTAATGAGGTGGAGGTATGGTGGGTGCTGATGAAGGGGGAGGCTGGGGGCTACTAGAGCAAAGAAGAGGGGCTTAACTCAGAGGGCAGAGCTAGGAGGGCTTCCAGGGGGAAGCAATCCACACAGAAGAATCCTGGAACATCAACCACAAGGCTCTATTTTATCAGGGCTAAATTAATCCTCATTATCTAAACCAGTGCCCAGCCTCTGCCACACAGTAGGTGCTTGGTAAATATCTGTGGCGTGAATGAATGGGCAGGGGTTGTTAAGATCTTTCTTAGCGGTAATAGTTAGTGAGCTCCTTATTACTGGGAGGAACCCACTGGCCCTGTTGGATGGCCACTGGTCTGGGGTCCCACCTTGGGGACTGGTGAGGACCTAGGAGAGCCTTCTATCCCAGGGCGGTGTGAGGTTAACTTTGAATAACCTGGGGTGGGAAGTCAAGTCCAGCAAAGCAATACACACGGAGACTGCTGGCTCAGTCCCCTAGACCCCTCTGCGTCCCCGCAGCCGCCAGAGTCGTTCACGCAGTCATGCCTCCCAGGCCCCCAGACTTGAGAAGCGCCCACCCCTGCGCCTCCCCGGCGCGGAGCTCAGGCTGAAGACCCGCGTCGGCAGGGCGGCGGAGCTGACGCAGCTGCGGGCGGGCTCG
>NW_011494661.1:1736605-1739795 GCF_000754665.1 Bison bison bison | reverse complement strand
ACCACACCCCTCCTTCCTTCCATCACTGTCCCCCTCCACGCTGCCCAGAGTCCCTTGACACCCGATTCCCAGAGGCCGAGTGACCCGCCCATTCACCCGGAGCCCTGTGCGGTTCCCCAGCCCCAGAGCCTTTTCGCAGCAAGTGACAGGCCCCGAGCACGCGCTTGGGTCCCCCGTCTGAGGGAGGTCTGAGAGTGAGGCTGAGAGTGGAGCTGGTGGTAGAGGCTCGCAGAGAAGGCATTCCGGAGGGTGTGCTGCTTTGTAGCTGGGTGTAGCGCTGGCTCCAGCGTTCACCAAGGCGAGAAGAGGGGTTTGGGGGAGGGCAGTGCACGTGCAAAGGCACCAGGTTTCCCAATCGGTAAGGCCCAGGCAGAGACCCTGGGCAGAGAAGGGGCCTGGGCTCCTCCCACCCACCCAGCCTGGGGATCTCTGGGCGGGGAGAGACACAATGTCCGCAGATTAGCCAGGCCCCTACCCCACCAGATCCTCTGCTGGTTCAGTCAGAGTGGCTCCTCCCTTGACTGTCCCAGTAAATATCCATCGGACGGCTTCTAGGAGTCCCTGGTGGTGGTGGTTTAGTCGCTAAGTCGTGTCTGACTCTTTGCGACCCTTTGGACTGTAGCCTTCCAGGCTCCTGTCCCTGGGATTTCCCAGGCAAGAATATTGGAGTGGGTTGCCAGGGGATCTTCTCCAAGAGATCTTTCCCAGGGATGGAACCCACAGACCCACATCTCCTGCATTGCAGGCGGATTCTTTACCTCTGAGCCTCCGGAAAATCTATTGTCGTGTCTAACCTGCCTCCGTGCAAGCTGGGGCTGAGACAGGCACCAGCGGGGCGGGCCCCCTCTGAACTGCATGGTCCCCTCGCCTCTGTTCCCTGGTCTGCCACTTGCTGGTGGCCCCATGTCTGAAGCCTGGCCAGTGTCTGAGTTGGCTGGGAAGGAGGGGCTTATGGGGGGGGAACTCCTGGGTCCCGTTGGGCCTGGGCCTTTGAGAACTGCTTTTCCTATCGGCTTGGCCCATCTTGGTGTCTGCACAGTGTCGGGCAGGTACTGTGGTCCTTGATCCAAAGGCGCGGTAACGTGATTGGGGCAGGAGCACAGGGGCCAAAGGGTTCTCGAAGGACCCTAGAGCTGGGCCTCTTTCTGGGCGGTACAGGAAGGCCCCAGGGTGAGGTAGGGCTGCCCTCTGTCAGCCTGAGGTCCCCTGCTTCCTCACTTGAGCCTCACCTGCTGAGTCGGCCTCCTCCACAGTCCCCTTCCCCGCACCCACAAGCGGTCTCCTCCCCAGGCCAGGGCCTCTCCCTTGTGCCGCATACCTCCTCCCCAGAGCCCCAGGTCATCTGCCTTCAGGAAACTTGATGAACCAGTCTTTGGTCCTGTCCCACCCCAGCCTTCCTGAGTAAACCCTGGCTTCTCTGGGTTTATTCTCCTTGTGTTCCTGGCTCACCCAGTTGTCCCCTGCCCCAGTCCTGGTGAATTCTAGTTTGTCCTTGAGTCTCAGCTCAGCCCTGCAGCCTCCTTGAAGACATGAGTGTGAGAGTCCTGCTGCAGGGCTCCCTGACCTTAGGCAGAGGGCTGCCTGGTTCCTGCTCTCTCAAGACAGGAGCTCCAGTGGCCCAGACCTAGAGTAGCCTAGAGTGCTGCCACCGAGTGTGGCCACTTCACTCTCCACCCAGCGCAGACCAGTCGCTCTGAGAAAACTTGCGATCCACAGAGGTTCGCAGCAACACTGCAGTTAAGAAAAAAATTCAGAATTTGAAAAGGCAAAAGGATGACTGTCAGCTCCAACTCGGTGTTAAGCAGACTGCGAAGCTGTGAATAACTCTGGCAGGTAGAGAAGATGACCCCCAAGGTAACAGTGACCCCTGTAGGTCATCAGCCAGTCTGTGTGTAACCCAGAGCCTTACTCCAGCACTTTCGCTTTTGGTGCTTCTCGATACTTCCGTCTCGCCAGTTCTCTTTGAACTAGCTCTTCCCCCATACGGGTACCTTCCTTAAGGCGTTAAGTAATCTTTGACACATACCCTATATTAAGAGTCATGCTTTTAACTTTGAAAATTATATACTGTGACTCTTCCAGAAACTGTCTAACCAAGATGTCCAACCGGACTCAGCTGCCAGGGCCAATTAAACTTTGTTGAAGTGTCTCATGGGCTTAGCTGAAATGACGCCTCTCCCACCTCAGGCTTCCTGATTGCATCCTGTGATGTATTTATATTATTATTTATTTAGAAATATCCACCACTTTATTGTTACAAAATTTAAATAGTGCTGTCAAAACCCCTTGAACCATTATGTCCCCCTCAACCTGTCCTAAAGTTGACAACTGTTTATATATATGATATATAGATATCATATATATAACACAAATATATCAGTGTGAAGAATATATATACACTCTTGTTTGGGTATATATACAGACATACATATATTAATGTACTGTGTGTATATATATACACACACACATATATGTATATATAGCTATACGAATATGTATACACCCTAATTGATACATGTGTATATCACATATACATATATACAAATGTAATATCATTTTAGTGGCTGGAGATTTTCTTCTATAAAAGGTATTATTCTGAAGAAATTATTTTGCAGCCTGCTTTTTCTCAAAACTAGAATTGAAAATCTCTTTTGGCACATAAGACCTACCTTATTCTTTTTAAGTGCTAACATGGCAACACAAACCATAAAATACCTAGGAATACATTTAAGAAGTATGTGACATTTCATGTAGAATGTTATTAAAGATGTTGTTTTCTAACAAATTCAAGGGTTGTAATATTTACAGCCTTGTAATATTGATAATTTTATAAACGATGAAATGTATGAAGCAAGAAGTAAAAGTACACACACACCCCCTACCGAAGGCCACAACGTTGTTTTTTCCCAGGTTTCTTTACCTTCCTAAGCATATTTCTAGAACTTGCTTTTGGGGGTTGAGTCGCTTTCCTTCCAGGGAGTTGAAGACATCTATAAATAGTTGTGATGCGCGTGGGCCTGCCAACGCTGTAACTGAGGCACCCAGCGCATTGGGAACCTGCGTCAGGGAG
The DNA here is from genome assembly GCF_000754665.1 of Bison bison bison. NCBI lineage: Eukaryota > Metazoa > Chordata > Mammalia > Artiodactyla > Bovidae > Bison > Bison bison. The sequence goes on along the minus strand of NW_011494661.1, from coordinate 1,736,725 downwards.
ATAGTCATGGTCACGAGTTTGGAAGAGGCTTCCGAGAGTGGGTGGCGCTTTAATTAGGCCAGGAAGGATGAGCTGGTGGATAAGTTGGGCAGGACACTGCAGGCAGGGAACTTGGTTTGC
>NW_011494661.1:1735626-1736438 GCF_000754665.1 Bison bison bison | reverse complement strand
TTCTAGCCCCAAGGAACCAGCAAGGTCCAGTTTGTGAATCTCCTGTGCTCCTCAGAGCGGGGGCCACGGAGGAGCCCCTCTTTGCTGCCCAGAGGAAAAGTCTGAACCCTGAAGGGGCTTCCCAGTGTGCTGGCGCTGGGGACAGGCAGTCACAGAGATGAGTGGGAGCTAGCAGGCAAGGCAGCCTGGCCTCCCCTGCCTCTCCCATCGCGTCAGTTGGCAGTGGATGTATCTGTTCTGAGTCACGAGTCCGAGTTCTGACCCCAAGAGTCCCCTGGGGGAGTGCACACTGCCCTCTGAGGAGCGGGTGGCTGTGGTGCAGCTGGCAGCCTGGGCAGGGGACATGGAGGCCGAGCCTTCACTCCCTCAGCCTCTCCACAGCCTTGGGAAACACAGGCCCAGAGACAGCTCAGTGAGGAAGTAGAAGCCAGTCTAGAGTTCACGTTTCCTGCCCCACAGCAGGTCAGGTCTGCTGCTGCTGCTGCTAAGTCGCTTCAGTCGGGTCCAACTCTGTGCGACCCCATAGATGGCAGCCCACCAGGCTCCCCCGTCCCTGGGATTCTCCAGGCAAGAACACTGGAGTGGGTTGCCATTTCCTTCTCCAATGCATGAAAGTGAAAAGTGAAAGTGAAGTCGCTCAGTCGTATCCAACTCTTCACGACCCCATGGACTGCAGCCTACCAGACTCCTCCGTCCATGGGATTTTCCAGGCAAGAGTACTGGAATGGGGTGCCATTGCCTTCTCTGAGGTCAGGTCTAGGACTGGTCTTTTTTCTCCCCTCAAGAGACATGCCCTCATCCCGTTATTACTT
>NW_011494661.1:1721080-1735526 GCF_000754665.1 Bison bison bison | reverse complement strand
ACTTGCCTGACGTCGCATACCTGAGGCATGTCAGCACTAGCGCACTAGGCCCACGTCAAGGTCTCCCAGACCTCCTTGAGTTTCACCTGAAACTTCCACACCAGCTTAAGAGGCGCTAAGCAAAAAAGGGTATTTATTGTATTAGGTTATTGAAAAATGCACAGGTGGTCTCCGCCTGGGGCAGAGCTGGCCCCAGGGCTCTCCAAGGCTCCCCACTGTGAGGCTCTGCTGTCCTCTAGGAGACTTCCTTCTCAGACCAGCCTTCTCACGTCACTTAGCAGTGGTTTGTATTGTACAGAAGGAACAGAAAATGCTTGTTAAACTGGCTGAACAAGGATGTTCACTGTGATTTCCTCCTGCTGTGGAATGCTGTACCTGGAAGGACGCTAAAGGAGGTATTTCAAAGCTATCCAAGTACTGGATTCATCAGACCCCAGGACAGTGGAAGGGAGAAGCTGATGTCGGACTTCTTTGGTGGTTGAGGGGTTAAGAATCTGCCTGCCAATGCAGAGAACACGAGTTTAATCCCTGGTCCAGGAAGATTCCCCATGCTTCGGGGCAACTAAGGCCGTGCAGCACTACTGAGCCTGAGCTCAGAGCGCGCGTGCTTGGCAGCAAGAGAAACCACAATGAGAAGCTCTCACAGTGTGACTAGAGAGTAGCCTCTGCTCACCACAGCTAGAGAAAGCCCGCGAGGAGCAGCAGAGATCCAGAGCAGTCAATAAATCAATACATGAAAAGCTGGTGTCAGGGTCAAAGCAAAACAGAGTCAGACCAGGCCAGAAGAAATGCAGAGGGGGATCAGAGGACAAGGAGAGAGGCCCCAGGAATCTAGGTGTTGAAGTTCAGTGTGAGTTTAGGAGATGAAGGCTGGAGTGGGAGGAAACAGCAAGCAGGCGCTCGGCCCAGCCCAGCCTTCAGCCGTCGCTAGAAATGGGGACAGAGTGACCTTGACTTGTTTTCCAAGCTCTGTAACAGGAGGGCTGGCAGCACACAGACCCAGTGTGTGGGTAGCAGGGGGCTTTTCTGCAGCTGGCTCTGTTCATTTGCCTCGTGTTTGTATAGTGTGCCTGGTTCTAGCGTGTTCATTTTCCTGCTGAGCCCTGCTGAAATATAAATGTAGGGAGTTCCCTGGTGGCCCAGGGGCTGACACTCTGTGCTCCCAATGCAAGGGGCCTGGATGTGATGCCTGGTCAGGGAACTAGATCTCACATGCGGCAATTAAGAGTTCCCATGCCACAACAAAAAGATGAAGATCAAAGATCCCAAGGGACAAAACTAAGAGCTGGTACAGCCAAATAAATAAATAAAATAAACATTTTATTATTTATTTATTATTTTTTTTATTTTTTTAAATAAACATTTTAAAAAGAGAAATTTGTTGTACCCTGAGGTTCCCTGTGTCCCCTTGCTGTCAGTCTACCCACTACCACCCAGCCAGGCAACCACGGGTCTGCTTTCTGTTACTTTAGCTGCGGCTTTCTAGAATTTCTATAAATAAGATCATAAAAAGTAGGCAAGTCTTTTGTGTCTGGCTTGTTTTCAATATTTTTGAGATTCATCCATGTTGTTACATGTGTCAGTAGTTCTCTCCTTTTTGTTGCCGAGTAATATTCCATTGTATGGACATACAGAAATTTGTTTATATATTCATCTGTGATGGATATTTAGGATGTCCATTTGGGGGTTTTTATGAATAAGACCACTCTGAACATTCTTTGTGTGTAAAACTCTTTGTGAGGATATATGTTTTCATTGCTAAGTCATATGGTAATTATATGTTTAACTATAAGAAATGGCAAAATCATTCTCCATTGTGTTATTTTACAGTCTCACCAGCAGAGCATGAGAATTTTTGTGGCTTCACATGTTTGCCTGTGCTTGGTATCGTTCCAATTTATTTTTTTTTTTGGCTGCAAAATGCAGCTTGTGGGATCTCATTTCCCCATCAGGGATTCTACCTGGGCCAAGGTAGTAAAAGCAGGAAGCTTAACCACTAGGCCACCAAGGAACTCCTGACCTACTGATTCTGTCATTTGTTGCTAGATCCAGCTGAACCTGAAGATGGAGGTTGCCTTTCGTCTTTTATGAAGGCCTAGTTGCTGCCCTTTTCTGGCAGTGTACTTTTAAAAAGCTAGGTATTTCCTCTGTATTCTTTTTTTCTTTAATAAATAAAACTATACCAAAAATGAGATGGCTCTTTGCATCAGGTGGCCAAAGTATTGGAGCTTCAGCTCCAGCATCAGTCCTTCTAGTGAATATTCAGGGTTGATTTCCTTTAGGATTGACTGGTTTGATCTCCTTGCTGTCCAGAGGCCTCTCAAGAGCCGACTCATTGGAAGAGACCCCAGTGCTGCAAAGATTGCAGGCAGGAGGAGAAGGGGATGACAGAGGATGAGATGGTTGGATGGCATCATCGACTCAATGGATGAGCAACCTCTGGGAGATAGTGAAGGACAGGGAAGCCTGGTGTGCTGCAGTTCATAGGTTTGCAAAGAGTCAGACACGACTTAGTAACTGAACAACAACAATACCAATAATAGCTACACTAAGGGGTATTTTTTGGGGGTGAGTGAAAGCACAGAAGCAAAGCATCAGTACTTGGCACAAAGTAGGTGGTCAATAAACATTAGACTCTTTCTGTTTTCTCATGTACCTTGTCCAGTGTCTTATAATAACCCCTGTATTTATGCTGCATTTTAACTGTATATATACAGTGAATTTTTTTTCTAATAGGCAGGACAAAGGTTAATATTTCTAATCAAAAACTAAAAGACTGAGGACAAGTTCAGTGACTCACTGAAGGTCACACAGCGAGACTGTGACAGTAGACAGGCCAGGCCCTCCGGTGGTGGTCTGTGGATTCCCCAGTCTTGACCTCATCAGCCCCTGGTGAAGTGTGCCAGGCTGCTTGTCCTTCACTAAGCGGCCTCTGCATTTGTACCTTTGGAATTCTTCTTTTTAATTTCTCCCTGTTTTGAGTCTGGCAGCCCGTTGCCCACCTGCAGCAATCCTGCTACTCATGGTAATTTGTTGTTTCTTAGTGGCTCTGGCAGGATTCCTTGGTAGCTCTGCTGGTAAAGAATCTGCCTGCAAAATGCAGGAGACCCTGGTTTGATTCCTGGGTTCGGAAGAACCCCTGGAGAAAGTATGGCAAGCCACTCCAGTATTCTTGCCTGGAGAATCCCTATGGACAGAGGTACCTGGTAGGCTACAGTCCATGGGGTTGCAAAGAGTCAGACACGACTGAGTGACTAAGCGCATGCACACACACACACATACACACACACACACACACACACACACGCACTGGCTTTGGAGGAAATCAGACCCCACATGATACAAATATACGTAAAATAGAAATCAGGAAGCTGTGAGGTGGGGATTCCAAGAGCTATGTTCTTGCTTATTTTATTTTTACTTTATTTGGCCATACCACGCAGCTTGCAGGATCTTAGTTCCCGACCAGAGGCTGAACCCAGGCTACAGCAGTGAAAGCAGTGAGTCCTGACTTCTGGTTTTTGTTATCGCTTAGTCACTCAGTCATATCCAATTCTTTGTGACCCTATGGACCGCGGCACGCCAGGCTTCCCTGTCCTTCAGCATCTGCTGGAGTTTGCTCAAACTCATGTCCGTTGAGTCGGTAATGCCATCCAACCATCTCATCCTTGTCATCCTCTTCTCCTCCTGCCCTCAATCTTTCCCAGCATCAGGGTCTTTTCCAATAAGTGGGCTCTTCGCATCAGGTGGCCAAAGGATTGGAGTTTCAGCATCAGCATCAGTCCTTCCAATGAATATTCAGGGTTGATTTCCTTTAGGATCGACTGGTTTGACCTCCTTGCTCTCCAAGGGACTCTCAAGAGTCTTCTCCAGCACTATAATTCGAAAGCATCAATTCTTTGACGCTCAGCCTTCTTTATGGTCCAACTCTCATATCCTTACGTGACTACTGGAAAAACCATAACTTTGACTATATAGACCTTTGTCAGCAAAGTCATGTCTGCTTTTTAATATGCTAACTTCTGGACCACCAGGGAATTCCCTATTAATTTTAACTGCTCAGCGGCCTTCAAGACTCCCTTTTGGGATGCAGGAAGCCCCCTACTGGGTATGTAGTACCCTGCCCGCCTGCCTGATCCAAGCACAATCTTACAACAGCAGTGGACCAGTCAATGCCTACTGAATAAATAGTCTAAAAGTTCTGAGAAAGTGTCAGCTTTGATGTTGCCCCTAATAACACCACCAAAGGGCTCTCTCCAAGGTCACTAGGAATTCTAGTCTCTAAACCCAGGGAACAAGTTTCAATGGCTGTGGGCTATGGAGAAGAAGGGAACAAAGGAGAAGGCCAGGGTCTTCAGTCTGAGCAGTAGGAATACCAGAACTGCCATCAACCACAGCAGGAGATTTTGAAGAGAAAAATCAGCAGCTCTGTTCTGGAGTTAGGAAAGAGAGGTCTAGCAGGAGGTACAACTTTGGGAGTTAGGAGCACATTAACACCCATTTAAAACCAGGAGAACAAGAGGAATGTGCGTCAGGGGAGGGAGTGTAAATGAAAAAGAACAGAGCCTGAGGAGCTATAACATTTAGAATTTGGGAAGTGACAAAGAATCAGAAAGGAGGCTGAGAAAGAGTTGCCAGTGTGGCGAAAGGGAAGCAACTTGGACATGTTTTTGGAGGAGGGAGACATCAACTGTGTCAGATTCCATTATTAACCCCCCCAAGACTGCCATGCTGGAGAGCTCATGTATAGCCAACTGGAGCTCCCAGCTTAAACCAGGACCATAGCTGGTTTGCCATCATGAACATCCAGCCCAGCTAAGCCTTCAGACTGACTGCAGCCCCAGCTGACAGCTGACTGCAACCACAGGGAGAGCCTTCACTGTATTTTCTGCAGGAAGGAATGGGCAAGGCAGAACGGCTGGGTTTAGTATTGGTAACTCTGAATAATTTCATCAGGCTCTGAGTCACAGGGACTGTCTGATGCCTGGCCTTGAAGTGATTAGGATATACGGACAGTGGCCTAGAGTGTTAGAGCCTGACAAAGGAGGTGGTTGTGGGTATAAGCTCTGATTGGTTAGTTTATATCCCTTGGGATTGGCTAATCTTAGGGTCAGCACGGCCCCAGATGTTAGAGCATCAGAACACAGAAAATAAAATACATGATAAATACAGTGACCAACAGAATAAGGCAGAAGCGATGGTGTGTCGCTTTCAAGATCAGGTTATAAAGATACTGTGTCTTTCTCTTTCACACCATTTGCTTCAGGAAAGTCAGCCACCATGCTGTGAGCAGCCCTACAGATAGGCCCAGGTAGCCAAGGACTGAGGCCTCTTGCCAACAGCCATGTGTGTGCCATCTTGGATGCAGATCCTCTCATCCTGCTAAAGCCTTCAGAGAACTGCAGGCCCAGCTGACAATTTGATTGCAGACTCTTAAGAGACCCTCGCTGAAACCACCCTGCTAAGCCACTCCCAGATTCCTGACCTAGAAATACCAGTATGATAATATTTGTTGTTTTAAGCCATTTCACACTGATATAACTTGAATGCAGTAACAGAAAACTAATATGTGCAGTAATAGTCTCATTTTATGAATAAAGGTAAAGCTCAAAGGGACAAGGTAACCAGATCAAGGTCAAGGAATGAACAAAAGACAGAACTGACTTGCACTCAGAGTAGGGCCTTGCATATAGTATATTGCCAACAAATATTTGTTGAATTGGCTCAATCATTTTTTTTTCCTGTTATCAAATTAGTTTAGGGAATTCCCTGGCAGCCCAATGGTTAGGACTTCATGCTTTCACTGGCATGGCTTGGGTTCATTCCCTAATTGGAGATCTAGGATCCTGAAAGATATGTGGCATAGCCCAAAAAAAAAAAAAAAAATTAGCTTAAAGTTGAGGTACAATAGTTATCAGATAAAACCAACTATTATAAACATAATTAAGAGTCTGCCTAATTAAGTGTTACAGGTCCCAGGGACATCTGCTTTTTGTTAGGTGACTTGCTGACTCAAGTAAAGGCAAAGACAAAGGCAAAGGCCTCTTTGTTGCCCAGAACCCAGTCTTATTTGGGGGGAATCCCAAGACAGATAAGAAAAAATAGGGTCTGAGTCTGTCAGGGTGCAATCAGGAGAAAGAAAACACACAGTAACTTGAACAGGGACAATTTAATATAAAGAATTAACTACAATGGGCATAAGGAAAACTCTAAAGAAAGAGCAGGTCCAAGAAGCAGCGACTACCCCCAGGGCTGAAATAGGTGCCCAAGGAAGAAGTTTCCCACTGCAGGGCTAAAATTCACACCTGGTTGGATAGGGTATGGTTCAGGCTTATGGAATAACAGAGAAATAGCTTCTATGTCACAGTGAAAGAATTTGCTGGAAAATGCCCTCTAGGGTACTAGGGAAAGCTGTTCATGGGGAAATGTCTCAGCAGAAGGATTCAATTATGTAACTGCTGGAAGCAGGGGAGGCCGCTGGTTCCTGGGGGCTGCTGACTGCTGGGCACTGCAGGAGCCTGGTACCTGCCATCCGTCACCCATACTGCAGGAACCTGCCAAGTGAGCAGACCAGAAAGGAAAACTCCTTTCTTTGGCAATGCGTGTCCAGTGCCCTCTACCGACAAAGCTTAACATCATGCCAGGTGTCAAAGGAAAGATATTTAAAGGCCCAGATTTGTTTTTGGAGAGCAGACAATGAAGGATAAATCTGGGGCTAAGAGGCAAAAATTAATAACAGCCACAATTTCATTCAAACAGCCACAGAAATTCTACAACTCAGGTACATTTTGCTCAAGGTGTGAGACCAGTAGAAAAACACAAAAAATAAGTGTGGTAACTTAATTTTTTTATTAAACACAGTATAAGCACATAACATACAAAATTTATAATACTAGATATTTCAAAGATAAAATTTAGAAATACACATTTAAAAATAGAGATCTTATAATTATTAAACATTTCTTTCATTATCTGTTACTCCTTTGACTTGGAACCAGAAACCTGACACCTTTTTTTTCTGCACCAAGATATCAAGGTCTGGTCTCATATTTTGAAGTTCGGTGTGTAGGACTATTCAATCTTATATCCTTTAACTGGGAGCAAAATTTAGTTATACTCAATTTCATGACAGAAAATAGCTGTTCACAGACATAGGTGCTTCCAAACATGGACAGAATCTTCGCACAATGGTTTCTATATCTAGGGGAACTCTTGCTCAAGTATCTGTAGAATTCTGGTACCCCAATGCCATCATATTTAGTCTTCAGTACTGTATCACACCGCAGTTCAATAACTTCCATTTGTAATTCTTCGTTAAAGCTATCAATGTTAGTTAAGAAAGGTGAGCTAAACAATGTGAGCTGATTTTCATAATGTTTGAAATCAAAAGAATCTTTTTTGGGATGCAATGCTCAACTCTACAATTTTGGAGATGTAGATTAAACCATAACTTTCATTTCTGTAAACTAATCTCAATGTGAGCCAGACTGTTTACTCCAAATGAGTAGCCCAAGGTTTCAGTTTTACTAGGAAAGAGCAAACTATCATACATTTGTGTAACTATTTGGTGAACGTCTTTGCAGAAAAGTATTCAAAATGCTTAGATGGTTTGTAATGTCACCCAAAAAGGCCAGACCTCTGATCCAATCTTCACTGGTGAGCTGGGGAAGGGATTTGCCCTTGGATGACATGAACAAATCTATCTCCTTTATCAATTCAAAAAATCTCTTCAATACCATGACAGACTAAGCCACCTTACCTTTGTATAGTAAAGGAGATTATCATATTGTATATTCAATTCCTCAAGCAAAACACTGAATTATCTATGACTGGAGCCATGAGAGTGTATCCAGTTCGCTGTGTTAATGACTACATCCATGACATGTTCTAGTTTTAACTTCTTAGTATAAAACAATTCCTGGGGAATAATGCAGTGAATGGATTTAAGTTCTGCATCCTTGCAAAAACATTTTGACCTTGCATTAAAGTTTTACAGCAAGCCCGATGTTATCACAGACCATCACACGGGGACCATTGTGATCACACTTACTAATTTTGACTAGTCAACATCAAACTTTTTGAGACTTTTCTAAACATGCAAAAATAAGTCATCTTCAGATGCTGAGTAAGTCATAAAGTACCATGTCCAAAAGTTCTTCAGTGATGTCAAAATTCTCAACGCTGCAGATAAATATAATTAACTGGCTCATATTATTTATGTATGTGCTGTCATCAACTGCAATAGAAAATGTCACAAATAATTTATTTAACTTTTTCTCACAACTTATCCTGTAAGTTCTCAGCCATATCTTTTACTTGCTGAGCAACAGTGTTTCCATGTAGAACTTACGTTTGCAAATGCTTCTGTTCAGGTCGCATGATTTCAGCTGCACTGGATAGACAAGCTTTTATAAACTCACCATCTGTGAAAGGTTTTGATGCCTGGGCAATTTTTTCGCTTATGTAACTGCACTTCATAGCAGCATCACTTGTTTTATTTGTATTTGATGATAAACGCTGTAGAAAGTTTAGTCTTTTTTTTGAGCTCATGAAGGTTTTCATCATGCATCTTTTCTGCGTACCAGTCAAAATTCTTACTATGGTTTGTTTCATGATGGTGTCTTAAGTTGGATTCTTTTGACACAAGGTTTGGTTGCATATTAAACACACGGGGCTATTCTTTACTTGCAAAAAAAAAAAATAGGCTCCTTCCCGCTTTTCTTGAAACATGCAATGCCCTGGATCCATCTTTCATTGTCCCACTTTTGATAGAGATACAAAAAGAGAGCTCATTTTTCTTTTCTCTGAGAGAAGCAGCAGCACAAACCTGCTGAAAAATGGTAACTGACACCGTTTTGAGGAGTAACAGGGAGGAGGAGGGACTGTAGCAAACTGGAGAGCCTTCCAAGGGGAGCAGCCCTTAGTCACGTAGGGCAGACTCTTGGTATTTGATAACACAGGTTATTGTCACTAGATCTTCCCAATTTTTGAAGCCAGATATTGCATTTTATCCAGAGAAGGCAATGGCACCCCACTCCAGTACTTTTGCCTAGAAAATCCCATGGACGGAGGAGCCTGGTAGGCTGCAGTCCATGGGGTCGCTAAGAGCCGGACACGACTGAGCGACTTCACTTTCACTTTCCACTTTCATGCATTGGAGGAGGAAATGGCAACCCACTCCAGTGTTCTTGCCTTGAGAATCCCGGGGAAGGGGGAGCCTGGTGGGCTGCTGTCTATGGGGTCGCACAGGGTCAGACACGACTGAAGCGACTTAGCAGCAGCAGCATTGCATTTGATCACAAAATGAGCTGGCTCATTAAGATATTGTAAATTAAAACAAAAAATGTTAGACGCTGTGCAGGGCAAACAAAATAAACCTAAGGGTCAAAAACACCCTCTGGGCACCAGTCTGGGGCCTCTGTAGCTCCACTCACCTCCTAGCATGCCGCCCACCACTTCCAGGGTAGTCAGGGCTTCTACCCACACTGGCCCAGGGGGGCTTCATTCTGAGGGGAAATCTGCCGGAAGCACACCCTTAGCCTCAGGAGTGAGCCCCTCCAGGGAGGCTACATGGGACGAGGAAGGAAAGGGAGAGCCAAGAGTATTCTCTGAGGGAGCCACAGGATTGGCAAAGGGCGGATGGCTCGGTGATACTCTGTTATCTTTGCCTAGATCTGGATAACGGTCTCCAGGCCGGTCACTTCAAGAGTGTGCAGCTCCCGGCCACAGACAAACAGCTGCATCTTGGCGACTGGAGGATAGACAATAGTGAAGTCAGGAGCTGGGCGAGGTAGGGGAAGGAGTATGGGAATCCAGGACAGTTCGTGGCTCTTAAGGGTGTTTGTGGACCAGATAGCATCCTAGAGAGCCACAGAAGGGGCATGTGCCGGGCAAGCCAGGCCTCCTGAGACCCAGGGTGAGGCACTGCTTTCCCATTCCTCGGAGCCCTGAAGACTTCAGTCTCTCAGGTTTCATGTTTCAGTTCTACCTAGATCTTACCTGGGACACTGTCTCGAAAGGCCGCCGTAACCGTGGAAACGGAATCCAACGGAGGCAGAGCAGGAGCACGAACCCAGCCGCCACTAGAGGCGCATTGCATCACTGCCTCACGCCTTCCACTGAGGCCACACCCCCATCCTCTTCGCCACGCCCCCTGCGATCCACAGCGGGGCGCAGGCATCCTCCTGGGCGCACATCGGCTTTCGGAGGGCGTGCCCAAGATGGCGTCCTCAGTTCTCGTCCGGCCTTGAGGAGCTGGAAAATTGGCACCCTGCCGGGCTGTGGAACGTCGCAGATGCTGGAATCTTAACCACTGGACCACCAGGGAAGTCCCCAAGTTCACGTATTTATAAAATATTCAGAACAGTGTTTGGCACAGACTAGATAAGTAGCCTCTTGAGTTAGACCTGTAATTAAAACTTGCCTCAGAATTCTTCAAATGCATCTCCTTACTCGAGTCCCACAGGTCGGAGGAGCAGACACATCGGAGCCCAACCCTTTTTCCAACCTTGTTTGTAGCCCACTAGTCTCCCAGACTCCTGGCAAATTGAACCCAATGCTTTTCTACCTCCAGGCCCCTGCCGCCTTGCTTCCTACTTGGAATGCTCTCCTTTCACCTGTTGGGTTTCTTCCCATCCTTGGAGGCCAGTGGCTGAGAGAAAGGTGGTTGTTTCTTTGCTTCAGACACAGACCCAAGGCCTGCCTAATCATGCTGTCATGGTGTGATCTGTGGTTGAGGGCTAGTTTATGGAGCTCCTGCTGCCCCCAGCAGCCTCCCACAGCAGCTCTAGATGAGGAGAGGGAGAGACATTCGGCCAGTGGGTGGGTCAGACTTCTTGGTCTCCGCCTTTTCAGGGATAGGGGATTAGGAACCTAGAAGGCTAGACTGCTGTCTGGAGGGTGCCCCTGGCGAGGCCTGCCTGACCTTACCCCTGGCCCACAGCAGGACGTGGAGGGCTTCCCCCGCTGGGTTTGATGCCCATCACCTACATCAGTGAGGTAAAGGGGACCATGCTGGCCAAGGGCGGCTCCCTCCTGGCCCCTAGGGAAGGGCTTCTGAAGTTCGGCCAAGCAGCCAGCATTCGTGTCCCCTGTATTACAGACAAGCTCAAGGGGCCTCTAAGCTGGGGAGAGATGCTGGAATTGTGACTGAGAGAGCACAGTGACTGGATCCGTGGAACCAGGCTCTGCCCTGAAAGGGGTGGGGGTGGGAACCCACGGAGGGATCAGCAGCAGAAGACAGGCTCTGAGTACCTTCAGGGAGGGGTATTTATAGAGACCCACCAGGAGTAGGCAGGCAGTGTGTGGGAAAGCTGCTGGTGTCCACTTCCTTCCCGCTTCACTTGTGAGGCCACTGGCTCTTCTGCTTGGTGGGAGCATGTATCCTAACCCAGCTCCAGCAGGAGGCAACTTAAACTCTGGAAGTGGGTGTGGTACTCAAGACGGGGTGGGCTTTCCTCCTAGGCCAACTGTCCCTACAGTCCCCTGTGAAAATGGTTGAGCCCCTGCCCCGTGCCCTGCCAGGTGGTGTTGGGCCCTACAGAGCTGGCCCAGAGATGGGCCTGAAGGACAGTGCCCTTGGGTGGTAGGACTCTAGGGTGGTAGACCAGCTGTGATGCCCCCACCAGTCTCTTCCACTTCAGAACCTCTCTTCACTCAGACATGGCAGCTTTGGGTTCTCACAGACCTGAGTTTAAATCCCACTACACTTTCCCTGGTGGCTCAGTGGTAAATGTGCCATTGCAGGAGATGCTGGAGACATGGGTTTGATCCCTGGGTCGGGAAGATCTGCTGGAGAAGAGCATGGCAACCCACTGCAGTATTCTTGCCTGGAGAATTCCCTGGACAGAGGAGCTTGGCAGCCTACAGTCCATAGGGTCACAGAGGGTCGGACATGACTGACCATGCACGCACACATGCAAATTAAGCAATGTTAGCCCTGATTTTCTCAACAACCCTGCAAGGCAGGTATCACTGACTCTATTTTGGAAATGGGGAAACTGACTCTCACAGGCTAGGTTGGACTCAGAGACCTAGGTTCTTTTTGCCATGTGTTGGCTCCCCTCTGGCATTAACTCTGGTGCCTCTGTGCCTTTGCTCATGCATGCGCATAAGCCTGTCAGCCAGGTCCCACGGCTTCTTTTTGCCCTTGCGCCTGCCAAGCTTCAGATAGATGGGCACCTTGGTGGACATGGTGATCTCACCACCCAGGCCTGGACAGTCTGCTCGTTGGGATCATAGCCTCCTCTGTCTCCTCTTACCACCCTCAAGAAACACCATCTCCAAAGAGGGATTCTGTCACCAGAACTTGCCAAGGGGCTGAGGCATTGCAGATGATGGCAAAGCAGCCACTGCTCTCATTCAGGAGGCCCAAGCCAAGGCCCCTTATTAAGGAATTCTTTAACCAAGGCTGGCTGGCCCGCACCCTTCTCTTTCCTAGTTCTGCCCCCCATCCCTCCCCCGACCCCACTCCAGGCTTGCAGCCTGTGTCTGCCTCAGGCTTGTCCAGGTATGGGAGCCCGGCTTCCTGGGAGAACCTGTCCCATCATGTGACTGGAGTTTGAGCTGAGAAGACCTACAGGGGCCTGGTGTTCAAACTGGGCTCCGAGAGCCCTGTGTCCCAGGCCAACTTGGCATACCTCCCCTCCTGCTTCCAGCTGTTCTTTATGGGATGCCTGTTGTTAAAGGGAGAGATTATTGCAATGATGGGCAGGGGCTCCCTCGGGAATCGCAGGGTTTGACTGGAGCCCAGGCAGCCCTGTTCCGAGTTGCAGACTGTCAGCATCAGGTCCAGCAAAATGGATTGTGATCCTCTTGAGCTCTTGCAAGGTGGGAATGAGGGAAGCTGGTCAAAGTTAGGGGACGGGCAGAGGGAAACTCTGAGGCTGAGAGACGAGGCACCTAATGTCAGCTTGTGTTGGGGCTTGCCTAGGATCACAGCCACCCCTGTTGGGTTCTGAGCTGGGGTCTCCTGGGGTCCTGCGTCCAGTCCCAGGTGCCAGGAGAGTGCAGGCTCAGGGCCACTCAGGCCCCTCTTGCGTTTTCTGCACCGAGGCCTGCTTATTGTTGAGGCCCCGCTCCCCAGGGCCACTCCACGACCTGCCCACTTCGGCCAGGCCTACCTTGTCCACCCAGCCCTTCCTGGCCCTCAGAAGCAGAGAGGAGGGCAGTGGTGAGTTGATCCCAGGAGCCCTGGGTGGATAAGGCCAGGTGGGGAGTACACCCTGGCTGTCCTCCCCTTTCCACGTCCGCCCACCACACGTGGCCTGGGGGAGGGGGGCTGCAACCTGTAGAGCCCTTGAGCTCCAGCCACCTTCCATGTCTGCTGTCTCAGCCAGGCCCCTCCAGGGGTTGAGGGGCCGAGCGGGGCTGGAGGGCTCCTGGGAGAGGCCCTGGGTGCCCCACCCCCACACCTCTCTCCTTGGGGACCACAATGCCTGATGAGGCGGGAAGGGCCTGGAGTGGGGAGCCGGAAGGAAGCAGGGACGCTGCAGGGACTCGAACCCCAGCCCAGCAGTGCCAGGCGTGCCACCACCAGCGCCTTTTGCTTTTTCCTGCTCATTTTCTCACAGACTCAAAGGTGAAAAGCAAAACCTGGATGCGGCCATGAGCCGCATCTAGGAAAAGAAACACCTGCGGCGGCTCCGTGCTCCCCGTCCCCCAGGCTCAGTCCTCCCCGGACACCCCTTTCACAGGCACAGCCAGGGGACACGCGTCCCCTCAGCTTCACAGAGATGTGTCTGCTGTCGTGCTGCGCTGCACAGCGTCCGGGAGCACGTGACATCCGACGGGCAAACCCACCCACGAGTTACAATCCTGATGCTTCTAGGACAGGGCCAGCGGTGACAGGATGTGTATGGGTGCAGAAACCTCCGAGACCCTGAGACACCTGAGAAGTCACTTCTGCGTAGTAGGGCTGGGATGGGTGAGGGAAAGGAATTTTACTTTTGTTTTCTAGCTTTTCCATGGCTTGATTTTTTAACTCTATGCAGATTACTTTTATGATGAAAGACAAAAATCTTAAGTCTTTCATCACAACAGGAAATCTAAGAGCCAGGGGAAACTTGAGCACTCAGGCCTAGCACCAATGCCAACGGTCCTGCAGGTCTGCTGTGCCCCGGCTGCCTGGGGTCAGAGACATGCCCACCTGCCTCGCCTGCTGTCCTCCGTCTCAGCCATCGTCATCTGTGGAATCCCTCCTGGGAACTGCCTTGACTGGAAGACGAAGTCGGAAGCACAGGGTCCCCACCAGTCTCTCCTCTCACCGACTCAGTGGGGCCTGCGTTCCAGGGTCCAGAGGTACAAGGGGCTCACTGTGGACCCTGGCCAGTACCTCCCCCAGCTCTCCCTCTCAGCCCCCTGCCCGCAGCACCCACTGCTCCCAGGCCAGGCTCTGCCTCCCCTGGGCCCACGACTGGTCCAGTGGGTGCACCCCTCCCAGCTCCGT
>NW_011494661.1:1700909-1720980 GCF_000754665.1 Bison bison bison | reverse complement strand
GGGCTCCTGGCCCCCTGCTGTCAGCCCCGAGAAGCTCAGAAGCCCCTTCCTTTGCAAAGTCCAGATGAAAGGCTGAGAGGCTCAGAGAGGACCCAGACCTGCTCGGGGCCACAAACATCAGGCTGAGAGGTGTGAGCGGAGCTGACCCCGTTCACACACACCCCACACCCCAAGGCCTGGGGCCCACCAGGCGGGCTCAGAGCCAGGCCTGTGACCCGAGCCTCCATCCCCTCACCCACATCCCTTGTGTCCCTTTCCCTCTCTCTAGCCCATGTCCCCTCACAGCCTTCCTTCAACTCACCACCGCCCCCCCCAAACACACAACAAAAGGCAGCACTTACTTATTGCAGCAGGAGAGAGAGACGTGCATGGCCATCTAAGTCCCAACCTGATGAAGAAGCAACAAAGCTCTGACCTTAAAAGGCCCCAGAAATGGGGGTAGTCAAAACACACTCTGCAAGATGAGCAAAGAGTTAATTTGACACGTTAGTGACAAGGCCCTCACTGTTTGTACTTTGGGAAACCCAGAGGGTGATCTACACAGGGAAACATGCCACCGACCAAAGGGCTGAAATTAAGGTGGTGTCAAGAAACCACCACACACTCATAGTCAGTGAGCAAATGTAAGCGCCACTGGCCACTGAGAGCCATCTGGGGGGCACAGGGCAGTGAGCAAGGAGGACTAGGCAACTGCTGCTTCCCTTTGGGGTTCCAGTGGGGAATGCAAGGCCATGAGGGATTTGCCCAAAGGCGTCTGTGACAGTCATCTGTCATCACAAAATGCTGGGCCCCAGCTGCTGTGGCTCACAAGGCACCAGTAACAGTCTCCCACCTGGGATGCCCAGGGGCCTCAACTAGAGCAGGTGCATGCTTTCAGAGGGTAACTGTGCCCACAACGTGACCTCAAGTGGAAAAAGCAAAATAGCACCAATTTAACAATGTAAAGTGAACACACATACATAGGCAGAAAGGCGTAAAAATAGTTTCAAATTCCAGTTGAAAATACTCTCCACAGGTACTTCAGTCAAATGCAAATGAGACATGGCCAGGCCGGGGGTGGGGTGGGGTGAAGGTCTGCCCTGTCTACATCAGACAAAGGGAATTCCAAGCAGGCAGCAGTCAAACAGGCAGATCTTGTTCCAATGATGCTGCAGCAAAACACAGAGAACAGAGCTGCTGAACCATCTTGGGGGACGTGGGGAGAACCAGAAGAGGTGCTGAGAGTGTAACCACACTCCTCATACAAAAAGACTGGATTTGAACCAGACCAAAAAACACACAGAAGGACTGATCCAGAATGTGGAACGTATCAGAGAATACCTTCTTGAGTGCCGTGGAACATTTATAAAAATAATATTTTAAGCAATGAACAAAGGGAGCCATAGATTCAAAAAAGCAGTAGTGTTTAGAACTACTTCTCGTCACTTCTTCAAGTAACCATTCAGTAAACCACAGCCTGATTACCATAGTTAAAAAACAACGTGTACCATGAAGGCAGGGCCAGTCGTCATGTTTACCTGTGTTCCTGGGGACCAGCTCAGGGTCTGGCCATGGAGATGAACGTTAGAAGTCAAAGCTTGAAGGAGGCGACAGCAGCTCACTGCTTCTCTTTGCTGAATTCCCTGTGTGTCTGCCAGGCCCCAGCCACCAGCTGGCATTGGTACATCCTCCTGGGTGGCATCAGTAGCCTCTCTTAGGCCCCACACCCCAGTAGTTGAGGGCCCTGTCCAAGGTCACAGGGATGACAGAGCCACAGGGCTGGAGCAGGACCTCAGGCCACAGCCACCCTGTGCCATTCTCCACCTCCTTCCGTTGTTAAAAGTGTGTGAGTCTGAACATGAGTGAATGAGGTATGCAAGACTCTAGAAAGAGAGTAACAGAACAAAGTCCAAGGAAAGCCAGAGACAAGAATGAAATAAAAGCAGAAATTTATGAATTACAAAATGAAAGCAGTAGAACTGGTTATTTTATCTAAAGCTGCTTCTTTGAAAAGGTCAATAAAATAGAGTTCTTAAAAGACTATTCAAGAAAAACCAGTAGGAAGAACATAGTGAAGGACTTCGTGGTGGTCCAGTGGTTCGGAGTCCACCTGCAGGGGACACAGGTGTGATCCCTGGTCCAGGAAGGTTCCACCTGCCACCGGACAGCTAAGCCCGTGCTCCACAACTGCTGAGCTCACCTGCCCTGGAGCTGGGGCTCCACAACGGGAGAAACCACTGACAGTGAGGATTCTGCGCGGGGCAACTAGAGAGCAGCCCAAGCTTACCGCAGCTAGAGACAGCCCATGCACAACAACGAGGACTCAGCACAGTCAGCAATAAGTTCATTTAAAACAAAGAACAAAGTGAAGAAAACTACTCATAAGGATATTAAAATGTAAATAAAATGTAAAAGGATATTGCACACTAATACATATGAACGACGTGATTTTCTTAGACAATAAACCTAAAAAGTGTATGGTCAGATAGAAATATTGACTAGTCCAGGACTCAGTTTTCAGAGAATCACTCAACCTCCACAAAGAAGTGGCAAACACCCCACTGTGTGCGATCTGGGAAGAGAAGGCTGGGAACTTTCCATCCTTAGGTGTTTCTGTCATAACGGACAGGAAGGGTGGCGCCACCCCCTCACTTCAGCTTCACACATGCACCCCTTACTTCAGCTTCACACCTTTGGAGAGCGATGCACTGTTTTTACCCCCATTCTCAGGAAATTGGCTTTAAGAATTTAAGGAATTTGGCCAAAAGCATGTGCCCATAAGCACCAAAGCAAGGAACAGGGACCAGCTATCAGAGCTGAGCTCAAACCAATGCCCTGAAGTTATGTCTGCCTTTCCTGAGATCCCCACACCTGCCTGCCTGGCAAGGCCCCAAGTCAAAGTTGACCCTCTGGTTCATTTCTGTCAACAAAATAGAGCTCCAGGCCTGGAAAAGTTTGTTTCAGAAGTCAAAGGAGGGCTTACCATCCCATTAATTCTTAATCATTAGAAAATGCAAGAAGAAAACCCTGATGCTCCATCTCAAAAGATGCAGAAAAGACATTAATAAATCCCTATCACTGATTTAAAAAATACAATAGAAGCTTTCTCATAATCTACTAACAAATGATCCCAGTGCTTCTAGCAGTGAACCCGCTGACATCAGTATGGAGGGACAGTGCTCCTCATTCACTTACTTCTCATTTAAGGTTCACACTCTTTTTTCCCCAAACGCTTGTGGTTTCACAGAAGACACTTTCCCAAACCATAATTCACACATCTTTTTGCCACATCTGAATACAGCAGTCCTATTTCCCCCACTTAAATCAACTAACTTTTAAAATATAAATTAACTTATTTCAAAAGACAGTATCAAGAAAGTAGAGTTGCAACCTACAGGATGGGAGAAAACATGAGGAGATCATATATCAGATAAGGGTATAGCATCCAGAATATATAAAGAACTCACAGCTCAATGATAAGAAGACAAACACCCAACTGAAAAGATGGCAAAGGATCAGTATAGACACTTCCTTAAAGAAGATACACACGTGGCTAACAAACACGTTAAAAATGTGCTTGACGTTATCAGTCATCACAGAAAGGCAAATCAAAATTATGAGATGCCACCATCATTTTCACTCAGATGGCTACAACCAAAAAGGTAAGAACAAGTGTTGGCAAGAATGTGGGAAAACTGGAACCTTCGTAAATTACTGATGGGAATGTAAAACAGCATAGCTCCACTGAGAAACACTCTGGTTAAAGTTAAACAGAGTTGTTGTATGAACCAGCAGTTCCACGCCTAGGTATACACGAGAACTTAAAACTTGTGTTTTCACAAGAACTTGTACACAAATGTTCACAGAAGAATTACTTCTAATTGCACAAATGGTGGGACAATTCAAATGTCCAACTGATGAATGGATAAACAAATATGGTATATCCATACCATGAAATATTACTCAGTCACAAAAAGAAATATTATTGCCTGCCACAACATGAATGAACCTTGAAAACACCACACTAAATAAGACAGACACAAAAGGACAAACATCGTATGGTTCCACTTATACAAGGTATCAAGAAAAGGCAAATTCACAGAGCCAGAGAGTGTAATAAAGGAACCAGGGATCGGGGGGGTAGGGTTGGAAGATGGGAAACTGCAAGGGTAGAGAACTTCTGTTTGAAATAATGAAACGTTCTGGAAATGGATAATGGACATGGAACATTAGTGCATGTGAACTAATGTGAACACACAGCACATTCACAACATACTGAACATACTGCTGCTGCGTCACTTCAGTCGTGTCCAACTGTGCAACCCCATAGACGGCAGCCCACCAGGCTCCCCCGTCCCTGGGATTCTCCAGGCAAGAACACTGGAGTGGGTTGCCATTTCCTTCTCCAATGCATGAAAGTGAAAAGTGAAAGTGAAGCCGCTCAGTCGTGTCCAACTCTATTGACCCCATGGACTGCAGCCTACCAGGCTCCTCTGTCCATGGGATTTTCTAGGCAAAAGTACTGGAGTGGGGTGCCTTTCCCTTCTCCACTGAACATACTAAAACCCACTTAGTCATACACTTTGAAAGCATGAATTTTATGGTACTGTGAATATTTCAGTTAAAAAAGGAAAAATAAATCTAGTTAAAAGGAAACTTTGTATTACCACAAGTAGAAAACAAGGAATTTCCAAGTACATGTTAAAAAAATACATAAATATTGAAATTTAAAATGTATATCAGCAGATCACCCCAACTCGCCTTGAGGACCACCAGCAGAACAATCACTCCCTTGGGCAACCTGGTGTGGGCTGCCTGCGTGGCCTCCTCCATTTGCTAATGGGTGGCTCAGAAGGGAACAGGACCACAATGTAATTACAGCCAATGCAAACAAGACAGGAGAGAAGCATGAAAACGGAATAAATCATATGGATAATATGATTAAAGATGACGTTAGTTACTTGGAAACCACTCTGAACAGTGCTCATGCCATGGCAGGCCAGCACCAAGCACAAAGCTTACATTGCTCCGTTAGTCCTCATCCCACTTTTTCACAGATAATACGATTAGCACTCCCCTCCCTGTACAGATGGGAAAACCGAGGCAGAGAGATGGTCACACAGAAATGAGGCAGGCCCAGCATGAAAGTAGGGTCACCCAACTCAAAAGTCCACACTTTTAGCCAAGATGCTATATTGCATCTCAACCGGCTCTAGTAATAAAGTTCAATGTGTTTGTTTATAAAATACATTAAAATCAGTCTTACCATATGCTACCATAGTCAGAAAGTTTAATAGAAAAATGTATCCAACCACAATACAGAATACTTCTAGGAACATACTTTATAAACGTGCTTAATTTGAATGAAGTCTAAAATTCCCAAGAGAGGTGAAAATCATCCTATCCTGAATTAACAGGGAGGCCAGTTCCTAAACGGGAAGTTTCAGTCACATATATATATAAATGCAATTCAACTCCAATAAAATCCAAATACTTGAAAAAAGAATGGTGGGGGCCTGTATTACTTATATTAAAGCAGATATTATAAAGCAAAATACTTAAAACATTGGGTTGGCACAAGGAAAGACATCAGTGGAGCAGACTGAAGAGTTCATGAACAGATTCAGAGTATTTAGCCCATAATTAACAAATCAGTAGAGAGAGCAATTATTTAGTAAAGGTGTGGGAAAATTTGTTAACCATTTCAAAAGATCTAAATTAGATTCTTACCTCATACGGTACACCAAAACTTCTAGATGGAGTAAAACGTTAAATGTCAAAAATGAAACCAAAAAAGAACCAGAAAAAGGACTTCCCTGGTAGGTCAGTGGTTACGACTCTGCGTTTCCACTGCAGGGGTCTGGATTCGAACTAAGATCTCACAGGCTGTGCAGTGACGCCGAAGTACATAACCCTAATGATAAAATCAGATTTGGTTACAAAATTTAAAACCAACAGCAAGATCCAAGACGTAAACTTAAAAAGCAAATTACAAACTTGAAAAACATTTTGTAGTTATCTACAGTAAATGTCCTCAACACAAAAAAGGATTCTCAGGAAGCGATGAAAATAAAAGTGAAGCACAAAGCAGATGCAGAGACCAACTAACAAACACAGTGTATATTCAGCCCTACAGAGTCAAATGTGCAAATTAAAACACTAAGACACTGCTTAAACTGCCTATCAGTTTGGCTTAAACTGCCAAGAAAAGGGCAGGGCCGGGCTGAAGTGTGCTGGCCTTTTAAGAGGGCACTCAGAAACGTGAGACCAAAACCTTCACACTGGCCATGCCCACTGAGCCAGTAATGTCACCAGTAAGAAATTCCCCTAAGGAAACAATCAGGTTTCTGCACAACGACATCTTCCAAGACAAAGAAAAGCATCCTGGTGTATTTCAACAGTAAATCAGAAAAAAATCATAATCAGAAAACAGAATTGTGTTGGGTTGAAAAACAAACCCATACACGTTACCTCTGAAGAGACGCAGGCCACCACTGACGCACAGGTGAAACAGTAAAATAACTGAAGGGAAGGCCTGGCTGTCTCACCTCCAGTCACCTCCAGTCCGCCCCTAGTACAGACACCGCAAGTCTGGTACAGGAGGGGTGGGCCAACCCTGAGGAAGGGCTGCACTGGGGAGGATGGTCAGCGAGGGGACAAACAGGCCACTGAAGCAGACCCCAAATCAACTGCCGTGTGCCAGACAGGACAACATGGATGTGGATGGCGGCCTTGAGACGCTAAAGCAATGGTAAATTCTAGTTTGCATAACCACTCTGATAAGGTAGGAAAGCATGCAAGACATTCTGTAAACAGCCTGTCAGGCATTGACAGGAGAAAAAGGCAGTTCAGGGTCAGGCGCTGCTTTCCAGGACAGGATTCCCCTTGACATTCTGGGTACACAGATCATCCTAGCTGACAGGAGTCAGCCACACAGGGACAGAGGTTCAGAATGCAAACCTTCCCGCTGAACTCCCTTCCTAGGAGGTCACCTCCTAGAATATGCCCAATTCATTCTTCACGCTGGGTCTGCAGAAAGCTATTGGCATTGTTGGCAGTATGTTTTGGAGCATTTCACCTGTAAAGTCCACTGAACAGGACATCGTCAGTTCAATAGTGACAAGTACCCATTAAGCTCAGCAGAAACCAGCAGAAAAACATGTAAGTGCTGTGATGGGGGTGGTCATGAGGGTGGCTGCTGGGGGCTCTCTCGAAGCAGGTTAGGACTCCCAGACACACAGGAAGAAAATGGCTAAAATAGTCATACAAATGTGCGAGGGTAACCATTACAGAGTCATGAAAATATTAATTACAGACAGATTAAGATCAGTCTAATGGACCACAGCTTTCTACATCCTATGGACCCAAATCAAAATAACGGGAGTAAACAGGAGGACATGCCTTATCCTCGCACAGGGAGACAACAGCATGAAGACATCATACGGAAGGAAAAGGAAACAGGCAAGAACCCCCAGGAAAATCTGGGAGTGAAATAATAAGGCGGGCCTATCTTCACCGTATAATGAGGCACAGAACTACAGTATTGAAAACTGGAACTGGAACATGGACAGATAAATGGTGAACAGGTACATAAACCAGTAAGTCATGGAGGGATGATAGGCTGATTATCAGTCACTCATTATGACAAGATTAAGTTCAGATGGAGCTAAGATTCAAATAAAAATAAAATCTTAGAAGAACTGGGTAAAACACAAGGTTTAACAAAAAATAATCTTGAGCTGGATTAGTCTTTCTGAAAGAAAGTGAAGCCGCTCAGTCGTGTCCACCTCTTTGCGATCCCATGGACTGTAGCCTACCAGGATCCTCCATCCTTGGGATTTTTCAGGCAAGAGTACTGGAGTGGGGTGCCATTTCCTCTCATAAAATCCAGAAGTCATAAAAGAAAACACTCATAAAAAAGCTTAAATATATTTAAAACTCTTGAACACCAAAAAATCTAGAAGCATAAAATTTAAAGGTAAATGACAAACAAATCACAAAGGGTTATTAACTAATATGTTAAGAGCTCTTCTTTACCAGCTGAGCCACAAGGAGAGCCCTAAGAGCTCTTAAAATTCCCTAAGTACACACCCCAATAGAAATGCAAATCAAAACTGCAATGAAATAACTGTTTTTACTTTTCACATAGACAAATAACCAAGTTCAAGAACAGTGTCAGTAAAGGTGTAGGAAATGGTCAACCAGAACAGCCTTCCTGGAGTGTAAGCTGATGGCTCCCTCATGTTTGGAAAGGAAGAACTACGGGCCAGAATTTCCCTCAAAAGAAGCGTACGACACAGATATAGCTGCCATGTACATTGAAACACATAGAAACTGACACTTAGCATAGATTTACATACAGTAAAAGTTGCTGGAAACAACCTTCGTTGTTCCTCAAAAAGGGAATGGGTAATTCAAACATGGACCTGCACGCAGACACTGAAGTGCCCAAGGCGGACAAGAGCACAGGTGCACAGTGAGCTCGTGCACCGCTATCCGACCCACCCGGAGTAACCTGGGCTTGTAGTTTATCAGGACCTCACAGCAAAGTGCATACAAGAGCTCTCCAGAAAACTCCAGCAACTACCTGGCCACAATAGCAGTCTCTACGGGACGGGAGGCCGGGGTTAGAGGAAAACACATCACGGTAACTCTCATGGGATTTGGATTTTAACATGTGCAGGTTTTACTTTGAACATTTTTTATACCTTTAAGTTGAATTAGAGGAGTCTTTGCCCTTAGGGTCAGCTCAGGGCAGAGGCAGGGCCTGGATCTGACACCTAGACGGCGGGTCACACAGTTGTCACATCGAAAGAAGAGTAAGGGGGACACTGCAGCAATCACCCCAGAAGCTGCGGGGAGAGAACAAGGCTGGGGGAACAGACCCCGAACTCCTCGTGACCCTACAAGGACAGTGAGAGACAGAGGGATTCACACCTGTGTTCCTGCCATCAGGTGGCCTCTCAGAGGAGAGCGAGCATGTAACCTAAACCAGAAAGCAGCCAAGGCAGCGCTGAGAAGACAGGGAGCAGACTGTGCCTCACCTGAACACACCTCTTTCCCGAGGAGAGAAATGCCTACAGACAGCGGCCAGTCAGGTTTCAACAGATCAAACGCATAAGGTAATTTTGCAAATGTCACAACTGCTTTTCTAGAAGTTTGTTTTTCAACCTTAGGGGAAGAACAGTGGAAAAGACTGAGGTTTGTTAGGCCTGTCCTTGTTTTGTGCTAAAAAGTCGGATACCATCTTCAGTTAAAATCTGGTATGAACAAGCAGTTTCAACTGAACTCCACAGCACATTAGGAGAAGACCAGCATTATTCTACTTGGGCAGCAGAAACTCTCAACCCACCGCACAAGACTGTGAGCCCCAGACCTGGACAGCACCAGGGCAGGCGAGCTGGGCGCAGGGCGTTTGGAGCAGGTGTGCCTGGAACTCACGCTTCCTGCAGCATCATGACCCGAGGGCTGGCATAGCACATGCACAGAAAGGTATTTGTAAGACGCTCACTGCAGCACTGTTTGTAGGCCAGAAAACCCTGGAAACCACCTTAAAAACTCATCAACAGGAAAATGGTTAAGATGACTATACCAACATGTGCAAGATTAAGTAAATATTATAGAATCATGAAAATAATAAAGATGTTGCAGAACAGTCACACCACATGTTTGCGATTGAGCAGATAATAGGATAAAACTGTTCTATGTCCACAGAGGGGAAATCTCTGAAGGACAATAAATGAAGTTTCTATTAATAACTATTCTTGGGAGAAGAACTACAGAGAAACATCTTCTATGTTTTTTTACACAGTGTTTAAAATTTAAATGCAAAACCAGTGATAAAGGGATTAATATAAATTCTGCCACAAACATACACTCCACAGTCCCATCCATTATACAGTACACAGTATAGTGACATTAGCCATGAACTTACCTAAATCTTCCAGGTTTTGGTCCCTTCGAGAGTTGCTGCAATGCAGACAAGTGGAGAACAAAGCCACAGGGTGACGTGGATGAAGAGTGTTTGGCTGGGTACTCTCAGCAGCCTCATGACATGAATAATTTACAAAATTATACCTCAAGAAGATTACCAATGATGATATGCCTTGGATCTGGCACCTCCATCAGCTTCAAGCCCACAAATGTAAACCCACAGATGACAGGAGTCCACTGTACCCATTAGAGTCTCAGTGGGTCACTGTGAACATGATAGATCAAAGACAGCACCTGGCAGGAATTTCAGAGCTTGCTCTTCAGACTGTCTAAGAGGACATGGACATACGCACTACACTCTGGCAAGCACATTTGTACGCCCACTCTGGAGAACGGGGCAGAATTGAGTATACAATGTCTGACATTTTGGTACCGACTCTGAGAAACATTCATGTGTATGCACACAGGGTGTGTCTGACAATGATCACACAGCATCCAAAAGGACTGGAAAGAGTGTAAATATCCACCAGCAGCAGCAGCTCTAAATAACCCACGGAACGTCCAAGTGAAGGACTAGTGCCCAGCAGCTTAATACAAGGCTGGCAGTTCAACACGTACTCATGGGAATCTCCCTACTGCCAAGTGAAAAAAGCAAGTCAGTAATGATATATGCTATAAAACAGTATTTTCCCACTTACATAGATTTTTTAATATTAGATGTGGATAAAAGTGTACAGAAAAAGGTCTAGCAGGAAACAGCACTCAAGGTGGGATGGGCTGGGGTCAGGGGGTGGTGTTTGGTAATGACAACCTAGTCAGTCCAACTTTAATTCTGTATAAGAGAGCATTCACCTACCACTTATCCAATTACACTGACCAGAATTTAAAAAAAAGGGAAAAATGGAATCATTAACTATGTCCATATAGTCACATGAGAGGCTCCAAAACAACTACACACTAAGGTAAAGGATGAATGTTAACATCATTAAATGAGAAAATTCCAGAAGCTTATATACTTTTTCTATAAAATTAAAAACTACTAAAATGAAAATTATAGTTCATTTAGGTAAGTTTTTTTTCTTTTCCCAAGGTTAGATGAGAAAAGAATAAGTAAAAGAAAAACTTAGTATTCAGGATCATAACCACTTTGGCTTAGAGGGAGGCAGGAAGGGGAACGAGCAGAACCACACAGGTGGCCAAAGTCAGTGTCTACAAGTCCTAGTTATATACTAGAAGATTCAGAAATGTTTGCCACAGCATTAAAACATCACGGAACCAAATAAAAGACAGCCGTGTTTTATGTCTCGAACCAAAGATCAGCCCAGTTCTGTCTGCTCAAGTTCCAACAAAGAGAAGGAATGTTCTTGTCTTAAGGAATATCATATCTTCCACTTACTAGATTTTATAATGAACACTAAGTCATTACAATCCAAAGCATTTGATTAGAAACAACAAAAACTAGAGACTAAAAATTTGAGAAATAGATTCAGGCAGATGATGACAAGAAGCTAATACTGACAGACCTGGAACAAAAGAGTGATGACAGTATTTACTTGAAGTCTGATAATTCAACTCTGATAATTCAACTTTATCAGTGTAATTAGTTTAGAGACACCAAGTAGGCTGGATACGTAACTCCTTAAATGGAGAAGAGCATTTACTGTAAGGTGGGAGTACACACATGTTTAGCTACTAAAGAAAAAGTAATCAGAAGGATACCCAACAGTCTTATTCATTGTTATTATTAGTCGTGTTACATCAATCTTTAAACTGTCTTTGTATAATACTTTCTAAGCACAACAATAAAAGGAAAAAATGAGAGTAAGTTTGATAATCACTGGCAAAAGCTTCCCTTCCCAACTATACAAGGAATTCATGATCTTTATAAAAATATAGAAATTTTAAATGGTAAATGGTCAAAGAAAAAATACAAATGGTAAATCAAGTGGTAAAATAGACTAAAAAGTTATTACAGAAATACAGGCTGACCATGTAAGTACTTTTAAAATAAAGTAACAATAAATACTTTATAACATTCAACATGGCAACAGTTTCTTGGACATGACACCAAAAGCAGAGGAAACAAAAACAGATAAATTGAATTACATCAAAATTAGAAACTTCTGTGCATCAAAAGACACAATCAACAGTGAAAAGGCAACCTATGGAATGGAAAAATGTATTTGTAAACCATGTATCTGATAAGGGGTCAATATTCAGAATATGTAAATAACTCCCATAAATCAACAACAAAAAACAAATAAACCATTTTTTTCAATGGGCAAAGGTGAAAAGACATTTCTCCAAAGATACAGAATTGGGCAGACAGCATATGAAAAGATGCAACACCACTATTAGGGAAGTGTAAATCAGATCACAATGAAATATCTCTTCACACCCGTTAAGATGGCTACACTAGAAAACAAGTGTTGCTGAGGGTATGAAACCTTGTAAATTGTCCATAGGAGCATAAAATGGTGCAGCTGCTACAGAAGATAGCATGAAAATTCGCCCCAAATTTAAAATAGCAATATCCTATGAGGCAACAATACCCTTCTGAGTACTGTTCTCTATATCCAAAAGAATCGAAAGCAGTGTGTCAAGAAGGCATTGTACACCCATGTTCATAACAGGATCATTCACAACTTACAAGTAGAAGCAACCCAATGTTCAAGGATGAGCTGGTCAATAGCTATGTCCAATATAAACAAGTTGTGATGTATACGTACAATGGAATCTTCTTCTAAAAAGGAAAAAAACCTTGACTCATGGTACAATATGCATGAACCTAGGGGACATTATGCTACATAAAATAAGCCAGTCACAAAACACAAATATCACATGATTCCCCTTAATACGAGGTACCCAGAGTTCTCAAACTCATAGAAACAGAGAAGCAGAATGGTGGTTGCCCAAGGTTAGGGAGAAGAGGATGAGTTTAATTGGTACAGAGTTTCAATTTTACCAAATGAGAAAGTTCTGGAGATTATCTGAACGCTACTGAACTGTACAGTAGAATGGTTAAGATGGTGAAATTCATGTTATGCATATTTTACCACTCGTTTTTTAGAAAGTAGCAATAAATAAAACAGAAAAACCTGAAGGGAAATGGATATTCTCACAAGAGGAAGTGTAAGGTATCTGGAGAGTATCTGAGAGTCTGTGACAAAAGCTAGAAAACCAGGCATGCTCAGTGCCCAGGCTGTGCCACCCTAGAAAACAGACATGGATATACATATATTTCTACCAATACATATTTACATATTTTCACAAAACTTAAGAGATGCTCATACTAGCACAACTGAAAATAGTTAAAACAGTTTACAACTTAAGAAACCGGCTCAACGTCTTATAGCATATGCACAATAGGATAAAGTACTGCAACTGTTCATTATGGTATTTTCTTGAGGTCATGAACCCCTTCAGCAAGTTTATGCTTTCCGTGGAAAAACAGTTTCAAAGCACTCACAGCTTCTAGAAGAGTCCTCCATGGTATTTCTGTGGGAGAATTATTAATACCCCTGAGAAAAAGCACTTCCAACACGTTTATTTGTGGACTCTGCTGATACAGGGAAATCTGCATGGAAACAAACTTAAGGTGGAAAACCAGAACAGCCCAGAACATGCACACGGATTACACGACATGAAAGGCCCAGAGAAGGCGGGTAACTAGTGGGAACCAGAAGGAAGAGGCTGGACCTAGGCTGGCCACGAACAGCCCCGACTGCTAATAAAATCCAGTTGGATTGAACGTTTAAATGTAAAAAAATGAAACCATACAATTGTCACAAAATAAGAGATTGATACTTACATACTTTGGGGTTGGGAGAGATCTAGACATAACACAAGTACAGAAAGAAACCACATGAAGAATGACGGACTCAGAAACACTAACTTTTGTATGACTGAAAAATGAAAAGGCGATCTACAAACTGGGAAAATATTTGCATCAAACAGAATAAAGCATTATTAATACATAAGTGCTTTTACAAAATAGAAAAATGAGCCATTTCAAAGTACAAAGTCACACATGGACACACATACAACACTGCAGATTTTGAAACACATGGATTTCAGCGTCACTAGCAGGGCTCACACACAAAAAACGCTGCCGGATCCAAAACGGAAGCAAAGGTTTTTAGTGTGAAACTACCTCGTTCGAGAAAAAGTAGGGCCAACAAGGTTTACCTTAAGATTGAGGATGCTATTTACAAAAACCCTCCCAGGAGGGCAACTTAGCAACATGAACTCAGATGTAAGAAGTCTGACAAAGGCAATTCATGTGCCGAAATACATTCATGCACCCCAAAGAAATACTATCAGGTATGATAAAGTTTGAGCTAGAAGGAGGGTTATCACAGCATTACTTACTAAAATAAAGTGGAAAATAACTTACATGTTGTCTAAATGAAGATATTTTAAATTGATAAAGTCACACAATGCACATTGTGTCACCACAAAGATGCCTAAGTGAAAAGAGTTGCACAACAGAATCTACAGTATAATTCCAATTTTGTGTAAAAAGGTATAAATATCCTATGCATAGAAAAAAACCAAACCTCTAGAAGCAAAGAGGCCAATAACAATTGTCAATAAGATTACTAAGGAGTTTGTTTTTATCAATTTTCTTATTTGTAAACTTTACAATAAACCCTTTTACAACATGAGAACTAACAGTTACTTAAAATAAAAGAAAGGGATGTTGGTCCAACGCTGAGGGGCCCTGGAAGGTGGAGCCTTCAGCAGAAGGCGTCCTACTTGGGAGACCAAGGGTAGAAGCAGCTGCCTTCACCCAGAGGAAGGTCAAGGCCACCCTCCCTAAATACAGCTTTCTTATTTCTGGTTATTTTTCTATCTTCCTCTTGTCATTTCCAGACTGCATCTGTATATTTTTGCATGTTAAACATTTAAAACTTACCACAAATATCCAAAGCCTGTCTTGCCGTTTCATTTATCAGCACTGCACAATACCAAGTACTGCTCAAGGCCAGAGGTTAACATTTCCTCCAGAAACTTAAGTACACAAGGGGTTAGACCTGGCATAAGAGGTTCAAGGAGTCCCTTCATGGCCACAACCAGTAAGACAAACCAAGGGCAGCCAAGAGAGTGAAGTGGGGGTGAGGAACCCCTTCTGTAACACAGGCCATTTCCACAGTTCTCAGGGTGTCCAGTCTGGGCCCACAAAGGAGCCTCAACCAACACTTCCTCTCCGGCTATTTCTTTTTGAAAGAACTTCCAAATTCACCTCTTGTTATTTTTATACCCCATTACATTTAGCTGCACCAGGTCTCCATTTTCTACCTAAATGCTACAAGCCCATTCACTGAATTTCATTGTACCATCCACTGCCTCTCAGAGTTCAGAGGGAAGGCTGAATTCAGATCTGTGTACGAAGACAAAAACTGATCAGCAGTGATCACCAACACCATCAATACCTTTGACCTATCCCACCTGACCTGTGAACAGAGGATAAAGAACAGGCAGGGCCCTGGGACAAGGCAGAGGCCAGGAGGGCATGGGCACAGCCTCTAGCTGCCTGCTCTGCTCCTGTACCATCAGGCCCACCTCACAGTCCCTTTTCAAAGACGAACATTTACACCCCTGCGGAGAAACCCTTCATCAGCCCACCGGTCGCTAGGTAACAGTACCCAGAGGCACTCATAGCAGCTACCCTTGAGTTTGATAACCACTGTATAAAAACAAAAGGAAAAATAAGTTCTGAAAAAAAGGAAAAGCAGGCAGAAGAGAGCTGAGCAAAAACAAGAAGGGCAAGGTAGGAAAGGAAGCCTCGATTGTTCTGGGGAAATCAGAGAACAAGGTGCCGAGCAGGGAAAGATCCTGGAACCTGGACAGCTGTGAGCCTCGGACAGGCGGGAACCTAATTCCAGTTTCTGCAGGGGCCACACCCAGCTGCTCTCCCAGCCCCTCACTGTGGTCAGAGCACAACCTGTCCCTGTCCCCTTCCCACTCCCTTGGACATAAAAGCCTTCTCAGTAGAGGCGGGTGGTGGTTTCTATTCCAAGTTCATCTCGCGCAAAGCAAAACCTTAGGGCCCCAATGAACACACAACAGCATCACTGCTGGGCTCTCCCCGCCCAGGACACAGGGTCAGCTTAGACACAACACACACCCTGGATTCCAAATTGCTTAGCACAGCACTTACGCAACTCTTTAGTAAAATGAGAAGTATGTGCTTAAACCCAAATCCTAGACACATTCCAGCCTCCCAAAGACCACAACTACGTCAAACATATATTACATGTTCTTTCCATTTGTTAGGCTGCTTACAGTCATCGAGAGAGATCCCCTTTTTGACAATATCATTTGGAAATAGAATTGGGTAAAATTCCAAGAAGTTAGGAAATAGTCCCCCCACCCTGACAATGACCTTCGTTGGCTTGTGCTTTGTCATCACATTTTGCACAACCATCACACACTCCCAGTCAGCAGAGTCCATCCCCAACTGCCACTGGGGATGCAGGCCATTCAGGACCTACCCGTTCTGTTGAGGTTACCACACCGAGCTCAACGAGCTCAGTCTGGAGTTATATTAGTGAATCCAAGCCTAAATCTACAGTATGAAGGTACATTTCACTTCATGATACACAGGCAAGATCAGGGTTGAAAAAATATAGCAATACAAGCAATTCTAATGAGTCCAGAACGCAAACCTTTATTCGTGCTGTAAAGGGGAAGAAAGTGTTAGTAGTCACATACATGATGCAACAAGGACTGGTTCTTACCATACAGAGCAACGTAAAAGAACCCTTTCCACCTGTTTTTACAGTTTCAGTTTCACAACAGCTTACCGGAACATATTTCCCCATAGACGCATGACTAATACTCTAAATTCATGACAGTAACTGTATCACATGCCCAAGTTACAGGTTAAGATCGGATCAACATACATGTAAACATTCAAGAGAGAACCCAGAAAAATTCCGTGTCGTAAGTATTGAGGGTTTAAAATTCTCAAAACGAAATTCAATGGGAAAATGGACAGGATAAAGTCACTGGTATTCTCACAAAACTGATACTTCCCTAAATTTTTACAAACACCATAATCCAGGAAAGGAAATCCCCACCCCCAGTTTTGCTCTCATTTCCCTACCTGATTTTGTTTAAGTTTCCCCTCTAGTACCGCCTTAACTTAACACAAACATTCAAACTGAAGATGGAGTAATCTATTAACTGGAACCTTAGCAAGGGTACATAGATTGTTTGCTACCAAATATTACAGTAATTAGAGTGATCATGATTTAAGTTCTCCTTGTTACAATGAGAATGAAAAGAAAGCACTTTGGCTATTACTAATTACTCATCACAAAGAAAAGATAAGATGTTTATAAGGCAGGAAGTAACATATAAAACTCCTTTAAAAACCATTGTGTTTTCACTTTGCTCAAACTTTCAACTGCAAAATATCAAGTGAACAAAAATGTTACAAACCCAGAAGAGGGCATCTAAGCCTGTACCAAAATCTCAAAATACTTTAAAAGCCCACAATTAGGGTACTGAAAGTCTTTTCTGAAACTAGTCCCTGAACATTGCACACCTTCAGATAAACCACTTAAGAAGCTTGCAAAAGAGTGAAAGATGTTAATCTGCTGATGCAAGTCCCTAACAATCTTTCAAGAGACTGATATCCAGGTTTCAGTTAACTTTTCAGTCTTCCCCTTCTTGTAGCAAAGCAAAACAATTTTGCTTTTTTCCTTCCCCACACTTAGCAGTTTTAAGCATTGTAGAAACGTTTCAAGTAACAATTTAACATTAACAATGTACTATTAACTAGCATTTTCTTTGCCTTTGAGCTCTATTCCCCAGAGCTCTGCCTACTGATCTGTTCTCCAGAGAATTCCCTTCAACCCACTTTCCCTACCCTCCCACCCTCCGCAAGCCACACCTAATCACAGCCTTCTCTTCAGCTCACCCTCCCCAGCCCAGGCTGTTTCCCACCCAAACCCTCACCTCAGGGCCCTCCCATTTGAACGCGAAGATTCCTCTGAAATCTAATCAAGTAAGATAAATTAAGCATATAGAGCAAGATGAACAGATTACTCTTGGTACCCCAACTATTCCCTTCTGGTAGCAGAAGTGACCAAACGAAACCTGCCATTTTTATCACCATCTGGACATGACCATATCGCGCCCTCCCACCTAGCACAGCACAATGACACCCCACCTCCACCCCCACTTCGCCAGTTGGCTTCATTTAAGTCAGTTGGCTTCATTTAAGTATTTGCCTAATGCATTTCAGTCTGGAACGCTTTCCCAACACACACATTATATATCACACTAAGAATTCCTCTGACAAAAGCACAGGCAGGCAGGTGGGTAGATGAGGGTCACTGGGATCCATGTGCAAGCTCCATCTACAAGGCATCATCTGTGTTGTGGCATCAGCGTTAAAATGTTCTACAGCTTAAGAGTCTTCTGGAAACAAGGTTCGTAGCACACTAGTATGACAGGAGACAATTTAGAAGATGGCAGCATCTGAAACCTCCAACCCAGGAGACGTGCTTGCTGACATTCACGTGCCCAGAGATCGCTGCTCCCGGATCAAATACTCAAAGCAACACATCTGCTGACGGCCCGGCTCCATCTGCTTTGGCCTTTTAAAGACTGCCCCTCATAAGCTCATGAAAACCTTAAAGGATGGCCTCCTGAATACAGGGCTTCCTGAGCAAGGCCTGGAAACATGCCACTGGAGAACTTCCTCCTCCTAAGCCTCTGGAAATTCACTCTGCAGACAGCAATTTAGGCGGGCTCTTTCCTCCAGGGTCTCCCCTCCTGCACCGCTACGACTCACACTGGCCAGGGGCTCCATTTCTCCTGGTGCCATCAGATCGCCATGATGAACACTACAGTAACAAACCACCGTCTATGAGGCATTTTCGTAGCTTTTAGATGGTACCGTCGCTGCGGGCCCACCCAAGGGTGCACATTCAATCCCCACCCTCTCCACTGGCAAGCAACACCACCCCGCCCACCCAGAGTCTCAGCAGGGGATGCCTCTCCTCTTGACGGTTACCAAGATACCGACTCCAATGGCAACAACTTTCCCGTCTTACCAGATTACCAGAAGCAATGTTTTAAGTGAATGGGTAACCTTGAGAGAGTGAAGGGGAGGAGGGGGAGTGGGGGGTGGGCAGAGTGAGCTCGCAGAAGAGGTTAGCGCAGAACCTAGAGGAAAAGTCCAAAGGGGAGCACTGCCACCTGGAAAATAAAGTGAGGGTCAATTTTGTCTGCCTACAGCTCCCGCCTGCCAGACGTAATAGTAACCGCTTGGACTGGCACCTTACCTCCTCACTCACTCCCTAGACCACCCTCACACCCAGACCTGGGTTTCACCAGGCTGGGCCTGGCTGGACCCTGTCCCGGGCCGAGCCAGACTTACATACCGCCCTGGGCCAGAGCTGTCAGCCCCGCGAAGCTAAGGGCAGCTTCCACCACATGAGGCCTCATCCCCAGGCAGGCTCACAACCCTTTGTCTGGAAAAAAAGGGGGCTGCTGGTATTGACAAGTTCAAGTCCTGCCCTCCCTGCCCACCTGCCACCCTGCACCCCACTGCCTGCCTTCCAGCTCCTTTTCAAAGCATCGACTGACCAGCTCCGCCTCCAGCAAGGGAGGCAAGACCCTCAACCTCCTCCACCTCTCCGTCTCTGTCTTCCTCCTCCTACACAAACCAGGGCACCGGGGGCCGCTCAGCCTACGCAGGAGCGGCGCCCACCGGAAGGTCAAGTTCCCCTTCTCCAGCAGACAGCTGCGACAGCCAGGCCTGGGGTGTCGTCTTCCCCCTGGACTACTAAGAGCCCTTTCAACACAGCTTTCCCCAGCACAATTTCCCCAAGATCTAGTCCGCCCGTTAACCCTCCTTCTCTTGGCACCCCAAATCCCCCAGGCTCATCTAACTCTGCCATCTCTCTCATCGGTCCCCTAAGACCCTAAACTGGTCTACTCCGCCCTCCACAACTAAGCCCAGGCCCCCGGCCCTCCCTGTCGCTAACTCCTGCTGGACAGGCCACAACTTTTGCTTTTATAGTCCTGGGCTGCGTCACTGGGGCACTGCTCAACGGGACGATTCCTCCACTGCCACTAGAAAAAAAGTCCCTCCCCGACCCTGGCCAAGTAGACGACTCGGGGCGGCTCCCAGTTTCCC
>NW_011494661.1:1697305-1700809 GCF_000754665.1 Bison bison bison | reverse complement strand
CTGAGATCGACGACAGATCTCAAGGTCACCTTGGGGGGGAGGCGGATTCCAACGGGGACGAGGATGGGGAGAGAAATCCCCTTCTCAGCCTGTGATGGAGCCGAGGGTTGGCAGGCTTCCTGTTCCTTGAGGGGAGGTGTGGGTGGGGAGTGGATGAGGCGGGTTGGGGCTGCTCTCTGGAAGCGAAGGGAACTGCTGGGGGTCGCCTCAGGTCACCCCTGCCCAGCAGAAGTCCGAAAGAAGCGCCGGCAGAGCGTCTGGAAAATTCCAGGCGGCGGCCGCGGAGGGATCTCTGCAGAGGGCGCATCACTCCCTAGCGGCGGGGGTGGGGGTGGAGCGGCAGCGCGTGACTCCTCGGGCGTCGGCTGGGCCTCGTGAGCACCGGTGACGTCAGCGCTGAGGCCTGCGGGTGGGAGCGGGGCGGGGGAGGGGAAGCCCGCGGCCCGACGGGCTGGAGCCAAGGCTCCGCCTGCGGGGGTCGTGGATTGTGAGCACGTCTGCACCGGGGCGGCTCTTAGAGAACCGCACCCACAGCTGTGCTCAGTGTCTCTGGCTAAGAAACATCGCTGTGATTTTTAAAACGTTGATTAAAAAGTTAAGCCCCCATGTTGCTGCTTGGTAGCTTGAGGGACGTGTGTCATCGCTTTGTTATTCTGTTACCAGGGGCCTGGAAGCTTGAAGTATTTCATCAGAAAAGTTGTGCCTGTTGGGTTAGAGTACTTTATGATTATTCATTCTCTATTAACTGGGAAAAGGTAGTTGTGAGGTAATGAAAAGCAAGAGCTTGTTTGTGCAGAAAACAAAACGTGTAATTGTATGGCAACAAGACTAAAAGGATATAGATAACCCTCTTTCCTTTGGGGTTGGGAGGTGAGGGAAAACATTTGGGGTGCGAAGGGAACTAGTTTGTCCAAGCTACTTGACAACCTGTGATGGGCCTCAGGGAGTCTGCCTGATGATTGTGGGGGGCACCTCCCGGTGACTGCCTACAGGGAGCAGGCCCTCAATGTGGCTCTTCCAAAGTGGAAGCAAAAGCAACCCCGTGAGCGCCTGTCCACTTCACCGAGGCCTGGCAGCGCCTGCCGGACTGGTGAGAATTTGGAAAGGGTCGCTGGCACCTCCCTTGCCCATGTAGGGACCAGAGTAAGGGGAGTCGCAGCCCCAGACCCCCATGGGGCGTCCTCTCAGCCCTGCCGCATGGGATGGAAGGACAGTGGTCAGGAGTAAGGAGAACTGAGAAGGGCCTCTTGGACCAACTCCAGCCAGGAAGTCTTCTCCCAGGATAAACACCCACACCCTAAACAAACCCACCTGTGACAACAGGCTCCCTTGGCAACAAGGGGAAAACTGGGGAAGGAGGTTTTTCCCCTCAGCCTCTGCAAGATGGCATCTGCAGCTGCTAGGTGGGGGCTGGGGCCAGCTGCTGCACCCTTCCTGGTTCTCGGAAAACTGCTGTTGCTCATGTGACCGTCGACCCAGAAGGTTGAGTATGTGGCAAGCCCAGGCTTGTTCACAGGGCAGCTCAGCTGCTCTCTCCAGCCAGGGAAAGATTATGGAAGCTCACTTTTCCCCAAGGTCTGGCTCATCTGTCTTGTCCTGACATTTCCGTAGGTGGGTTGGGGAGACTAGACCTGAAAGAACAGTGTGGAAAAAGGGAATTGCATGTCAGAATGTTCTAGAAAGGCTGAGAGGTGTGTGTAATACCAAGCAAGTACCTTCTCTGCTGAGTCACAGTACCAGGCTGTGGGCTCAGCTCTATATTTATCTACAAGGTGCCTGAGAGGATGTAGTCACTGCTGTGTGTCTGCTTGATGTCTCAGCTTGCTGCTTTCTGTGTGTTAGTCTCTCTGTCATGTCCAACTCTTTGTGACCCCATGGACTGTAGCCCGCCAGGCTTCTCTGTCCATGGAATTGTCCAGGCGAGAATATTGGAGTGGGTTGCCATGCCCTTCTCCAGATGCTGCTCTCTACCTGGTCTAATAACCTTTCTCCTTCACACATACTCCCAAATTCCAGGACCACACTACCTTAGGTTTTCTTTTTCAGGAGAGCAGGAGTACGTGGAAGTAGGCACACAGAAAGCATTAGGATCCTACAGATCTGATGACTCCAGCACAAAAGGAATGAACCACCTCCTCTGTGCCCTAATGTCTGGAGGAGCCCAGCTCCATTCCAAGGACAAAATGACAGGGTTGCAGTGGGTCCTGGTTTGTTTCTCCTGGCCATGGACTTTTCCACAGCTAGTTTTCTTTGGAAACGGGATGTGGGACGTGTTTGAGCTCAGATGAGGGTAGAAAGCCACACAGGGACCACTCTGTGCTGCCTTAAGGGGCCAAGGCAGTGCTCACAGTACGGTGGACAAATGTGGGACCTGGGTTCTGCCTCTTTCTCTGCAAATAAGGCTAAAAATACTTCCATCCTGACAGAGGAGGAGGGGCAAGGCGGCCAGTGTGTCAGCAGATTTCCGTAGATCAAAACAAGCTGTTCCAGGAAACAGGCGTAAACAAGATGACCTTGGATCCCTGGGTGGGGCTGGGTAGTGATGGGTCTGCCACACCCGGGTGGGTGGCTGAAGCCTGCTGCTTCTGGCCAGCCAGCTTAGGAGCTCATGGTTGGAGGGGAAAGGAGGTTAGGGAGGACCCCTTGGGCAACCGGTGTTGCCCAGGATTTCAGGGTCAAAGTCCAGGTTCCAAGTCTTTTCTCACAGCCAGGGTTGCCTCCCCGACTTGTTCCGCAGCCTGCTCAGCTGGATTGTTAACTAGCATACACACCACCTGGAAAAGGATCCAGCAGAGAGAAGATGAGGGGTGAGGGACATCCCTGGTGGTCCAGTGGTTAGAACTCCTCACTTCCACTGCAGGGGGAACGAGTGCCATCTCTGGTTAGGGAACCAGGATCCCATAAGGGGTGAAGTGTGGCCGAAAATGGAGAAGGAGAGGGGTGAGAAGGGGTGGTACTTCAGGTTCAAATGGGGACAGGATGACAGTATTGCTGCAGCCGTTAGAGAAGGTGCCAGAACCCTGCCCCCCACCGCCCCCAGGTCCAATTCCAGAGCCATGGCCTCCTGGGTCACCTTGGGCTCACCACTCACAGGAGACCAGCGGCGGGGGCCTTTTCCCTCTGAGCCCTGAGGCCCCTGGTCCCCGGGCCTGAGTGAGGAACTGCACAGTCACCGCGTACTGGCCCAGAGCCCTTCCTGCCCTGGCCCGCCTCACTGCAGCCCAGCAGGAACCACAACCGGGAACTCCTGCCCAGCCCGCCCTGGCCTCTCCTGCCCTGGCAGGAAGCGGGCCTCAGCCTGGGCTTCAGCCTGCTCCCCGCACCCCCTTGCAGCATGACCCTGGCAGGCCCTCACATGCTCACAGCGCGCCTTCCTGTTCTCACTTCATAATTCTGATGAATACTGTCCTGCCTAAAAGCACTTCACCCAGTGGTCGCCTGGCCCAGTCCACACTCAGCTCCTCCTGGCTTCTGCCGGGGTCACCTTCTCATTGAGTCCCCCCC
>NW_011494661.1:1685828-1697205 GCF_000754665.1 Bison bison bison | reverse complement strand
CCCCCCTCCCTACCCCTTCCCTGTGGCTCAGATGGTAAAGAATCTGCCTGCAATGCAGAAGACCTGAATTCTATCCCTGGGTGGGAAAGATCCCCTGGAGAAGAGAATGGTAACCCACTCTAGTATTCTTGTCTGGAGAATCCCATGGACAGAGGTACAGTCTATGGGGTAGCAAAGAGTTGGACATGACTGAGCCACTAACACCTTCATCCTACCCTACTCCACCCCCACTGGGACTTGAGCTCCTCAAGGGAGGGGTTTCTCTCTGTTTTGTCCTCCACTGGGCCCGGCAGTCTCTGAAAATGGCTCTGGCATGGAACAGACCTCCAGGCATGTGTTGACCACACAATTTACGTTGGTTTGGTTTTGTTATTTTGTCACTCAGCATGCAGGATCTTATTTCCCTGACCAGGGATTGAACCTGTATCCCCTGCAGTGAAAGCACAGAGTCTTAACCACTGGACTGACAGGGAAGTCCCTAACAATTATGTTTTGTAAAGGTCACTTTGCAAAAGGAGGTTATGGTTGGATGGCATCACTGACTCAACCAACATGAATTTGAGCAAACTCCAGGAGATCGTGAAGGACAGTGAAGCCTGGCAGGCCGCAGACCATGAGGTTGCAAGGAGTGGAACACGACTTAGCAACTGAACAACAAAAAGCTTGCTGTCCACTGTGAGGCTCTCAGTAAATATTTGGGATGTTTCTGGACAGATGGAAGGAAGGAAATGAGTTCTCAGGTCAGCAGCAGGCCCACAAGCTCGATTACAGGTCCAGCTCTGGCGGCCTGTCCAGCCCTGGACTCCCAGGTCTTGAGAGGAGGAGAAAGGAGAGGGTTGCTCCCTGTGGCCCCCGACCAGCAGTTCACATGAAGGGTGGCCCTGGTCACTGCTGAGCAGCTCCAGCTGGGCCTCCGAGGTGGTGCTAGTGGTAACGAACCCCCCTGCTAATGCAGGAGACATAAGAGAGGCAGGTTCGATCCCTGGGTCTGGAAGATCCCATGGAGGCATTGGACAAGACTGAAGTGATTCAGCAGGCAAGCTCTTTTTTTTATGGCTCCCCTGGTGGCTCAGCTGGTAAAGAATCTGCCTGCAACGTGGGAGACCTGGTTCAATTCCTGGGTTGGGAAAATCACCTGCAGAAGGGAATGGCTACCCACTCCAGTATTCTGGCCTGGAGAATTCCATGGACAGAGAAGCCTGGCAGACTGTAGTCCATGGGGTCACTAAGAGTTGGACACGACTGAGTGACTTTCACTTTCATTTTTTGGGCGGCTAAGGGAACCAGGGGGCGCCTCTCTCAGCCACTGCTGGTGGGAGGCATTCCAGGGAGAGGGTGCCAGGGGTGGATACTCCCAGACCCTGGTGTGTAAGACAGAGGAGTAGATGGGCCAGCCCACCTGCAGTTCACACTCATTTTTTGGATCCATGTGTGTAGAAAAGTGGGAGGAAAGCAAGGAGGGGATGCTAAGTTAGGAGAGGGCTTTTCACAGGTGTGACCCACGCCTCCTCTGGGGGTCCCAGGCCACGTAGGTTCTGGGTTCCTGAAGTCCTTTCTTGGCCACTGCCAGGCAGCTCCAACCAGGAGCACCACCCAGTTCCTAAGGCCAGGCCTCAGGCCTCAGGCCATGCCTCCAGGAAATAACTTTGTCAATGTGTTTCCTGCATCCGGATGTTTGGGACTCCCTGCCACGTAAAGGGCATCAGGCCCTTGGTGCCTCAGCCCTTCTACCCGCCTCCCCCATCCCTGAGCCTTGCCCACGCTGGCCTCCTGCCTGGAGCTCTCTCTGCCCTTCTCCTGCCAGCTCCTTTACAGGTTCATGGTCCTTGTGCCCTGAAGCCCTGCCCCTAAGTGCTGACCAGATTCAGTTGTCCCCTCTGCCCCACCCTGAGTGGTTGTGTCCTCACCCCCAAGCCCCCAGCAGAGGGAAGGCCTGTGGAATGAGGGACTTGGTCCCACACGTCTTGCCCCCCTTGACCACTGTTGCCCCACTAGTGGCTTCCAGATCTCCTTGCCAGCCCCCCTGTTGCAGACTGTCAACTACAAATTGGCACGTGCCAAAAGCTTTGCCAAGGACTGAACAACAAGGCCATTTGCCATCTGCTTCTGTGGAGACTGAACCCTGTGCTCTGCAGCTGTTGACCTTCAACCCCTGGAGGGAGTTCCAGGTGGAGTGAGGCACTCTGTACCCTGGTAGGGCAGGTCTGTAGATAATTGGATATTTTCAGGAACTGATTTCATGGTCTCAATCCTGCATCTCCTCATATCTAGAAAAGCACTAAATCCCTTCATGATGACATCAGATGCTTGTGACTAGCAGAAAACCTCTTGTAAAGTAAGTGCTTGATTGCATGGAACTCCCCCTTCACCAAATCTTACATATTGACCTTCCGCCACTGCCTCTCTTTTGGACAAGGAAATGGCAACCCACTCCAGTATTCTTGCCTGGAGAATCCCATGGACAGAGGAGCGGTGCTGACACCTCCCATGTCTGGGTCTGCACAGCCCCCCTCCTCCTCTCCCAGACCCGCCTGCAGCCCCCACTGCCAGAGCTCGCTTAGGCTGCGTCCCTGCGGATGGGACTGTCTTCCGGCCTGAGCCTGTCTCACCCCCTCAGTGACCTCGCTGGAGCACTGGTTGTTCAGACTCTCCTTGACCCTCTGAAGGAGACTTTTCTGTTCCGACTCCCTTTGGCCGCCTGAGTGGCATCGGAGGGAGAGAGAGAGAGAGAGAGAGAAAAAGGCGTGTGTGGTGCCAGGGCTGCCTCTGGGCAGAGGAACCCCTCCAAATGGTTCATCTGCCCCTGGAGGCTGCTGACCTTGATGCTGGGAGCGAGGCCTGTGCTTACTGACCCAGAGAGTCAGCTATCACCACTTCCCCCTCCTCCCCAAACGCCAAGTTCAAAGGGGCAGGGGACACAGAGGTCCTGGGAAGAGCTGGAGCTATTATTACTCTGCTGCTTGCAAATTATACCTATGACAAGTAGCTCAAAGTAGCTGAGGGCGCAGTAGGGGTGGGGGAAGGGAGGTGCTTAGAGATGGGCGGGACTGCCAGGAAGTGGGGTGGGGGGAGGGTTGGGGCCTGGGACAGTCAGCTCCTCCTGTGCGCAAGGTGGGGAGCAGGGCGGACCCCGGATGTGCCCACCCCACTTCCTGGATTCCATGGTTTTAAATATTTTGACTCTGTTTTCATTACATACACACAACACACACACAATCCCAAAGCAGAATCTGTTTTCATCACACACACACACAGTCCCAAAGCAGAATCTGTTCTTGGGATGTAGATCCTGATCTTTGAAGAACATGGTCCCTCACCAACCTAGACAGCATATTAAGAAGCAAGCAGAGATACTACTTTACCAACAAAGGTCCATCTAGTCAAGGCTATGGTTTTTCCAGTAGTCATGTATGGATGTGAGAGTGGGACCATAAAGAAGGCTGAGTGCCGAAGAACTGATGGTTTTGAACTGTGGTGTTGGGGAACTCTTGAGAGTCCCTTGGACTGCAAGGAGATCCAACCAGTCCATCCTTAAGGAGGTCAGTCCTGAGTGTTCATTGGAAGGACTGATGTTGAAGCTGAAACTCCAATACTTTGGCCACCTGATGTGAAGAGCTGACTCATCTGGAAAGACCCTGATGCTGGGAAAGATTGAAGGCGGGTGAAGGGGACGACAGAGGATGAGATGGTTGGATGGCATCACTGACTCAATGGACGTGAGTTTGAGTAAACTCCGGGAGTTGGTGATGGACAGGGAGGCCTGGCATGCTGCAGTCCATGGGGTCACAAGAGTAGGACATGACTGAGCGACTGAACTGAACACCAACTGGGGACCACAGGGAGAAACCCTGTATCTGGTGCTCTTGAAGGCCCAAAACCCCTGATGGTGGACCAGAGGAAGGTGGCGGCGGTCAGAAGCCAGGGGGCCCCTCTGAGAAGCAGCAGGCATGCAGCGCCAGACCCGAGGACCGCAGAGCTGCTCCGGGTTCCGGGCTGCGTAGGATACGGGCAGGAAGTGCGGGCTCCGCCTCTGCCGCTGAGCTGGAGAGGAAAGGGCGGGCTCAACTGCCCCCTGCTGGCCACAGCCGGACCAGCAACCTACAGGCAGCCGCTCCAGCTCCCCTGCAACTGCCTACGCAGGCCTGGTCAGAGCCCGCTGAGAGGAGTCAAACCCATTGCCGCATGCAGCACAAAGCAGGAAAGATGGCGCGGTAGACAGAATAAGGACCCCCAGGATGTCTGCATCCTAACCCCGGAGCCTGTGAATGTTAAGTTACATGGCGAAGGGGAATTCAAATTGCTAATCAGTAGACTTTAATAGATGGACTTCCCTGGTGGCTCAGATGGTAAAGCGTCTGTCTACAATGCGGGAGACCTGGGTTCGATCCCTGGGTCGGAAAGATTCCC
Organism: Bison bison bison; assembly: GCF_000754665.1. Taxonomy (NCBI): domain Eukaryota; kingdom Metazoa; phylum Chordata; class Mammalia; order Artiodactyla; family Bovidae; genus Bison; species Bison bison. Next base: position 1,692,798 of record NW_011494661.1, on the reverse strand, counting down.
TGGAGAAGGAAATGGCAACCCACTCCAGTACTCTTGCCTAGAAAATGCCATGGATGGAGGAGCCTGGTGCAGGCTACTGTCCATGGGGTCGCAAAGAGTCGGACACGACTGAGCAACTTCACTTTCACTTTCAGACTTTAATAGGGAAATTATCCTAGATTATCTGCCTTCAGTTCAGTTCAGTCGCTCAGTCATGTCCGTCCCTTTTGCGACCCTATGGACCACAGCACGCCAGGCTTTCCTGTCCATCACCAACTCCTGGAGCTTGCTCAAACTCATGTCCATCCAGTTGGTGATGCCATCCAACCATCTCATCCTCTGTTGTCCCCTTCTCCCGCCTTCAGTCTTTCCCAGCATCAGGGTCTTTTCCAATGAATCAGTTCTTCCCATCAGGTGGTCAAAGTGTTGGAACTTCAGCATCAGTCCTTCCAGTGAATATTCAGGACTGATTATCTGCCTTGGCCCAGTGTAATCGTGAGGAAGAGGAAGGCAGAAAAGCCAGAGAGAAACATGGAGAGAGAAGGCAGAGAGCAGTGCTGTGAGGACCCCACTGGCCTTCACTGGCTTTAGGGATGGAGGAAGGGGTCCCAGGAAATAGATTTATTCTCCCTTGGAGCTTCCAAAAGGAATGTGGCCCTGCCGACATGGATCTCAGCTTGGTGAGACTTCAGTTCAGACTGACCTCGAGAACTGTGAGATCATGAATGTGGGTTGTTTTATTTGTATTTATTTGGCCATGCCACATGGCTTGTGGTTTCTTCATTCCTGCACCAGGGATTGAAGCCGGGGCTTTAGCAGCGATAGCAGTGAGTCCTAACCGCTGGACCACCTGGCAATTCCCTGTGGGTTGTTTTATTTACTTTTTATCAAGTATTTTAATTGATTTTTTATTTTAAAAAGTATTTATTTGGCTGTGCCAGGAGTCAGTTGCAGCACGTGGGATCTTTGATCTTCCTTGCAGCACTTGAGATCTTAGTTCCCCAACTAGGGACTGAACCTGTGCCCCCTGAATTGGGAGCATGGAGTCTTAACCACTGGACTGCCAGGTAAGTCCTTCTTCATGCATATTTAACAAAAAACAAATATGCAGCCTATAATCAACTCCCAGACTGTAATTAACACACTCTCATTATTTGATAACATAAACCACCCCACAGTTTGCTGGAAATGGATTTTATTAATAATAAGTCACATGATGAGATGGTTGGATGGCATCGCCAGCTCAATGGACATGAGTTTGAGCAAACTCCGGGAGACAGTGAAGGACAGGGAAGCCTGGAGTGCTGCAGTCCACGACTTAGCAACAGAACAACAATAACAAAGTTTGCTGGAAATTGATTTTAATAAGTCACATGATACAAAAGGATAGGAACATTCAAAGGGCACTTAGTGAAACACTGCTTTGTCCCACAAGGGCAGAGAGAAAAAGTTAAGGCACAATGGATGCTCAGAAAACAGGAAGAGGAGGCTGAAGAGTCAAAACAAGTAATCTGTGTACACACACACACCCATCATGTCCCTCAGGCCCCTCAATCTGTCAGATAAGAATTCACTTGGCATCAAAACAGTGCACGGGAGCAGATAACCAGAGGGCTAGGAGCCGGAGGGGCTGGGAGCCAATGAGGTCTCCAGGAGAGATGAGATGTCCTCTAGCTGGGACATTTGCAAAGGCTGGAGACACCTATTCATTATGACAGATAACAAAGGCCCTACTGCTGGAGGGCAAGCCTCCCCCCCCCAAACATCTGGAGTGTTCAAGAGCCAACAAAGGGAGGAGGAGGTGAGTGGGCTCTGACATCCGGAGACAAGAGGTTCACATTCCCTTCCCCACATTCTCCACCGGGAAGGAAAGACAATGCAAACCCTGTGTCGGGCTGGATCTGCCTTCCTGTGGAAAGTCCCCGGAAGCGCCCCAGTGGTGGTGGTGAGGGGGGTGACCGCTGAGAAAGAGCCCAAGGCTGAGAGGCCAGCTCTTCTGGGAGGAGGCAGGAGGCCATGGGAAGAGCCCCACCCAGGCCACATCCACCGCCCTACAAGGTCCCCGAGAAAGAACAGACCCCTCCCTGCCAGGGACTTCCCGTGCATGGGCCTAGGGCTGGATGAAACCTCAGTATCATCCTGGAAGGAGCGCCAGCAGCTCCGAGATGGTGGGCGCACCCTCGTGAATAGCCTGAGTTTGCAGGCTTCATGGAACCAAAGCGGATCAAAAAAAGATCAAAACTGAAACTGGAAGCCTCAAGGGGGTTTGGGAGCTCCTCTGGGTGTGGAATGTGGGCCCGCGGGCTGGTGGGTCCACAGGGCAGCCACCTCCCAGCACAGTGACATCACCAAAGATCAGCAGGCTTGCTTTCCTGCTGGTCAGAGTCTCCTGCTTACAAAGGAGACCAGAGTGAGGGGCACAGGGGGCCCTCCAGTTCCATCGAACTGGAGAGGGTTTTGTGGGGGCCTCACTGTGGAGGCCCCGACCCTCTCCTCGCAGGGCCATGTCCCAGCCTGGCCACATGAGCTGGAATGTGGGGATGTGGTCACCAATGTCCAGGGAAAAAACCAAAGACACACATGCTCCTCTGGAGTGTCCTGAGCCCTACTGCTCAGCCACCTGCCAACCGAGGGACTTCAGAGCGGGGGATACTCTGTCTTGAGAGGGCACAAAGGCGAGTCCCTGGGTGGGAGGGGGTGGCTGGGGCCTAGTCAGATTGGTTCTGAGACTGCAGCGGAGCCCGGAGTCCAGGGACAGCAGGCAGGCTGCAAGAGGGTGCCTGCAGCAGCCCCCAGCCAGTTCTGCACACCCCAGCCCGGCACAGCAGCGGCTTGGCCACACACGGAGGCCGCCCTCCCCCCGGCACACGCCTTCAGGCAGCACGATGCCCCCATGCTCTCCCGCCTGCACGGCGGCCCTCAGCCTTGCTCCAGGCTGTCGGCGGGCTGGACCACGGTGTAGCTCCCCTGGCCCCGGGACAGCTGCCGGCTGAAGAAGGATGTGGTGCGTTTCGGTTTCACCCGCTTGATCGTCTCACCTGTTGGGGGAACAAGAGGGACGCACTGAGGAGGGTGCCCCCCCGGGGAGGGGCCCGGCCCCAGGGGAGCCCCTTCTGGAGCCTGTTCAGGCTGAGCTCCCCTCTTCACTCCCACCAGCTTCGTGAGCCTCAGCCCGACCCCCCAACCCTCCCATAGTGAGAGGATCGGGGTTGGGGGGGCGGCCCAGTCTCCTATATCAGGTCACCAGGGTTTCCATTTGATGGTGGGCCTGCTGTGGTGTCTAAACCTGTTCGAAAAGAGACTGGAGAGGGGTACAAACGTCCAGCTAAAAAAGAACTCACAGGGATGTCCTGGATAGTATAAGGAATATGGTCAGTAATACTATAGTAACTCTGTATGGTGACAGATGACCAGACTCAGGAAGATCACTTCATAACGTATAAAAATACTGAATCACTATGGCAAAATCACTATATATACGAATATATAATATGTCAACTGTAGTTCAGTTCTGGAGTAGGAAAGGGCAGCCCACTCCAGTATTCTTGCCTGGAAAATTCCATGGTCAGAGGAGCCTGGCGGGGTGTAGTACATGGGGTCGCAAAGAGTCAGACATGACTGAGCACACACATAATTCAATTACAAAAAAGAAGAAAGAAGAGACCAACATCACAAAATACCTATAATACATACCACTGGCTGAAAATGATCCTTGATGAAACAGACAGACTTTTTCTGGGGGAGGGAGGAGAGGGTGGTGCTTGTGGAATTTTAGTTCCCCAACCTGGGGTCGAACCTGGCAGTAGAAGCCTGGAATCCTAACCAGTGGACTGCCAGGAAAGTCCCTAAAAAGACTTCTTAAAAGTTAAAAATTTCAAGCCAGGTGATCAAGGTCAACATCAAAAGTCACAAATCATGTTGATAATGCACCTTTGATATGATGTGGCAAAAATGGCACATTACCTCTGTGACCTTCCTCCCCCAAACCCTTCACTCTTGTCTAATAAGGAGAAAAACAGAAGAGAGATTCCAGTAAAGGGGCATCCTACAATATGCCTGACCAGTCCTCCTCAAGACTTCAAGGTCATCAAAACCAGGAAGGTCTGAGAAACTTGTCACAGCCAAGAGGAGCCTAAGGAGACACAACAGCCACATGAGGTGTGGTGTTCTGGATGGGACCATGCATCTGAAAGAGGATGTTAGGTAAGGTTAAAACTAAGGACTTCAGTTAATTTACTGCATCGTGTCAGTTCATTAATTCTAACAAACATACCGTATTAACATAATACGTTCATGTTAAAAAGCAAGTGACAGAAGAAAAACAGGCAACAGAAATAAATGGTAACGCATGATGAAAGTGAAAGTGGAGAGTGAAAAAGTTGGCTTAAAGCTCAACATTCAGAAAACGAAGATCATGGCATCTGGTCCCATCACTTCACGGCAAATAGATGGGGAAACAGTGGAAACAGTGTCAGACTTTATTTTTTTGGGCTCCAAAATCACTGCAGATGGTGACTGCAGCCATGAAATTAAAAGACACTTACTTCTTGGAAGGAAAGTTATGACCAACCTAGATAGCATATTCAAAAGCAGAGACATTACTTTGCCAACAAAGGTTCATCTAGTCAAGGCTATGGTTTTTCCTGTGGTCATGTATGGATGTGAGAGTTGGACTGTGAAGAAGGCTGAGCGCTGAATTGATGCTTTTGAACTGTGGTGTTGGAGAAGACTCTTGAGAGTCCCTAGGACTGCAGGGAGATCCAACCAGTCCATTCTGAAGGAGATCAGCCCTGGGATTTCTTTGGAAGGAATGATGCTAAAGCTGAAACTCCAGTACTTTGGCCACCTCATGCGAAGAGTTGACTCATTGGAAAAGACCCTGATGCTGGGAAGGATTGGGGGCAGGAGGAGAAGGGGATGACAGAGGATGAGATGGCTGGATGGCATCACTGACTCGATGGACATGAGTCTGGGTGAACTCCGGGAGTTGGTGATGGACAGGGAGGCCTGGCGTGCTGTGATTCATGGGGTCGCAAACAGTCGGACACGACTTAGCGACTGAACTGAACTGAACTGATGAAGAAACTGCACGGAAAAACGGCCCTGCTTCACCAGCATCCGAACACCAACTCTGATGAGCCCACAGCCCTCAGGGAGATAACACCTGTCATGGGTGAGGATGGAGAGGCACGTGCGTCCTTCTCACTGGGGGGGTACAGTGGCTGCACACTTTGACCTGGCAACCCTATTTCCAGTAATTTATCTCGAGGAAACAGTTATGGATTCCAGGTAAGGATTTGGTATGCTGTTTATAGTAGCTGATGAACTACAAATACAGTTGGCCCTTAGATAACAAGTGGGTTGAGATGCCAACCCTCTGTGCAGTCGAAAATCCAAGTATAACTTCTCGCTGGCCCTTCATAGACGTGGTTCCGTCTCACCCACCAGTTCAATCAACTGCAGATCACGTGTGTATGTTTGTTAGTCGCTCAGTCGTGTCTTGCCTCTGCGATCCTATGGACGGTAGCCCGCCAGATTCCTCTGTCCATGGGATTCTCCAGGCAAGAATACTGAAATGGGCTGTCATTCTCTTCTGTAGGGGATCTTCCTGACCCAGGGATCAAAACTGCATCTCCTGCACTGCAGGCGGATTCTTTACCACTGAGCCAGCAGGCAAAGCATGCATTAGGGCACCTATGTCATCTTTACCAGCTGCACCGATTCCACAGGGTGTGTATCCGTCCTTCCTATACCCATAGCTTTAGTAACTAAGAACTACTAAAAACCAGTAGTTTCTAGTTTTTCAGACACAGCAGTGAGGGGCTCTTACTGCTGGGGCCCCAGAGAGAAGCCTCCAACTCTCCATCAAACGATGGGATGCTCAAACCCAGCCCTTGTCCCCCGCCAGGTCCTGCCGGCTGGAAGCTAACTCATTGCATCTGGAACTGCTTCCCACTTCCAGAACTCCCCGTGGTGTGCATGTGCACACGTGTAGGTGTGTGTGCACAGCATGAGGTGGTCACTCACCCTCCTCCACGTAGTCGATGGTGGAGAGATGCTGGATGCGGCTGCACACCACGCTGCCCTGCCTCCGCAGCTGGGGGCGCTGGTGAGGGGGTGGTGAGGAGCCAGAGGCCGAGGTGGGGCCGGCCTCCTGGGAGGCGGCGGGCTCCGCAGCCTGGCTCAGCTCGATGCAGTACTCGATGAGGCTGCTCATCAGCTCGGCCTGGGGAGGAGAAGGGGCTGGTGTGAGGCCTGGGGGGCTCTCTATTACCTGCTACAGAGCGAGAGGATCCAGACCCACATGCCCTACCAGCTGGTGGGGGAGGCCGATGAGGAAACAAATACCTTTTACACAATAGAAGAAGGGGAGTCTGCTCTGTGGGCCAGGGGAGGCACCCCATTTGGGTTGACTTCAGGGGTCAGATTGTTGCTGTTTAATTGTGTGGTTGTGTCTGACTCTTGCGACCCCATGGACTGTAGCGCTCTAGGCGCCTCTGTCTATGGGATTTCTCGGGTAAGAATATTGGAATGGGTTGCCATTTCCTCCTCCAGGGGATCTTCCCGAAAGAAAGGAGAGTGAAAAAGCTGGCTTGAAACTCATCATTAAAAAAATAAGATCATGGCATCCGGTCCCATCACTTAATGGCAAACAGATGGGGAAAAAGTGGAAGCAGTGACAGATTTTATTTTCTTGGGCTCCAAAATCACTACGGATGGTGATAGCAGCCACGAAATTAAGATGCTTGCTCCTTGGAAGGAAAGCTATGACAAACCCAGACAGTGTATTAAAAAGCAGAGACATCACTTTGCTGACAAAAGTCTGAATAGTTTGAAAAGCAATGGTTTTTCCAGTAGTCATGTATGGATGTGAGAGCTGGATCATAAAGAAGGACCATAAAGAATTGATGCTTTTGAACTGTGGTGTTGGAAAAGACTCTTGAGAGTCCCTTGGACTGCAAGGAGATCAAACCAGTCCATCCTAAAGGAA
>NW_011494661.1:1672036-1685728 GCF_000754665.1 Bison bison bison | reverse complement strand
GCCCTGGAAGGAATGATGCTAAAGCTGAAACTAATACTTTGGCCACCTGATGTGAAGAATTGACTCATTGGAAAAGACCCTGATGCTGGGGAAGACTTAAGGCAGGAGGAGAAGGGGGTGGTAGAGGATGGGGTGGTAGGAGAGCATCACCGACTCAGTGGACACGAATCTCAGCAAACTCCAGGAGAGAGTGAAGGACAGGGGAGCCTGGCTTGCTAAATAGTGAGGTCAGCTGAGTGGGGTAGGCGGTTCCCCTGAACACATTCCTCAAGCCTTCTCAACAGACTTGAACATCACACACATTGACATAAAAGGTGACGTGACCAGACGTTAGAGGGCAGGGTCTGGGCACCTTAGGGCGGGGACGGCCAGGGCTGGCAGATCCACAGACAGAAAGTTGCCAGCAGGTGGCGTCGCCTAGGCAGGGTGTGTTCAGGGAGCAGGACACAGCAGGGACTGGGGTAGACACAGGCTGGCCTTGGACCCCAAGATGAGAACCCGCTGGGGAGCAGGGTCAGAGGCCAAGGGGGCGGTCGGTGACTGCCTGCCTGATGGGGGGACCCGAGGCTGCTCCAGAGCAACACAAGCCGCCCTGAGGAGGGCAAGCAGGGCAGGAAACTGCATGGGAGGTCCGGGCCCCACACACCCTCCTCTCCTCCCTGAGGGAGCTGCAAGGAGCTGAGCACACCAGGGCGCCCTCTGAGATCCTCCAACACAGCCTGACGCTCCTGAGGTTGGGGGAGGCTGCCATTACAGCTCAGCTGCCTCCAACAAAATGAAATATTCATTCAGGATAAGACTCAGCAAGCTAGAAATGGAAGAGAACTTCCTTGACCTGATGAAGGGCATCTATGAAGAACGCATAGCCAACACCACGCTGACTTAGAGCAAGACTGAAGGCTTTCCCCTCAGGCCCAGGATGTCTGTTCACCCCGACTCACCAGGTGAGACCAGGGAGAGGCACGCAGCCTGCAAAGTTAGAACACAACTGCCCCCTTCACAGACGACGCTGAACGGCCCGGAGACAATCCCAAAGGAGCCTCAAAAAACCTTTCAACGAGTGAGTTTCACAGGGTTATAGGATATGAGGAAAACAAAATCAACGGTGTTTCTATACGCCACAGCCAACAACTGGAAATTGAAATTAAAAAAACGGTGTACCATCTCTGGCAGCACCAAACAAATAGGGAGGGGGATAAATCTAATAAAAGATAGATACGATATGTATACTGAAAACCACAGAATGTTAGTGAAAGAAATCAAAGACAGATAATTGGAGATGTAAAATAAATGGACCAGGGGCTTCCCTGGTGGGTGAGTGGTAAAGAATACCCCTGCCAATGCAGGAGACACGGGTTCGATCCCTGATCCCGGAAGATCTCACGTGCCAAGGAGCAACTAAGCTGGTGTGCCACAACTACTGAGCCTGTGTCTAGAGCCCACGTGCCCCAACTACTGAAGCCCGTGCGCCTTAGAGCCCGTGCTCCACAGCAAGGGAAGCTACCGCAATGAGAAGCTCTATACCAAAACTCTGAAGTAGCCACCGCTCGCCACAACTAGAGAAAAGCCCGTGCAGCAATGAAGACCCAGTACAAAGTCAAAGTCGTGTGTTTGACTCTTTGCGACCCCATGGACTGTAGCTTGCCAGCCTCCTCTGTCCATGGAATTCTCCAGGCAAGAATATTGTAGTGGGTTGCCATTCCCTTCACCAGGGGATCTTCCTGACCCAGGGATCAAACCTGGGTTTCCTGCATTGCAGGCAAATTCTTTACTGTCTGAGCCACCAGAAAAGCCAAAAATAAATAAATAAAATAATTTTTTAAATGTCATTTAAAATAAATGGACTGGAAGATTTAAAAACATCTCTTCAAAAGACACTTTTAAGAAAATAAAAAGTTGTAGACAAAGTTATAGACTTTGTCAAGTTATTAGACAAAACATTTGTAAAATATTTATCTGATAAGGGACTGGTATGCAGAACATATAATGAACTCCTATAGCTCACTAAGAAAACAAATAAGCCAGTTCAGGAACTTCCCTGGTGACACGAGGGATCAGAACCTGCCTGCCAATGCAGGGGACACAGGTTCGATCCCTGGTCCAGGAAGACTCCACGTGCTGCAGAGCAACTAAGCCCGCGCTGCAGCGACGAGCCTGTGCCGCAACCGCCGCAGCCCCTAGCGCCTGGAGCCCTTGTTGCTCTGCAACGAGAGAGGCCATCGCAACAAGGAGCCAGAGCCCCGCCATGAGGAGTAGCCTCCACTTGCTGCAACTAGAGAAAGGCTGCACAAAAAGCAATGAATACCCAGCACGGTCAGAAATAAAACACATAAATAAAACTATGTTACAAATTTCCCGATTTTAACCAAGTGGAGAAATGATTTGAACAGACATTCCATCAAAGACCTACAGATAACAAATAAACACACAGAAGGATAATCAACATCATAAGTCACAATGAAAATGCAAGCGACAGCCACACTGACCTGTCACTACCGCAGTCATTACAATGGCAAACCAGCCAACAACACTGACACCACCAAGCGCTGAGCAAGGATGCGGAGCCCTGGACTCGGACGCGGCTGGAGGGACTGCAGGATGGCACAGTCCCTTTGGAAGACGGTTTGGTAGCTTCCAGTAAGGCTGTTCTGATACAACCCAGTAACCCCACTCCTAGGTATTCACACCAGAGAACTGAGGCATATGCCACCCAACAGCCTGCACACAAATGTCTAGAGCAGCTTTATTCACAGAAGTCCCAAACTGGAAATACCCTTCAGTGGGTAAAGAGTATCTGCCCAGTGGAACACTACTCAACAGTCAAAAGGGAAAAACCGGTACACTGTGAAATGCGGACCATCTCAGGGGCGTGAATCTTAGTGAAAGTGGCCAGGCTCAAAAGGCTGCAGAGAGTGTGTATGCTGCAGCGTTGGGTCGCTATTTGTTCATCATCTACCAGCTGACAGGCATTCGTGTGGTTTTCAGTTCTTTGGTTATGACACACAAGCTGTATGAACATCTTAGTGTAAGTCTGTGTGTGGACATACGTCTCTTTCTCCTGGGTAAATAAGATAAGTGTGTTTATATGACATTCTGGAGAAAGCAAAACTCTAGGTACAGCTAAGAGGAGGTATCAGATAGCAAGTGAAGAGATGAGTCTGAAGTCAGAAGAGATATGTATAAAACAGTTTAAAAAAAAGAGAGAAAAAACTCCAAAGAAAAATTGGCAGACTTCAACAAACAGGACATCCACATGGCAGATATGTATGAGCCATCTACATATATATAAAGGTTGAGCATCATTATACATATATATAAAGGTGCTCAACCTCATTTGTGTGTGTGTATGTGGGGGGAATGCCAACTAAAATCACGTGGAGATTTGGGGGTGATGGAAATGCCCATAAAAAATGGGCAAAAGATGTGAAGAGACGTTTCACTTCTAGGAAGATACGTGGACAGCAAATAAGCAGCTCTGTAGTTTGCCTGTGGTGGCGGTGGGTATGTGAACATGTTAAAACTCACCTCTCAAAACGGGTGCTTTTTATTATAAATTATATCTCATAAAGTTGACTAGAAAGTAAAGAAAAGAAGCACGAGGAGATATCCCTCCTCAACCACCAGAGTGGCTGAAGGGACCAGTCGGCTCCTGGGCCTGAAGCTGGGCGTGCGCACAGAGGATACAGGCAGCATCTTCTGCCACAGTCAGAACTGAACACCCAAGGGCCCGTCAGCAACGGGACGGAAAAGTCAAGAGGGGCAAATTCATACGCGGGACTGCCCAGTGCAAGTGGGAGACCACGGCACTGGCACCTACAGTGGGGACGAGGATGGAGCCCCCGATACAGGGCTGAGCGCGAGACTGGGCAGAACAGAACGCGCCGTGGGGACCCTCTGCCGTAAAGCTCGAAGCCAGGCACAAAGACTCTGGGGTGACACAAGTCAGGATGCGGGGGTCCCTGGGTGGGAGGCACGGCTGGGAGGGGGATCGAGGAGGGGACTTCTTAATCTGAAAGGTGTTACATGGGTTTCTTTTTTAAATATATAATTTATTTAATTTTGGCTGCACTGGGTCTTCGCTGCTGCTTGGACTTTTCCCTAGTTGCGGTTAACGGAAGCTACTCTCCAGGCACGGGCTTCTCATCGCGGTGGCTTCTCTTGTTGCGGAGTGTGGGCTCAGCAGTGTGGCACAAGGGCTTTTGGTTGCTCCTCGGCCTGTGGAATCTTCCTGGACCAGGGACTGAACCTGTGTCCCCTACACTGGCAGGCAGATTCCCACCCATTGTCCACCCGGGAAGTCTGTTTCACGGGTTTCTTTTAGGAAATGTGTTGAGCCATATACACTTAAGAGTTGGGCACTTTTCTGTATGTATATTGTAATTCAATAAAGTGGAGACTTCCCTGGTGGTCCAGTGGTTAAGAATCTGTCTTGCCATGCAGGGGACACAGGTTCGATCCCTGGTCAGGAACTAAGATTCCACATGCTGCAGAGCAACTAGGCCCGTGCACTGCAACCACTGAGGCTGTGTGCTCCGGAGTCCACACGCCACGACCAGAGGATTCGTGTGCTGCGACGAAAGATCCCGCGTGACGTGACGAAGATCACGTGTGCCGCAATTAAGACCCAATGTAGCCGAATGAGCATATTTTTAAAAAGAAAAGGACGTTTGAGATTTAGAAAAAAAAAAACTGTGCTAAAGAAATAAAATAGAACATTTAGATTAAAAAAAAGAGACCTGGGTAATTCCCTGGTGTTCCAGTGGTTGGGACTCTGCTTTCATCACTCAGGGCCCAAGTCTGATCCCTGGTCAGGGAACTAGAATTCCACAGGCTCCAGTGTGACAAAAAAAAAAAGTCTAGGCCAGTAATAAGCGGGGGCAGAGGGAACAGAGTGGCCAGGAGGGTTGAGAGGCTCAAGGTGGCGGCAGGAAGGGCCGTGTGCTTTCACCGATGGGGAGTCCCTGGAGCGTATCTCTGTGCTTGGGCAGGGGAGCACCGAGGCACACAGTCCTGGAAGGGCCCTCGGCCGTGACCAAGGTGGGAGGAGAAGGGGCAGGGGTGGAGTTTGGGGTGGGAAGACAGGGTGCTGAGCACACAAGAGTGAAACAAAGGCACGCTGGTCACACAGCGCTGGGCAGCCCCCCACCAACCACTGCCCCAGCTGCCCCACCACCTGGCTAGGCCTTCCCAACCCTCAAGGGTGGCTCCCGGTCGGCAGCAGTCAGCTCCGTGGTGTCCAGGCCCTCAGCAGCCCTCTCGCCTCTTTGCTAGCCAGGCTGAGACCTCCAATAACCTGAGGCCCCTAAGTCCACCCTCTCCATGCCCATCCCCGGGATGCAGGCAGCACCCACCCCTACCTGCTTGGAATAGATCTTGAGGAGTTTGTTGACCGGTGTGCCCTCGTTGTCGCCGTCAAACTCCAGCCACAGCACAGACTCCTCCTCCTCGGGGGAGGTATGGTCCCAGGACAGCTCCTGGAAGCGCAGGCCCAGCAGGACGTGCTGGCCAGCGGGAAACAGAGCTTGGACTCCTCTGGGCTGAGGCCCATTGCCCTGCCCCATCCCCGAGGGCATCACTAGGAGGGGACACCTGGCCAGGCTAATATTTACCTCCAAGGCTGAGCTGAAACTCACGTATGAGTTTCTCTCTGGAGAGGAATCCCAGCTCCCATCAGACCCTCAAGGAGGGCTGTGGTCCAGGAACTGAGACCCCGTAACCCACAGCCCTTCTCATCAGTGGGACAAGCCCCTGAGAGTTGGGATGGGGGGCAGGGGAGACCCTCCTTCCCCAGAGATCAGCTGGGTGGCATCTCGGCAGGAGGTGCAGCTGGACCCGGCATGTCGGGGAGCAGGTGCCCAGGAAGGGCTGGGGTCCCTCTCTGGGAACCACCAGAAGTACCCCCAAAACTTGTCTGCTGGCATGGGAGGGACTCCCGCTCAGGTGCATAGAAGCCCCCAGGGCGGGCTGTTGACACCACTTCTACACAGACTGAGACAACCAGCGGAGACAGCCAGCGCCAAAAGCAGGAGGCAGAGCAAGACTCCAACAGCCAGGAGGGCTCCCAATCGTGGGGTTTTTCCAGAAAACCACCAGTGTGCAGCCCCTGGTCGGGCAGAGCAGCCAGGCCCTGCCAAGCGCTCTCCACCAGCTGCAGCCCCTTCCCCCGGTCACCTCCATGCCCTGCAGGCTGGGCAGGAAAGCTGACCCACAGTAGGCTCAGCAAAGCCCCCAGAATGACAGTGGAAGCCCCAGAGACATCTGAGAGAGGGAGGCCAGAAAGGCTGCCCACCCTGCCCCGAGGCCAACCACAGGCCCCAGGGAACCAGGAAGGCCTGGGTAAGGACCCCACTGCCCGCCTCTCCACTGAGGCTCCCGCTCCAGGTGCCCCCTGGAGGAGCAGGACGTACCTTCTCTCTGCAGTCGATGACATGCACGCCATCCAGGCTGATGGCCACAGACACTGGCTTGCGCCCGCCCCGGTGCAGAAAGCCCTGGGCCGGCTTGTCAATCTCGCCGTGGAAGAAGGCACACCTGGGGAGGGAAGCTGGGGTTAGTCTGTCCCCTCCAGCACCAAGAACAAGGCCAGGGTCGGGGTTCACCCACCAGTGAGTGCACCGGCCAGGCCCTGTCCCAGGCACCTGAGATGCTTACGCTGTTTGGGTGACTAAAGGTTAAGTGGAAACCCATCCCAGGGAGGGAGGAACAGAGGGGGTGGGCGAGAGGGAGGCTTTGTGGAGGTGGTGGCCTCTGAGCTGATCGGGCAGGATAGGAGGGCTGGAATAGATAGGACAGGAGGGGAACTGGGTGGCTCACAGCGAGCTGGGCACCATGGGCAGAAGGCAGAGCATGAACACAGGTGTCAGACAGAGTGAGTGATGTTCCAGGAATGGCCAGGAGCCCGAGAGCTCAGAGATGGGAGCTGAAGCTGCTGGAGGCTGGGAGAGCCTGGGGGCGGAGGCTGGGAGAGCCTGGGGGCTGAGGCTGCCCACCGTCCCCCGACGCGCTGCTCAGGCAGGGAAGCCACTTCAGGACTCGACGCTGACAAAGGGAAAGGGGCAGGGGCCTTGGGACACGCAGGCACTGAGCTGCCACCCTCTCCCTCCGGCCCCCTCGTGGCCTGTCGCACTCCGGCTGCCCTGGGCCCTCACCCCTGGCTAAGCCAGTGAAAGCAAAGGTGTTAATCGCTCAGTCGTGTTCAACTCTTTGAGACCCTATGGACGGTAGCCCGCCAAGCTCCTCTGTCCATGATATTCTCCAGGCAAGAACACTGGAGTGGGTTGCCATGCCCTCCTCCAGGGGATCTTCCCAACCTAGGGATCAAACCCAGGTCTCTGGCAAAGCCAGAGCCTTAGTTAAATCCTGAAGCCCCAGGAGCGGAGCAGCACCGCCCTCGGCCTGAGCCTCGGCACTCTCTGGAGTGTGGCCCCTGTCCTCACAGCTCATCCTGCCTGCCCACGGTCTGTTCTCTGATTCTACTGTTCGCTGTCTCTCTTGCCCCTAGAACAGCCTCTTCACGGGCAGGAAGGTGGTCTCTTTTGCTCACCGAGGGGTCTCTAGCACCTCAAGGGTGCTGGCACCCAGTAGGAACCCAAGAGCTAAGGGCTAGAAGTGCCTATGTGAACAAGAGCTGGCGGATGGGGAGGTGGCAGGTCCACGGGCCACGTGACTGTAGCAGGAGAGAGGAGAGGACCTGCCCGGTGTCTGAGCTCGTGACAGGGGAACAGGAGGAAGAGTGTCCAGCCCGGGACCCGCGGAGCCTGAGGCGCTGGCATCTAGACGCACCTCGAGTGAGGACAGAGCTCAGTGGGATTGGAGATGGGTTCACAGGCCGGGGAGGGACACAGCGCCCAGGGCTGTGGCCGCATTTGGGAGCTGCTCACCCGTAGAAGGGCAGCTCGTGGCACTTGAGGAGGTAGGCGCGGTAGTGGGGGCTCAGGGAGGCCTCGCGCTCGCCGTCACTGCTGGCCGCCTCCTGCACCCGGCGGTAGGCATTCAGCAGGCCCTGCTCGCCCGTCCCGGCCTTGGCCCCACGGCCCCGGAGAGCAGCGAAAAGCCCGTGGCCCCGCTTGCAGAGGTGGGCAGGGAGGAAGGAGTCCAGCTTCTCCCTGTGGAGGAAGGGAGATGGGGCTGGGCTGAGGACGGCTCCGTGCCTGCGGGCTGGGAAGATGCCACGGTCCTGGGGTGTGGGGAGCATGGGGGGCGCCTGGACACAAGCCCCCAGAGAGCCCACTGCCCCTATCCCTGCAGCGCGCCTGGTTGGTGAGAGGCCAGAAGGCAAAGCCAGGAGACAAGATGAGAGCTGAAACCAGGCCCACCCCAGAACCAGACTGTGACCAGAGGGTCTCGGGATCAAGTCTGTGTCATCAAGTCAGGAAGCTTTGGAATCCTAAGCCAGCAATTTTACAATCAAAAGATAGTGCAAATGACCTAGAGCTGGCGATGTTCTGTTCTGCTAAACACAGATGTTAAAAAAAATCACCACCAGCACAGGCTCATGAAGGAAAGGGCATTTTCAATCACACAGACTCAAGAATCCTGGCGTGACAGCACCGTGTCTCCCCCTCAGGCAGCCCTCCGACTGTGGCTGGGCGCCGCCCCTTCCAGTGGACCGCAGCTGGGGCTCGGGGCATGAGCGCCTCTCCAAGCCCGTTTCCCCATGTTTCAATGACAGGGATCCCTACTCATATAGATGGGTGCTGACACGTGCTTGGCACATGGCAGGGGCCGAACACACACAGTTGAGGTTGTCATTTTCACTGAAGAGGGAAGGAGGCTTTTGGAGGAGCAAGACTCCAGGCCACGGAGGGGGTGGCCAGCCCTGCGGCCCTGACACAGAAAGAACATAATGCGGGGAGAGGCCTGGCCGTAGAGCAGCAGGAGGAGGGGCATCCAGGGGGCTGCCCCTCCACTTCTCAGGGCCACCCACATCTCTGCTTCCAGCCACAGCTCCCCCTTGTCATTTGGAAATCTGGCCTCCTACCCTCAGTCCATGGGGTCTGTGCAGGCTTATGGCGGGTCCAAGGGAGGATCTGGACCTCAGCCAATCAGTGTCCTGGCCACGCTGTCTCCTTTGGGTGGACCTGGGCCTAGCCGTCATCATGAGTCTCAGGACTCTGGTCACGTGAGGGATGAGGTCTCTTCTTGCCAATGTGCAACCACTGTGGCCACCTGGCCACTATGAGGCAAGAGCTTGCCTGAGTGCAAGCTGGTCCAGAGGACAAAGGGCTGGCCAAGGAGAGCGAGGACCGGGTCTGGTGGGTGGGAGGGACCCAATCAGAGCCCCTGAACCTCAGTCACCCTCCACTGTCTCAGTTGTGTTCGACCTTTTGTGACCCCTTGGATTGTAACCCGCCAGGCTCCTCTGTCCATGGGACTCTCCAAGCAAGAATACTGGAGTGGGTTGCCATTTCCTTCTCCAGGGGATCTTCCTGACTCAGCGATCAAACCCAGGTCTCCATCATCTCCTGCACTGCAGGTGGATTCTTTACCCATCGAGCCACCTGGGAAGCCCTCAGTCACCCTGGGCCCGTCCATGTCCTGACAAAGTCCCTCAAGTCCAAACAGTCTGAGCTGGGTCTGCTGTCACCCGCAACAGGACCAGACATGCCATCACAAGAGCCGGGATTTCTATGGCTGCCAGCCTCAAGCCAGCTCAGCTGGGCGCGTTCAGGCTCCTCTGAGCTTGGGTGGCCCTGCTAGGCCCCAGCTGTTAGTCACCGGGCACAGGGCCCAACCTCTGCACATCCTTCCCCCCGCAACACAGCCATACACCGAAGGGCTGGTGTGGGGGGAACCCTGAGTCTAGGACAGGCTGTGTTTCAAGTACATCCTCATTGCAATTATTGCTAAACCTCAGGATTTGTCTACAGAGGTCAGAGGCAGGCCTGGTCTACTACCCGGGTAGACTCAATTGTCACAATCCCAGGCCCTGCCAATCAAAGAGCACAGTTTCTTGAAAGACAGCTGGGAAGCACGAACCAGCATGCTGGAGTGTCAGGAAATGGGGCCTCTTCCCTGGAGTTCAGGACTAAACAGGACAATCGGTGGCAACTGGGACTCAGAATGTGGTCAGTCCCCGGCGATGACTTCCAAGAGAACAAGCCCAGCTCCCTCTGACCTCAGACGGGGGCTGGGCTCCACCCTTGTGCACAAGTAGGGGTCCTCTCACGGGTATCACTTCACCTGTCTCCCACTGCCCAGGCCCCTCAGCCTAGAGCAGATGAGGAAGAGGAGGTCCAGAGAGGTGGGGTGACTCACTCAAGGTCACACAGCATCAGGACCTCCTGACTCCAGGACCTGGCAAGACCACTTGGAACCAGGATTCCGAGACCAGGGGCTCCCCTCCATGGGCCCTCACCTCAGGGCGCAGGCGGTGGGCTGGCCAGGCTGGTAGGGCCCGAGCTGCACGCGGCACACCAGGGCACCCAGGGCCTCGCAGTCCTCCACGTCGCAGGGGTACCGGGAGGCCAGCACATTGCCCTTGGCCTCCTCGTAGAGCAGCCGCAGGACCTCCTTGTCATGGATCTGCGAGCCGGTGTGGCAGGGAGGAATGGCTCAGTCCAGAGGGACACCCGTGTCCAGGGGCCAAGGGCCAAGGGAAGGCTGGATACCCTGGGGAGGTAGTACCGCCTGGGGCTCCCTGACTCACCTGGAGCTCCCGCCGTTTGGGGAAAAACACGTTTCTCCGGAACTGTAGGGAAGGCTCATCTGGGGAGAGAGGAGGGGGTCACCGGCCGCCTTGCACAGCCACCCTGCCTTCCCCACTGAGTGACCCAGTCTCCTTAGTCTTGGGGGAGTCTTCTCCACCACTGCTCAGGAAACCCCAGAGCCGTCCAGAGATGTGTGGCTTATCTCGAGGTGCTCACTGTTCCCCTCAGCCCACCCTATCCTGGGCTCCCCTCCCCTGGGGGAGATGCCGGCCCTGCCCTCAGCGAGCGCAGCTCCACCTGCCAGGGGAGGTCTGGATGGGCCGGGAGGTCACACCCCAGACCCAGGTGGGCCCCCAAGCCAGGGACACACAGGCAGCAGCACTGACCCATGGCCACGTCGTCGTCCGGGGCGTCAGTGAATCGCAGCAGCAGCTCCTGCCACTGGCGGCCCAGCTTGTAGGGCTGGTGCTTGGGCTTCAGCTGCACCTCTGCGAGAGGAGAGGGAAAGCAGCCGTGAAGCCGTGAGCAGCGCAACTGCCCACGCTCACAGCAGCGATGCGCTCAGGGCCAATGTTCACCAAACCATGTCAAGTGCTTTACAGCAACTGCCCTGGAATAACCCTACTCTCACTTCATCCACAGGGAAAACTGAGGCTCAGAGAGGTTAAGCTGTTTGTCCAAAGTCAAACAGCAAGTGAGAGGGGGTCAGGTTCCAGGCAGCCAGCCTGACTGTTCCCTACAGTGCCCAGGGTGGGCTATAGCCGAGAGGCTGAGGCAGACGGAAGGTGCTGGGGGTGGAGGTCCTGCTGCCCCTGGCACTACCTGGAAACCAGAGCCCAAAGCTGGTGACAGGCTCAGAGGCCCAGGGAGCTGTTCTCCCTGCTCCAGGCCCTGCCTGGGCCTCTCCCTTGCCAGCCCCCACCCAAGCATGTCCCCTGGGGGCTCTGGGCTCCAGATGGCCTTACCCCAAGCCCCGGCAGCTCAGAGGACTCCCGTTATCAGTATGGGACCCTGGTCCCACACTTCCAGATGGGGCCTTCCTGCCTAGAGGTTGTCCCCTCAGCGAGACGGACTGTCCCTGGAGCCCTGTTCCACGCAGAGTAACAATGGCACTCTGAAGGTCAAACCCTCCCAAACATCCAGCTTGAAGGGTGGCTCCAGCAGGCAGCACCCCTCCCTGCCTCACAGCCCTGGGGCGTGGGTCACCACCACACCCACTCTGGGGGCGGACTGGGGCCAAGAGTCCTGAGGGCCCGCGTCAAAGCTGAAGTGGCCTTTCAGCCTTCCTGAACCCAGCCTGGGAACAGAGTGGGCGCTGACCCCGTGCTGGGGCCCCCTGGCTGGAGTGGTGCCCAGCATAACCCACTGGCCACACAGGCAGCCCATTCATGTTCTTGTGAGGGGGCAGATGGAATGCGACGAGGAGGGAGTGGGGGAGGAAGTCAGCTGGCCGACTGCAGGGACAGGAGCTGAAGGCCGGGCAGGGGCCACATGAAACCACCACCCCCAGATTTCCAGAGACACAAGCAGAGGGGCCCGCAGTCCTGCCCGATAGCCAGAGGGTGAAGGTGGGGCGGCTGAGCTGGGTGGGGAGCGGCCGAGAGAGACTGGTCAGCAGGAAGAGGGTGGGCGAGAGCAACAGCTGGGCAGGAAGCTCCCACCGGTGGGTGGGGGTGGGGAGACAGGCATTCCCCTTCCCACCAAGCCAGCATATCTTCCCTCCAGGGCAGAGGCACAAACTCCTGGGGTCCCAGGGACCAGGCACACCCTTCTGCCCCTGTTTCTCTACAAGGGAGAGTATCTAATCCCAGAACAAGCCTGGCCCTGGCACCACTTGGAGCATCCTCTCACTGGCCCCTTTCCCAACCAAGTCAGCAGGTTAGTGGCCCTGTTCAGAGGCCCCAGGGGGCTCTCTGCAAGCCCGCCGCACATCCCCCAGGCCTGAGGGCTGGAGAGCCCCCACTGCCCTCACTCTTGCTACATTCCCACCTTGGGATCTCAGCCTGAAAAAGCAGGACAAGGTGATCAGAAACCGGGCAGGGCTGGAGGGTCCCTGCAGAGAAGCTGGGTTCCCACTCATCATCCGCGCTCTTTAAAGTCTCATCCTTGGGGTGGCTGCGTCCTGGGGCAGGTCCCACCTTCCTCCCAGCCTCCAAAGAGCAGGGTGCAGTTCAAAGAGGCTGGTTGGGGGCCCACCCAGGCTTCTGTTCCGATCTCTGTCCCACCACTCAATGCCCCCGCTGCTCCAAACCTCAATTTCCTCATCAGTATGACCAGGCTGGGCCATGAGGATAAGGTGAAATTCTACTTGCAAAATGCCAGCTCAGGTTGTGGCATGGACCATGTGCTCTGTGAACGTGCACAGCTCCCTCTCTGTCCCCCATCCCACTCCTCCTGATGATCAGGCTCCAGCAGCCCTGAGGTAAGGGGCAGGCACGGCCTCTTCTCTGCCACCAGCATCAAGAAAGGAGACGGGGGCAGAGAAGCCAGGCATCATTCCAAGGCTCTGGGTCCTGGAAGGCATGGGTGGCTCCAGGACACATGTGAGTCCCACCTTTCCCTGATGTAGAGTGGCCAGAGGTTCTAGAAGCTGCCCCCTCCTCCCCTGCCTGTGCCCTTCCAGCCCCCCGACCTGGGCTTCTCAGTGCCAAGCCTTACCCAGCAGAGGGGAGACAAGCCAGAGTGCAAAGGCATCCAGGGCGATGTCTGGAAGCTGTAGGACCTCGCGGATGGCCCGATGCAGCTCGTGGGCGCTGAGTGAGGGCAGGTTCTCCACGGCCAGGGGCACCATCGAATCATCCGCCAGGTACACCAGCACGTCGGCTGCTGCAATAAGGGCCGGACAAGGTCAGCTGAGCCAGCTGGCACAGGCGTGCCATCTAAGCATCTTCCATTCCCCTGCTAGGGTTGGACCCTGTAACCCTTGGGGTGACCAAGGCTACACTCCAGAGGCAGAGCCCCAGCATCCCCGAAGGACACTGTGAAGAGTGCTTGTTAGCTCCATGCTGTCAACGCAGAGGCCCCAGGTTCAAGCCCTGGTCAG
>NW_011494661.1:1664773-1671936 GCF_000754665.1 Bison bison bison | reverse complement strand
CAGTGTAGAGGCCCCAGGTTCAATCCCTGGTCAGGGAGCTAGATCCCACGTACCTCAACTAAGAGTTCACATGCAGCAACTAAAGATCCTGCACATGGCAACTAAGCTACAGTGCAGCTGAAATAAATGCATAATTTTTTTTTTAAGTCTGTTAGGACTTGCTGGAGACCTTCAAACCACCCAGGAAGACTGCAACTCTGGCCCAGGAATCAGCCTTGTCCCACCCTAAACCTCCAAAGTTTCAAACTGGGGCTGGCTGCTTCACCGGCAACACACTCCCCCTGCAGCCCCAAGGACTCTGCTGTGCTTCTCCCCTGAAAAAGAACATTCCACAGCTGGGACTGGGGCAGAGAGACTGAACCCATCCTGAGGTTACAGCAGTTAGTAAATCAAGCAAGGAGGAAGAGAGCTGGTGACAAGCTATTACCTTAAACAAGCCACTACCTTTCTCTGGCCCAAGCTAACGTGGGGACAGAGGAATCCCAAGGCCACCCCGCGGTATAGCAAGTTTCAGGGCTCAGCCTCCGTAGGATTCTTCAGGCCTCAGGACTCAACACAATGGCCTTTCAGAAGGACTTAAGTCTTAAACAGGCCAGCTGAGGTACAACCCTGAAAGCTGAGTGTTCCCTGGTGACAGCCTATGGATGCCTGTTTGGAGCCTGGAGCCCAAAGGAGACCCTTGGAAGGGCAGCTAGATTCAAATCTCCATCACTGGAACCACAGGCACTGTGAAGAAGCCCTGAGGGCTCCAATCCTGCCTGGCCTCCGGCTGGCTGACTGGCTTCAGCAAGTCAGTGCATCACACGCCTCAGGCACCAAGTAGGGCTAATTCCTATCCCCCACTACCCATCACCCTCTACCCCACCCAGAGCTTCTGTGAATCAAATGAGGTGAAGCCTGCGAAACACATAGGTATAGTTTATTACTAACACAAATGAAGGTGCTTTTTGGATCCCCAGTCTGTTAGGCTCTAACAGTCACTTTCTTGAGAGATCATAAAATAATGTTCAGTTCAGTCAGTTCAGCTCAGTCGTATCGCTCTTTGCGACACCATGGTCTGCAGCACGCCAGGAGGCTGAAATTCAGAGGGACGTCTAGGGCAGTAAAGGCTCCAGTGTCCTGTACTTAACCTCTCTAGGGCCCAATTTTCTTCCTACAAAATGTAAATAACAGAGAAAGTGAATTTGTCACTTTTCATTCATGAGATTTTATGTGAATTTCACAGCTACCTAAGGTTTTACAAGTGAGGAAGATCTACAAGTGAGTACCCAACTCTGCAAGTAGCCTAGTGTGACAGAGCCCAGGTCCTCGGACTGACTTGTCACTTTTCCACATCCCAACAGACCTTACTTGTTAATTAATAAATAAAATTCTCTTCAATGACAGAGATGATGAGCCAGGGCCACTTCCTCAGGGCTGGAACCCTAGGAAGTTACGGCGGGGTGGGGACTGGGGTCAGGGACCCACCTCGGGCTCCCACGGAGGACACACTGCTTCGATGGGACCGATCAGCTGGGCCGGGCTGCCCGGTACTGTCTTCCGGCCCGTCCATCTGCAGAGGAAAAGAGAAAAAGTTGTTCCTGGAGGGTCCAAGGATGGGGGTGCTGGGAAGCCCTTCAAGCTGTCACTGAGCAAGGAAGGGGTTCAGAGCTATCTACGAAGGTGAACACCAGGGCTGAAGGCACAGGTGTGCAGACTAGCGGGGTGAGGGACTGCGGGGGGCGGGTTCCTCAGTCAACTTTAGATCGGGGCCGTGGTGGTCAGGAGAAGGGTCAAGCTCGGCTCGCCGAGATGCCCAGGCACGACACTGCAACACCCCTGTCCGGGGCGGAGGCCCGTGCAGGGCGTCGCCGCTCTCTCACCTCGCAGGAACGCAGCGCCCGCTGCCTCAGTCCAGGTTCCTGCCCTGACCCGGGCCCCCAGGTGCCGCTCCGACCTCACCGCCAGCGGAGACGCAGGATCCCGCCGGCGCCCGGGTTCCCGGGGCTGCGACGCGGAAGCCGGGGCGGAGGAAGCGCGGCGCGCACGGCCCCGCCTCTTCGGGCCGCGCGAGCCAATCGGAGCCCGGGGCCGCCGCGCACGCGCCCTGCCTCCCGCCCGCGCGCGCACGCCCCTTGCAGGTTCGCGTTTATCCCGGCCGCCCGCCTAAGGCTCCTGGTGGCCGACTGAAGAAACTGCCCCGCCACCTATCAGAGTTACTGGGGGGCCCGTGATCGCCACACACAGGCCCCGTCTGTTGGCCTGTAGCAGAATGTGGCGAAGGTTCAAGGAAATAGGGAATGGGGGCGCGAGCTCTGGCGCTCACACGCGTGTGACTTTGGGCTAGTCCCCTCACTTCTGAAAGGGAGATGCTTCGTGGGGACGTGTCCCGGAGCCACACTGTGCTGGGTGCTGGGTAAAGGTGATGCTGGCAACCTGCTGTACCGCAGTGCCTCGAGGCCGGGAGTGGGGATGAGGTGGTCAGTTCCCCACAGTGGTCAGGAACTGGGGTACCTGTCTTGACTATTCCAGACAAGTCCTTTCCCCTCGGGTCCCCAGTTACCCCTTCTGTCAGACGAAGACATTGGATTCGATGACCTCCAAAGATCCTCAGATTACGTGTCAGGAATCCAGGCTGGGCACTCTTGTTAATCCAGGGAGCAGTCACATGAGCCTTCACTATCTTAGACACACATCCTGGGACACCTTGCGGCATTCCCAGGCTGGGTAGAGGGGTTGGGGCCCAGAGGAGGCAGGTGTGAAAGCACCTATCCCCAGGGTCATGTCACCAACGTGTCCTGGCAAGGCCAGCATGTGTGTGCCTGGCGTGTAGATCTCAGAAAAAACAGGTCCATGGATCGCCTTCCTGAGACAGAGAAGCCAGAGATTGTTCCAAATGACAGCAATGGGCTGGGTGATCAGGAGGTGGGGTGAGGGGTGGAGGGTAGAGGGCTCACCTGCCCTGATTGCAGCGTGTTGGAAGGCAGCTCCAGCCTAACACAATCCAAGTCTCAATATTTGAAACAGCTCTCTGCCTAGCCTCCAGGACCCAGGTTGCCCCACGATTGGCCCATTATATCTTGTCTTCCTTCCCAACATGACCTAAGGACTCAGGGAAGTTCAGATGTGAACAGTGGGAAGCGGCACCCACCTCCAGGTTCCCGGCTCTGGGATGGGACACAATGGCTCGGTATCTTCCCTAAACTGGCTGGGGTAAAGTGCAAACACAGTTCAGTATGTTGAGTGCTTACTGTGGTGTCGGGCTTGGGCTGGGGCAGGGCGTGGAGACCTCGGTGAAACAAGGCTCCTGCCCTCGGAAAGGTTATGTTATGGTTTCACTGGGGGGTGGGGCGTGGAGGGAGAGAGGAGAGAGAACACTGAGAAAGATGCATGTTTTTTTTGTTTTTGCATTAAAATTTTTTTAAAATTGAAGTATAGTTGATTTACAATGTTGTGTTTATTTATTTATTTTAAAAATGTTGGCTGCACCCTGTGGCATGCTGGATATAGTTCCCTAACTAGGGATTGAATCCATACCCTCTGCATAGGAAGGCAGAATCTTTACCACTGAACTGCCAGGGAAGTCCCAAGTTGCGCCACCTGGGAAGCCCTTAAAGCCCCATAAGGTGACAGAAATGCCATAAGAGCTATAAAATGTCAACAAGGTCCTCAATTCCTGAGCACCTACTGTGTGCTAGGCCCTTTCATGTGTGTTTCCTCATGTCAACCTCAGGGACGACCCTGTGAGTGCTGATAAGAATAATGGTAGCTGCTATTTGTGGAGCATAGAAAACGTGCCAGATCCTTTTCTAAGTGCTATAATCTTTCTCAGACATTAAGAGGTGAGCATCAGATTTCCATTTCATGAGAAAACAGGATCAGCAGGTTCAATAACAAAGCTGATGTCTGGCAGTATGTGTGGTGGTGGTGGTGAAGCAACGAACCCAGGTCCGGCGAGGAGGGGAGCTGGAAGAGATTCCTAAAAGCATTCCAGGTAGTGAGAGCTGCAGGAGCATGGTTAGGACACCAGGGAAGGCCTGAGCAAACAGCACAGCAGGTGGGAAGGTGGGGTGGCACCAGTGGGGGTCAGGGATGGCATGAACACCAGGAGTAGAAGTATGTGGGCGGGGGGGGCACGGAGGGGGGTGTTGGCAGGCAGTGAAGCCATTTTGGAGGTTGTGAGCTAGAGAATGTCAAGACCTGAGCTCTGCTTTGCCAGGCCGAGGGTTAACCTGGTAGACCTTGCTGGAGAACTGGAGAAGAGTTAGCAGGGCGTGGGGTTGCCCTTCTGTAAGGCTCTGGGGAGTGGTCTCCCTTGAGCTGGGGGCGTGTGGTAGGCTTAGGGGACAGACTGGGGCCCATTCTGAAGAGACAGGCAGCCTGATGGCCTTTACAGCCAAGAAGTCTGGGACTCAGCTATCTGCTGGGCTGGTCCCTGACTTTTGCAAACAGTAAAGGCCCACGGAGGGATTGCCCAGCATCACTCAGGAGAGAACAAGCTGCAAAACTAGGATTACAGCTTAGCCATCGTGAGGGACCAGGGCTCGGGAAGGTCTTTGGGGGCAGCCCAAAGAGCCCAGGATAGTTCCAGGGGGAGGAGGTCGGAGGTTCTGCTCCCACCCACGAGTAAGTGGTGGTGGGGGATGCGTTCTGCTTTGGCAGCTGTGGGAGAGGAGAAGCACCATCAGGACTGATCCTTGGGCTGGTGGGAAACTAAGAGCTGGAGGAGACCTGGAGGGGCAGGTAGGGGGTGTTTGGGAACTGTACATTCTTTGGGGCCCTTTGGAAACGGGGAGAGAGAACTGGAGACCCAGGGCTCTCTAATGCTCTTCCCTGACTTGTCCGCTCATTCATATTTCATTCATTGCCTACTCTGTACCACGCATAGTTCTAAGCCTTTAAGATAACATGAGGGAACAAAACAGCCAGAGATACCTGCCCAGACAGACAAGTTAATTGCTTGGTGTGTCAGAAGGTGATGAGTGAAAGAGAAGGTTGGGCTAGGGAAGGGGCACCGGGAACGCTGGGCAGGTGGGGCAGACGACAGCGGTCACCGAGCCAGTCAGGGCGGGCTCACTGTGTAGGCGATGTCTGAGCCCATCGAGAGGAAGCCAACTGGAGGAGGGAGCAGCGGTGTGGGCCATTGCAGGGTGTGGAGCAGGGGAGAGACATGGTCTACTTCAATTTCAGTTGCATTATCGGGCTGCTGGTGAAGGACAGGCAGGAAGGGGAAGTGGAAGGGATGGGGCGGGGGCAGAGAGGCCAGCTGCGGGGAGGTATTCAAGTGGCTGTGATGGTGGTCTGGGGCCAGGGCAGAAGCAATGGGGGAGCCGGCAAGAGATTGGATTCAGGGGTCTGTTTTGGAGGTACTATGAATGCGTTTCCTCATGGAAAGGTGGTGAGGTAGAGAGAAAGGGAGGTGTCCAGGCAATTCCAGGGGTTGGGGCTGCTTTGGGGCCATCACAGCTTTCTCTGAGTAGTGACACCTGAGCCTGAGGTCTCCGTGCCCTTGAGAGAAGACCCCTTTCTCCTCAACCTCCACCCCAAGGCCCCAATTGCCCAACATTCCTGAGAATAGAAATCGGAGAGAATATTTCATGTTTGTCAATGTGAAGCCCGTGTTCCATTGGAGTGCCCCCATGCTCTCCTAATGCCATATTCCTCCGGGTTTGCAGCCAAACTTGCAGTCAGCACCTTGCCTGCATCTGGGCTTACCTCATAGGAATACACGTGAGATTAACAGACAATCAGAAACATGATCCTGCATGATGTGGTCCTGAACGGGGACACTGACAAAAGGAATGTTCACTTACTGAGGTGTGGGGGAGTCACTCTGGCTTATACATGAGTTAACTTGAATTTGATGCTAACTAAAACAGCCTGTTTGTGGCCTATCAAACATACACTGTAGATCTGCTTTAATTATTGACCAGAAGTAAAGAACATCCATGTTAAGGGACTTCCCTGGCAGTCTAGCAGTTAAGACTCTGGGCTTCCACTGCAGGGGACGTGGTTTCGATCCCTGATCAGGGAACTAAGATCCCACATACTGGGCAGCCGGAAAAAAAAAAAAAAAAGAATGTCCATCTTAAAAATAAAGATGAATTGCCCCTCTTCCTGGGACACCAACACAAGTGCCCCTTCAGTGATGACACCCTTCCCAGGCACCAAGGCCATATTGCCTTGCCATGTTTGTGCTGATTTGTTTTTCTGAAACTTTGAAGGAATATATCACTGATTCGCTTGATGTTCTTTGTCCTTGTCCTTGTTGTTCAGTCACTAAGTCTTGTCTGACTCTTTGCGACCTCATGAAGTGCAGTAGAGCAGTCCAGCAGGGCAGAAGACAGGCTTCTCTGTCGCTCACTATCTCCCAGAGTTTGCTCAAACTCATGTCCATTCAGTCAGTGATGCCATCCAACTATCTTATCCTCTGTCATCCCCTTCTCCTCTTGCCTTCAATCTTTCCCAGCATCAGGGTCTATTCCAATAAGTCGGTTGTTTACATCAGGTGGCCAAAGTATTGGAGTTTCAGCTTCAGCATCAGTCCTTCCAATGAATATCCAGGGTTGATTTCCTCTAGGATTGACTGGTTGGACTTCCTTGCTGTCCAAGGGACTCAGGAGTCTTCTCCAACACTATAGTTCAAAAGCACAATTCTTCGGCGCTCAGCTTTCTTTATGGTCCAACTCTCACATCCATACATGACTACTGGAAAAACCATAGCTTTGACTAGACGGATCTTTGTTCTGATCAGACATAAAACTGTGCTGAAAACCATGCTTCTCCAGAGCTGTTCCTCAGGGTTATCTAAGGCTGTCTTCTGGGGCATAGTCTTCAGTTTGACTCAAATAAAACTCTTTTCAATTCTTATTGCAGATTGTTGTTGATTATTTTTGTAGACAACACCAATACCTGGAAAGCCCCTTTGATGGCCTCCCAAGCCTCCCAGATGACATGGGACAAGAGAGCCTCAAAAAGCACGTGCCTGACCAGATCACCTTGCTGGCCGGGGCAGCTGAGACTGGAACTCAGTTTCAGATCAGATCAGATCAGTCACTCAGTCATGTCCGACTCTTTGCGACCCCATGAATCGCAGCACGCCAGGCCTCCCTGTCCATCACCAACTCCCGGAGTTCACCCAGACTCACGTCCATCGAGTCAGTGATGCCATCCAGCCATCTCAT
>NW_011494661.1:1649758-1663746 GCF_000754665.1 Bison bison bison | reverse complement strand
AAGCCTGGCTTGGAGAATTTTGAGCATTACTTTACTAGCGTGTGAGATGAGTGCAATTGTGCGGTAGTCTGAGCATTCTTTGGCATTGGAACTCAGTTTAGAAGATGCCAAACCCTGTGCATCTTTCACTCCATGTACATGTCTCCCCTTGTGGGGCAGAGAGAGATGACAGAGTAGGAAAAATCAAAGTACCAGACACTTATAGAAAACACAACCTATGAGCAATCATCTGATTTATAAAAAGAGGCAACAAAATTTTTTAAGTCGAAGTATCGTTTATTTATTGGAAAAGACCTTGATGCTCAGTAAGATTGAGGGCAGGAAGAGAAAGGGGTGACAGAGAATGAGATGGCTGGACGGCTTCATGGACTCAATGAACATGACTTTGAGCAAACTCCAGGAGATAGTGAAGGGCAGGGAAGCCTGGCGTGCTGCAGTCCATGGGGTCGCAAAGAATGGGACAGGTCTTAGGGACAGAGCAACAGTAACACAGTTGATTTACAATGCTGTGTTAGTTTCCAGGTGTAAGGCCAAGAGGCAACACATTTTCAAATGATACAAAATAGCATTTTCAAAACAAAGCATGTGTGTTTTGGGGCTTCCCAGGTGGCCCTAGTGGTAAAGAACCTGCCTGCCAATGCAGGAGAACTAAGAGATGCTGGTTTGATCCCTGGTTGGGAAGATCCCCTGGAGGAGGAAATGGCAACCCACTCCAATACTCTTGTCTGGAAAACCCCATGAACAGAGAAGCCTGGCCGGCTACAGTTCGTGGGGTCACAAAGAGTCGGACACGACAAAAGTGACTTAGCATGGCTTAGCTCATAACAGAGCAAGAGGGTGACTGGAGTAACCTTTCGTTTAGTGAGCTGGCAGCAGGGGAAGTAGGTTTAAGGAAGCAGAGAGGAAGACAGGGATTCCGGTCCCTGGCCCGTTGGCTTGAGTTGTTGTCCTCAGAGAAGTGGGCATCATAGCTTGGTCACCCCAGGCAGAGAGACACACCATCCTTTATACAACATGTCCCTAGCTCTCCCCTGGGAAAGAGGCTCCAGGAGGAGAAGGCAAGGGAGGCTGTTTCTGACACATGCTGTGGAGTCAGTGGTAAACAACCCTCGGAGAAGGCGGCTTCCGGCCCTGGTGAGTCACTCCTCTTGGCTGGGCCTGGTTCCTGGTGGCCAGGCCCCACCTACCCAAGCTGGGGTGAGCAGCCTGCTGTGCAGGGCTGGGGGATGAACAGGAGTTGGGCCAAGGGAGGGTGGCTCCTTAAATCCTTGTACACTGAGGCAGCCCCGGAGGGACGCCCCCAGGGCCCAAGCCTGGCTGCCGGGCCTGGTCACACCACGAGGCCCTCGCTGGCTGTCAGGGGGCTCAGGCCACGGTGGGCCATCCTCCCTGCCCCGTGAGATCTCACACTCTGCACATCTCTAGAGCTGGTTGGCTCCCCATCCTGGTCCCCTGAGGTCTTGGCACCCGGCCCTCACCCAGGGTTAAACATTAGTAGCAGATTATCAGTCCAGGGTCCGGGGAGGGTGGAATTACACTTTCACCAGCGTCTCCTCTGCTGGAGCCATCTGTGCCCGCCCCTGCCAGACATGCCCGTGGAGGAGTTTGTGGCCGGCTGGATCTCCGGTGAGACACTTTTCTTGCCTCTGTCATATCAATGCCAATTGCAAGTCACTCTTCCTGGGGAAGGTGGGTGACCTGAGAGGAGCTGAAGCCAAAGTCCTGGTGGCCTGGGAGTGTCCAGAACCAGCCGTCCCTGGGCCTCCTGGGAGTTGCCCGAGGGGGCGAGGAGAGGACGGTGCAGTGGGCAGGGGCTACTGCCAAGCCCCAGGCTGCCCCCCGCCAACCTGGACACCTGTCAGGGGTGGGGCCGTGGTGAGCGCTCTCCCAGACTCACCTGCGCCGCAGATCCATCTCCAGGGCTTAGAAGACAGTTCACCTTTGACATCACCCGCTGTCCTGCATTCCGCTCTGGACCTCTGTCCTACCTGGCAATGGGCTGTGAGCCCTGAGGCCAGCTGTGCTGTCGCCCTGGCCCAGCATCTGAGTGACCTCCCCGAAGCTCCAGGACCAGCTTCTGCTAAGCAGGGCAGGACCAGGAGATGGGGAGATGCTGGGGGGCTGGGCCCCCCTGGTGCCAGCAGGCGTCCTCTCAGAGCCCCCAACTCTGCACTGCCCGGGCAGAGCGCTGGGAAGGCGGGGCCTGGACCAAGGCCCTGCACTCAACAGCAGCTGTGAGCTGAAGGGAGGCCGGAGCCCTGGAATCCCCCAGTTAGACAAGTCAGCAGGATGCTCGGGGGTCAAGTCCGGACGGGCGATGTCCCTGTGTGTCTGGGGTTGGCTCCTCCCCTCTGCATGTGCGTCCTCCAGGCAGGGCCAGGCTCGCTCTCTCTCTCTGCTCCCCACACCTTCCCTGCCCAGTGCCTGGCACGGAGGAAGGTGCCAGGGGGCAACTTCTGCTCCCCCCTGACACACCCTGGCTTCCTCAGCCCAGTCCAAGGGGCCTAACTCCTAGCACCTTCTCGTCCCCACAGGAGCTCTGGGCTTGGTCCTGGGACACCCCTTTGACACTGTGAAGGTGAGTCTAGGGGAGGCGCCCAAGGAAGGAACGATGTCGCCTGAAGCAGACATCAGGGAGAGAGCAGGGCCTGGCTCGCGGAGACTCTCTCCGCCTCTCCTGCCCTGCTGGGGTCCTGCCCAAAGGGCCCAAGGAATGAGCCGGCTGGACGCCCGGCCTTCCCGCCTGCTCTGTCCTCCCTGTCCAGGTGCGGCTGCAGACCCAGACCACATACCGGGGCATCGTTGACTGTATGGTCAAGACTTACCGCCATGAGTCGGTGGGTGGCCTGCGTTGCGGGGTTTGCATGTGGGAGGCCTCTGGACTGTCGGGGCCAGCTTCCTTCTCTCCCAGCAGGGCTCTGCCCCCGGGAAGAGAGAAAGAAGACCCAAGTCTGGGGCCACCAGGGGATGGGCTGAACAGTAGCTTCATGTCCCCCAAAGTGGAGCTGAGGCCATCCCCGGCCTTAGCCAGCCTCCACCTGCCTGTGGGCGGACTTGGGAGTGGTTTCCAGCCAGAGGAGGCCGTGCCAGGCCTGGAGAGGGCCAATGGGAGGCTCCCAGAGCCCCTAGCCAGCTCGCACCGTGTCTCTGCAGCTCCTGGGCTTCTTCAAGGGGATGAGTTTCCCCATCGCCAGCATAGCTGTGGTCAACTCCGTCCTGTTTGGGGTCTACAGCAACGCCCTGCTGGCGCTGACGGCCACCTCCCACCAGGAGCGGCGGGCCCAGCCGCCCAGCTACACACACGTCTTCATAGCTGGCTGCACCGGGGGGTTCCTGCAGGTGAGGGGGTGCACAGGCGCGCGCACACACGCACACACGCACACACACACACACACTTGCATAGTGATGATCAGTTCACTCCTTTCCCTCCAACCCACCTCTAGTGACCCACAGCCACAGACCCCCGGCCTTCTCAAGGGGAACGTGAGGAGTGGTGGGGAAAGGCCTGCTCCTGGGACCTGACCTGGCCGAGCAGTGGCCTTCTAGGCTGCAGGTCTGGAGGGGAGAGTCATGGAGAACAGAAGGGGCAAGGGGCAAGAGAGCTGGGGTGAGGGGGGAGACAGTGCCAGGAGGACAGCCGTTGGTGCCCACCTCGGGGGGGGTCTGTTGCCATCTCTGACCCTCACCTGTGGCCCATCCACAGATCTCGCTGGGAGAGGTCCAGGGTGTTAATTATTAAGTGACTAACCATTTGATTCTGGTCTTTGTTCTCGGCGCTCGAGTACTGGGTTTTGAGGGGTGGGGTGGAGGGGACAGGGCAGCAGGGGGAGCCCTAGCTAAGGGGGGGCCTGAGCGCAGAGGTCCAAGGGTGTGCACCTGGCTCCACGCCCCCCCAGCTAGTACCCCAGGTCACCCTCTACTTGACACCTGCCCTGATGCTCTGTCCACTTCAGGGTAGAGAGCAAGGACAAAGAACAGAGTCAGGGGCTCATTGAGTGAATTAATAATTCATGAGACCTGAAAGGTCCAGGCTTTGCTTCTGCCCCTAGTGCGGGGTTCATGCCTGCATATTTCCCAAACCCTGAGACATGCATCCAGCAAAAACAAGGAAGAGAGTGAGCCTCCAGGCCAAGTGGCCTGATTTAGGCTCAACCGGGCCCAACTTCTCCATTTCCTTCCTCTTTGGTTCCTCAGAAAGCAGAACAGATGGTGGAACTGGGGACTGTCCAGTCATTGATGGGGATAGGGTCCAGGGACCACATGGAGCCCCGTTTACTACCAAGACCAAGGCTCTGATTTCCACCTGGGACGGGAAATGTATATTTTGCATGGAGATGGACAGGAAGACTCTAGTTAGCATAAAGCAGGGAATGACAACCTCTTGTGTACAAAAGTTGCATTTGACTCGGCTAAGTCTGGTATAGTGTCTGACATCCCCACGGCCCCTGTGGTGGGCACAGGGTGGGGAGGGCAGGGACCCGAGCCCACCCCTCCCCGCCACCCTGCCTTTGGCCCAGCCATGTCTTCACCCCCAGGGACCCACCCCCCAGAGCAGCCCTCAGCTCAGTACTGCCCATGGGCTCTGCTGGGAGGGTGACATCACAGCACCACCTCACAGGGAGGGACCCCAGCCCACGGCCCTTCCTGTGGGGGAGTAAGTAAGCCAACTGCCACCCTCTAAAGATCACCACCAGAGCCAGCCTGCAGGCTCCGCCGCCGTCAGCCGTCTCCAGGGCTGCGAGCTTGGGTACCTTCCACGAAAGAAAAACAAAAAACACCCAAGTCCAGAAATGATGTGCCGATCTCGGCTGGGACTTCAGTCCTCACCTGAACGTGCCCTAGTTGCACCCCTGACTCACACCTCGGCCCCTCCCTTCCCTCCGAGCCCCCAGCACCAATGTTACCCCAGATCTGTCTCGTCCGCCTCAGCCATCGTGTTCGAGGACCGTCAGATCCCACCCTGTCACCCACCTTCTTGGGACGCTAGAGTCTGGGGCTTTGTGAGGCCAATTTCCCCACCCAGGGGCCTCTGAGAGGCGTCTGGCAGCAGGTGAGGCCGGAGGAGTCTATGAAGTTGAGTCCTCAACACTATCGAGGTGACCTCTTTATCCGTGGGGAGGGGTCCATCCCCCGCTGTTTTGTGAGCACAGATGGAATTCTCTTTTTGTTTTTTTTGGGCCCCAGCCATGGCGATGAAAGCACCGAGTCCTAAGCACTGGCCCGCTAGGGAACTCTTTCTTTAGCGCCATGGGTGTGTCAGCAAGTTCGGCCGAGGGGAGGGCCAGGGCTCCTTGCTGTCAGGGGTCTAATGGTAAGGGAGGGGGCTCTGGCCCGTTCCCCACTGCGCGTGAGAGAGGCTGAGAGCGGCCACGGGAGCCCGCGAGGCCCTGCGGAAAGATGCTGCCGTGTCTGCTCGCTGCCTTCCTCCCGTCAAGACAACTCGGAGGAGTTGTTCCTGTCCCAAGGTCCGCCCAGGCCCTTCCTGCTTCCTTCCCTACAGGCCTACTGCTTGGCTCCCTTTGATCTCATCAAAGTCCGGCTACAAAACCAGACGGAGCCCAGGGCTAAGCCGGGGAGCCCCCCGCCCCGGTACCGGGGGCCCGTGCACTGTGCGGCCTCCATCTTCCAGGCTGAGGGGCCCCGGGGGCTGTTCCGGGGAGCCTGGGCCCTGACCCTGAGGGACACCCCCACTCTGGGAATCTATTTCGTCACCTATGAGTGGCTGTGTCGCCAATTCACGCCGGACGGCCAGACCCCCAGTAAGTGAAGTGGCGTCAGAGGGCGGGGGACAGAGAGGAGGAAGGAAGGGGAGGACGGGGAGGGGGACTGTGACGGGGGCTGTTTCGTCCGTTGGCTGAATGCCTCTCCACTCCTGCCCCCCAGGCTCGGGCACAGTGCTGGTGGCAGGGGGCTTTGCCGGCATCACCTCCTGGGTTGCCGCCACCCCCCTGGACGTGATCAAGTCCCGGATGCAGATGGCGGGGCTGAAGCAGAGGGCCTACGGGGGGCTGCTGGACTGCATGGTGAGCAGCGCCCGGCAGGAAGGACTGGGGGTCTTCTTCCGGGGGCTCACCATCAACAGTGCCCGCGCCTTTCCCGTCAACGCTGTCACCTTCCTCAGCTACGAGCACCTCCTCCTCTCCTGGGGGTGAGCCGCCGGGCGACTCCGGCAGCTCCCTGGAGGGACCACCGCCCACCTGCCCAGACTGGAGGCCAAGCTGAGAGCACTGACTTGTGGGTCTGATGCAGAGGGTGAACCCCCTTTTACCAAGTCACCTCCACTGCTCAGACCAGATGGGGCTGGGGAGATGGCATGGGAGCAGGAGGCCTGGGGTCCCTGGCGCGCCCCGCCCCCAAAGTCCAAGGCTGGCCTGGGCCTCTTGGCAGCACGTGCCCTGATTCCTTGGCTTCCTGAATCTGAGAAGTAAACTCAGAGCCAGCGGTGCTGGTGACATTCCGGCCCCCCCACCCCACCCGTCCTGTGACTTTGCCCCTTTAAGAGCTGCCTGGTGCTAACCACCCTCCCTGGATTTGAGTGAGGAGATCCTCATTGGCCCCCCACCTCACTTCCCTTCAAACCTCTCCGTGCAGGACTTGAGGGTAGCCTTTATGCCTCCTCTAGTCCAGAATCCTTCAGTGACTCCGTCACCTTCAGGAAAAGGCCCCCTCCTCCCCTCTGCCCCCCAGCTTTCTTCTCCTTCTGTTCTCAGCAGCCCAGTCCTGCTTGAGGTCCCTGAACAAGCCGTACTCTCTCATCGCCTCCCACCTAGAAGGTTCCTTTCCTCTCAGCCAGCAGTGGGCAGTGCTTGCAGGCTGACTCCCCCATCCCAGGGCTGAGCCAGCTCCAACCTGGGCCTGTCTCCTGGAGTTCTTCCTTGGCTTGCCTCCCCCTGCCCGGAACTGACTCTGGGGTTTCCAGACCTTTCTGCTCATCCCCATGCCTTGATCACAGCCTTGGCCTATACTTAATCATGGTTGCGGGTTTGCTTCTCGGC
Source organism: Bison bison bison (assembly GCF_000754665.1). Lineage (NCBI taxonomy): Eukaryota > Metazoa > Chordata > Mammalia > Artiodactyla > Bovidae > Bison > Bison bison. The sequence continues at coordinate 1,656,751 of NW_011494661.1, read as the reverse complement.
TTCCCAATTAGACTGGGTGCTCCTTGAGGTCAAGGGTCCTATTTCTGGTCGTTTCCCAGCACGGAGCCCCATGCTTGAAGGAGCCTGATAAATGCTTGTGAAATGAAGCGCAGTCCTAACCTCCATCCTTCACTCCAACCACCACACCGTCCTCCCGGGCACCCTCTTACCGGCTTCCACTGAGATCCCCTCCCCCGGCCCCTCTTGGGGTCTCCAGCGGAGTAGAGTCTGCCTAGCCCAATCCCATCGAGGGCACTTGTTTTCTTCACCATCTCTATTGCTAAAGGGGAAATAAAAACTAGCTGAAAAGGTTCACTTAATTGGCAAATAAAGTGAGCAGACATCCTAATCTAGTCTGGGATCAACCAGGGCCCCCTCCGCCCGCGCATGGTGACCTGAACGCCTGGGATGCCTGCCATTTACTGGGGCCCCCGTATAAAGACAATCACAGTATTATCACCACGGTTCACACAGGAGGTGGCCTTGGCTCAGAGACAGCGCGTCACCCGTCCCAGGCCGCACGGCTGCTGCTTTACACAGCTCGCCTGCACGCATCTGCGCCTCTGCCTCCAGAGCTCAGTTGCTCTGCTATCCTGCTCTGCCTGGGGCTTATGACCGTCTCCCACAAGACACCTAAGCTCAGATTCACCCGAACTCGACGTCCCAGTGTGCTCTTCGGATCCCTTGTTTATGGGATCATGTGAAACAGCAGCAGACAGGACCCTAAGCATTCTTCCCTTCTCACAGCATGGCCGCTGGGCACGCGGACGCTGAGTGACGCTCTGTTCCCCTCGGTGGGGACTGCTGCTTGGCTTCTTGCTAGCGACATGTGAGCAGAAGAAATGTGTGCAAATTGCCCATCGCTTGCTTCAGAGGAGTTTCCTCACTGTTGGCTGGAAATAGGGGCCACTGGTGAGGATATAGGGGGCTCCTGGAACCCAGGGACTCAGTGAACACTGCTGACTGGCCGCCCTGGGCTGCTGCATTCTGACATCTCTTTAGCCTTCACCCGAACTAACACAGTGGGTAAGGTCGGGGTGATCCCAGCGTGGTTCATGGAGCAGCAGCAAGAGGACTTCCTAGGGGGGGTTAGAAAGGCAGAGTCCCAGGCCCCACCCTGAACTGACGGAATCAGAACCTCTGAGGCTGGGGCCTGGGAATCAGTGTTGCACAAAACTCTCACTGTGATCTTCTGTTGTTGTTCAGTTGCTCAGTCGTGTCCGACCCTCAGTCGTGTCCCATGAACTGCAGCACGCCAGGCTTCCCAGTCCTTCATTATCTCCCGGAGTTTGCTCAAACTCATGTGCATTGAACTGGTGATGCCATTTAATTGTCTCATCCTCTGTCGCCCCCTTCAATCTTTTCCAGCATCAAGGTCTCTTCCAACGAGTTCACTCTTTGCATCAGGTAGTCAAAGTACTGGAGCTTCAGCTTCAGCATCAGTCCTTCCAATGGATATCCAGGGTTTCTTCCCTTTGGGATTGACTGGTTTGATATCTCAAGAGTTTTCTCCAACACCACAGTTCAAAAGCATCAGTTCTTTGACACTCAGCCTTTTTCTATTGTCCAGCTCTCACATCCATACATGATTAGTAGAAAAGCCATAGCTTTGGCTATATGGACCTTTCCAGGCTAAAGTTTAAGAAATGGTGCTCTGGATGCTTCTAAGGGAAGAAACGCATCACCTTTTCAAGCTGAGGAAGCTGTCATTCTGGTGACTGGAACTCCAGTTCCGGTGGCCTCCTCTCTTACACAGATTTCACGCAGATTCAGGCAGCCCATGTTCCTGGTGTGGAAAAACAGGGTCTGTCTGAGGCAGCCAGTGCCCGTTCTGTGCCCCAGTTTCCTCTGAGATCCCTTCTAACTGGTCCGTCCTTGAGCCCAAGTGGCCAGTCCAAGATCTCCAGGGTCACTGCAGTGTCAGGGATTTCAGGCCAGACACCACAGTGTTGGGGAGTAGTCATCGGAACTTCTCAGGGGAGTCGGGGGCTGGTTCCGAGGGAGCGAACAGCATGCATGTGAAATAGGAGGTGGTTCTTAGAAATGGGGCAGGAGGCCAGAGTGGTCCTCTGTAGTTCGTCATTTCTCACCACCTCACCAGTTAGCAAGAAAAGAAAATTTAAAAATGCTTTTTTTTGGACTTTCGTGGTGATCCAATGGTTTAGCTTCAGCACTTCCAATGCAGGGGGTGCAGGTTCGATCCCTGGTTGGGGGACTAAGACTCCACATGCTGTGTGGTGCAGCCAAAAAATAAAAAATAAAACAGAATCACACAGCTTCAAAAAAAATTAAAATAATAATGATAAAATTTCCAAAATTCTTTTTTGACTTTTTTTTCCCCAAGATTTTTTGATGTAGATCATTTTTTAAAAGTCTTTGTTGAATTTGTTATAGTATCGCTTCTGTTTATGGGTTGTTTTTTTGGCTGCGCTGTATCTTCCTTGCTGCAAGCAGGCTTTCTCTAGGGGTAGAAAGCGGGGCCTACTCTCCAGTTGCGGCGCACAGGCTTCTCACTGCAGTGGCTTCTCTTGTTGCGGAGCACGGGCTCAAGGCGCTTCAGCAGTTGTGGCACAGGGCTCATTCGGTGTGGCTCACAGGCGCCAGGGCAGGCAGGCTTCAATCATGACACGTGGGCTCAGTCATTGTTGCTTGCAGGCTCTAGAGCACAGGCTCAATAGTTGTTGCACACTTGCTTAGTTGCTCGGCGGCATGGGAAATCTTCCCAGACCAGGGATCAAACTCATGTCCTCTGCACTGTCAAGCAGATGCTTATCCACTGCGCCACCAGGGAAGTCCTGCAACTTTGTTTTAATTAGATCCTTTGGGGGCTGTAATTCCACCCGCAAGCTTGCCTTTGCACTGCAGGGCACAGTTTCTGTTTCCTCGCTGTGTGGAGGGGCGGGAGCTCCCTTCCTCTGTGCTCCTCGTTAGAACCAGAGAGAGTGGCAGGCCCCCCTCTGGCTGGCCATGCGGTCCCAAGCCTGAGTCGCTTCCACTGGCCTATGGGCTGCCAGCTGGCCTGGAGAACAGTGCTGTGGTGAGGTGAGGGTTAAGCGCAGTGTGATTAAAGAGAAAACAACTCACTCCTCTTGGAAAGGAGGGTGGAAAGACAAACAAAGATCAGGCAGGAAATGACCAAAGATATTTTTAAAAGCCAGATGGTTTCGTATCAGCAGGGGGTCAGAATATGCCTGTTAAACTCCTTAAGGAATTAACACATGTTGTTTGGCCTTATTGGGCTTCCCTTATAGCTCAGCTGGTTAAGAATCCACCTGCAAGGCAGGAGACCTGGGTTTGATCCCTGGGTTGGGAAGATTCCCTGGAGAAGGGAAAGGCTACCCACTCCAGTATTCTGGCCTGGAGAATTCCATAGACTGTATAGTCCATGGGGTCGCAAAGAGTCGGACACGACTGAACGACTTTCACTTTTACGCATCATTATTTGAGACTCATTCAGAGAAGAGTCCCTGAGAACTAGGAAATAGTACAGGAACCTGCTTTGAGGTTGAACATGGGGGTGGTGTCTGAGGGTCACAAGTAAATGGTTTACAACTTGGGTAAACATGTTAAACAGTGTCTCATTGGATTTGGGTCATCAAATGTCGTACTTATTTTTTTAAGGTCTTTATTGAATTTGTTACAGTTGTGCTTATATTTTTTGTTCTGGTTTTTTGGCCCTGAGGCTTGTGGGGTCTTAATTCCCTGACCAGGACTCAACCTGTTCCTCCTGCACTGGAAGGTGAGGTCTTAACCACCGGACCATCAGGGAAGTCCCCTGTCGTATTTATTCTTACAGCATCAATCACAGTAGGAGAAATGGAGGAGATTAATTTCTGGGTATACAGACTTAAGGGCTACACATGCAGGTAAAGGGGGACAAAGCAGAACCCTGGGATGATTCTGGTTAAATCACTTTTGCCAGACTCACTGAGCCAAGAGGAGTCGCCCTTCATTGGCATCTCTGGCCTGAGTGCTGGCCTGAGCTCCCGGCCCACGTGGCCAACTGTCTCTGGTCGCAGATCCTTGAGCATCCCACACGTGCCTAGAGTTTCGGAGGCCAGAAGAGCAGCTTTCCTTCTCCCCTGCTCCCACTTCAAAAGGGTCCCCAACCCCTGTGAATCCTGCTGCTAAACTTGGGACTTATTCTCCCTTTTCCAATCCTACTAATGCACCCCAAGTCCTGTCTGGAATCTGGACAAATAACTTTTCAAATGCGAATCTGATCAGGTCCCTCTACTCCTCTTGCCCCTGGATGGCCTCCCATTGCTCTGAGGAATCGAGGAAGTTTCCTTCCACGGCCTGTAAAGCACTTGGACATTCCTCCTCTCTCGCTTCCCTCCCATCGCAGGACATCTGCGTTGTGCACGCTATTCTCACTCTCTGTGCCTCTGGCTCTCAGTTCAGCATCACCTCCATAGTGAAACTGTCCTCAGCTCCTCTTTCTAGGTCAGTGTCCTTTGGTTTAGAGAGGGTCTGAGAATTTGCTTTTCACTATATTCCTGGATGCTGCTGGTTTCAGCCGCAGTTTGAGAACCACTGGCTTGTACTTTGATGTTCTCTCCCCTTTTCAGTCTGTAATCACATACTTTCATTTGTGTGGCCCTGGTGGTTCAGATGGTAAGAAATCTACCGCAATGCAGGAGACCCAGGTTCAACTGCTGGTTGGGGAAGATCCCCTGGAGACGGGAATGGCTACCCGCTCTAGTATTCTTTCCTGGAGAATCCCATGGACGGAGGAACCTGGTGGTCTATAGTCCATGGGGTTGCAAAGAGTCGGACATGACTGAGTAACTAACATTTTCTCTTTGGTTATAATTGTCTCTTCTCTAAACTACAAGCTCCACGAGGCAGAGATCTTGACTCTTTTGCTCATTAAAACACTAGTGGGCTTACAGAAGCTCAATATATAATTGTTGAACGAACGAATGAATGAATGAAAACTGGTCTTCCCCACTCTAGATTTTACACAGAGCCCTCCTACTATAAGGCATTAGGTTTCAACCATGATAACAAACATGATTGTAAAACCATTGCTAACTTTGCAAGACGTGAGGGAACGTCCCAAAGACCCCTTCAAAACAAGGCAGTGAGCATGTGTTGGAACTGTGCTGCCCTTGAGGCAAACGGTGACACTGAGAACTTGAAGATGAAAGAAACACAGAAGAACAGAAGACTTTGGCCCAGAGAGTGAGGCAGCCGAACACAACCTTCATAAATTAAGTCAAGATCCTGGAAAGGGCTACACCTTTAGTGAGAGCAGAACAGAAAAACTCCACCCACCAGTAGAGGGAACCTACAAAGAAAACTGCCTTTCCCTGTGGTGGGAAAAAATTCAAAATAAGATGGCCTCCTGAAACTCTGGTCAGTATTATGTAACAACCCAAATAGGAAAAGAATTTGAAAAATAATAGATACATGTGTATGTATAACGGAATCATTTTGCTGTACACCTGAAACTAACATAACACTGTTAATCAACTATAATCCAGTTAAAATAAAAAGTTAAAAAAAAAAAGATGGGCTCCTATGAACCACAGCATCTGCTACGGGAGTCCTTCAGCTCTGGGACACCTTCCTCCCAGGAATTAATTTATCATGAATGTACTGCCCCCTTGTGTCTCATAGGAATAACTACAGGTTTTTCCAAAGGAGAGTCCCCAAATGGGGATTTTCAGGTTTTCCAGAGATTAAGTGCAACCAATAAAAAAAAATTCCAGGACCAAAAAACCACCAGACCCACTAAGAAAAAAGCCACCATGAATTAAGGCATCAGGAGAAACAAAAGCAACAGATTTAGCCCGCCAGGATTTCAGGTATTACACTCAGCAAATGCAGAATTTAAAATAACCACGCATGAAAGATCTAAATATATAAAAGAATTAAAAGAGAGGAAACAAGAGAGTACAAAAATGACTATAGGGCTTCCCTGGTGGCTCACTGGTAAAGAATCCACCTGCCAGTGTAGGAGGCATGGGTTCGATCCCCGGTCCAGGAAGATCCCATATATCTCGGGGCAACTAAGTCCGTGTGCCACAACTACTGAGCCCATACTCTGAGCAAGAGAAGCCACTGCAGTGAGAAGCCCGTGCACCGCAACTGAAGAGTGACCCCCACTCACTGCAGCTAGAGAATGGCCTGTGCAGCAGCAAAGGCCCAGCACAGGCAAAAATAAATAAATAAAATCATTTTTTAAAAGTTTTAAAAAATGAGTTATTGTTGTTGTTCAATCGTGTCTGATTCTTTGTGACCCCGTGGGCTGCAGCACGCCAGGCTTCCCTGTCCATCACCAACTCCCGGAGCTTGCTCAACCTCATGTCCATCGAGTCGGTGATGCCATCCAACTATCTCATCCTCTGTCGTCCCCTTCTCTTACTGCCTTCAGTCTTTCCCAGCATCAGGTCTTTTCCAATGAGTTGGCTCTTGGCATCACATAGCCAAAGTATTGGAGCTTCAGCTTCAGCAACAGTCTTTCCAATGAATATTCAGGACTGATTTCCTTTAGGATTGACGAGTTTGATCTTGCAGTCCAAGGGACTCTCAAGAGCCTTCTCCAACACCACAGTTCAAAAGCATCAGTTCTTCAGCACTCAGCCTTCTTTATGGTCCAACCCTCACATCCATACATGACTACTGGAAAAACCATAGCTTTGACTAGACGGACCTTTGCTGGCAAAGTAATGGCTTTGCTTTTTAATACGCTCTCTAGGTTTGTCATCGAAGGTGATGGCACCCCACTCCAGTATTCTTGCCTGGAAAATCCCATGGACGGAGGAGCCTGGTAGGCTGCAGTCCATAGGGTCACTAAGAGCCGGACACGACTGAGCGACTTCACTTTCACTTTTCACTTTCATGCATTGGAGAAGGAAATGGCAACCCACTCCAGTGTTCTTGCCTGGAGAATCCTAGGGATGGGGGAGCCTGGTGGGCTGCCGTCTAGTGGGGTCGCACAGAGTCGAACACAACTGAAGCGACTTAGCAGCAGCAGCAGCAGCA
>NW_011494661.1:1642789-1649658 GCF_000754665.1 Bison bison bison | reverse complement strand
CAGTGTTCTTGCCTGGAGAATCCCAGGCACGGGGGAGCCTGGTGGGCTGCCGTCTATGGCGTCGCACAGAGTCGGACACGACTGAAGCGACTTAGCGGCAGCAGGTTTGTCATAGCTTGTCTTCCAAGGAGCAAGCGTCTGTTAATTTCATGGCTGCAGTCACCATCTGCAGTGATTTTGGAGCCCCCCAAAATAAAGTCTGACACTGTTTCCATTGTTTTCCCATCGTTTTGCCAAGAAGTGATGGGACTGGATGCCATGATCTTAGTTTTTTAAATGTTGAGTTTCAAGCCAGCTTTTTCACTCTCCTCTTTCAGCTTCATCAAGAGGCTTTTTTAGTTCCTCTTCTCTTTCTACCATAAAGGTAGTGTCATCTGCATATCTGAGGTTGTTGATATTTCTCCCAGCAATCTTGATTCCAGCTTGTGCTTCATCCAGCCTGGCATTTCACATGATGTATTCTGCATATAAGTTAAATAAGCAAGGGGACAATATATAGCCTTGATGTACTCCTTTCCCAATTTGTAACCAGTCCATTGTTTCATGTCTAGTTCTAACTGTTGCTTCTTGATCTGCATACAGGTTTCTCAGGAGGCAGATCAGGTGGTCTGGTATTCCCATCTCTTGAAGAATTTTCCACAGTTTGTTGTGATCCACACAGTCAAAGGCTTTAGTGTAGTCAATGAAGCAGAAGTAGATCTTTTTCCGGAATTCCCTTGCTTTTTCTATGATCCAGCGGATGTTGGCAATTTGATCTCTGGTTCCTCTGCCTTTTCTAAATCCAGCTTGTACATCTGGAAGTTCTTGGTTCACGTACTGTTGAAACCTAGCTTAGAGAATTTTGAGCATTACTTTGCTAGCATGTGAAATGAGTGCAACTGTGAGGTAGTTTGAACATTCTTTGGCATTGCCTTTCTTTGGGATTGGAATGAAAACTGACCTTTTCCAGTCCTGTGGAGTTTCCAGTCCTGTGGAGTCCCTGCTGAGTTTTCCAAATTTGCTGGCATATTGAGTGCAGCACTTAAACAGCATCATCTTTCAGGATTTGAAACAGCTCAGCTGGAATTCCATCGCCTCCACTAGCTTTGTCCACAGTGATGCTTCCTAAGGCCCATTTGACTTCGAACTCCAGGATGTCTGACTCTAGGTGAGTGATCACACCATTGTGGTTATCTGGGTCATGAAGATCTTTTTTATATAGTTCTTCTGTGTATTCTTGCCACCTCTTCTTAATATCTTCTGCTTCTGTTAGGTCCATACCATTTCTGTCCTTTATTGTGCCCATCTTTGCATTGGAGAAGGAAATGGCAACCCACTCCAGTGTTTTTGCCTGGAGAATCCCAGGGACAGGGGAGCCTGGTGGGCTGCTGTCTATGGGGTCGCACAGAGTCAGACACGACTGAAGCGACTTAGCAGTAGCAGTAGCAGTTGCATGAAATGTTCCCCTGGTATCTCTAATTTTCTTGAAGAGATCTCTAGTCTTTCCCATTCTATTGTTTTCCTCTATTTCTTTGCATTGAAAAAAATGATTATATATATTAAAAAAACAACCCAAAAGAATTGTCACAGCTGAAGAGAAGCGGAAGGTAGATGGAGAGAGATTTCTCACAGGACAATGCAGATATAAGAAGACAGGGAACCGATCTTCCTGCTTTGGGGATCTCTGCACCCCACGTTCATCACCTCTAGACTGATGCTGATGATGAATGTAACAACAGCAATAATTTCTATTGTGTGGATGTGTGCTCAGTCGCTTCCAACTATTTTCTGGCCCCGTGGACTGCAGCCCACCAGGCTCCTGCGTCCATGGGATTTCCCAGGCAAGAATACTGGAGCGGGTTGCCGTTTCCTTTTTTCAGGGGGTCTTCCTGGCCAGAGATCAAACCCGTGTCTCCTGCACTGGCAGGAGGATTCTTTACTACCAAGCCACCAGGGAAGCCCTCTCTAGAACGTCGTTATTTTATTTTCATCTTGCACTTATTGCTGTCCAAAATGACCATGTGTATTTCTTTACTTGTCTCTTCTTTATCCCCTCTACCAGGAAAGAAGGGCTTAGCGAGGAAGATTCTCTCTTTTTTCTCTCTGGCTTGTTCAGCACTAGCTTCAGGTCCTGGAATAGGACCCACTTCACAAGCAAAGCATTCAGTAAATGTCAGTGAATGCTGCTTAAATGAGCACATGGAGCCACCCAGGAAGAGGTAAGTATGACACCTGGTAACAGTACAAGAAAGGAAGACGTAATGGATGGGTTTAAAAAAAAGAAAAAAGGCTCTGGGATGAAGTCAATGAGAAAACCCCATGCTGTATCCTGCTCCTGCAACAGGAATAGGACCCCTGGGAACGGAGCTCATCCGTCCCCTCTGTTACTCCGGTCAGGTCTTCACAGATCCTCTAAGTTTTGGCTTCAACATTTAAAGAGTTATGTCAGAACTGGAATGACTTTAGAAAAGGACAACTTAAATGAGTACAGGCAGGGGGACTTCCCAGGTGGTCCAGCGGCTAAGACTCTCACTCTCAGGGCAGGGGCCCTGGGTTCCATCCCTGGTCAGGGAACTAGGTCCCACATGCTACAACTAAGAGTCTGCACACCTCAACTCAAGATCCCAAGTGCCGCAACCAAGACCCAGAGCAGGGAAATAAACAAATACAAGGAAAAAGGAGTGAATGCAGGTAGGAAAGCAGAATCTGTGGGGAAAAGCAGATGATTTGGGATCTTATGTTGGGAGTGAAAGCTGGCAAGAAGCTTCAGAACAGTTTACGAGTGGACCGTGACATAACTTTGTCTCACTGTTGAGCAGCCAGGCATAGAGGTGGTCAGTGAGGACGACGAGCCAAACTGAAAGAACAGTTGGCCTTATTCACTGAGGTGTCCCTGTGAGGAGCAAAAAAAGGTACCAGCTCCCCAGGGGCCCGTTTTCACCAGTCTGGAGGGGAGGGTCAGATGGCAGGCTGCTGGAGGGGCTCCTTCCACTTTATGGGCTCTGGGGGTCAGAGTAGGGGAGGGAGGAAGGGCTGGGAGTGAAAGATGCTGCATCAGGGTGGAAGAAGTGTCAGCCCGCAACCCCAGTAAGGATCCCAGTAAGACCCAGTAAGGGTCTTGGCTGAGGCCCCATAGGGAGAGGCCTGGGCTGGAGATGCACAGCTGACCTGCGTCCTTGCCAGCGATGCCCCCAGAAAACTGCACTGTGCTGGCTTGTGATTCCTGCAGTCGACCTGAAAGGCCACATGAACGATTTCTGCCATGAGCTGGACTCCTCACCAGCCTGAGTCTGTCTGTGTCCAAAGTCCCGATCCTTTCCAGGTAAACTATGCCCTTCCTGCCCTGCTGCCTCGATCTGGCTCGGGCTGCCCCATCTCTCACGGGGACCAGTGAGTTTCTCTTCCTCTAGGTCTCACATCTCTGACCCATCCTCCACATGTTTTCTAGAACCTTACAAATAACCTGAAACTCTTTGGGGGTGCCCCACCACTAGGCTCAGTGGGCTCCAGGCCCCTCCTGCTCCCCCTGGGCCTCCCTGTGCGCTCTGGGAAAAGCTGCCTCCAAGCCCACTGCCTTTTGGCCAGGACTGTCCTTGACTCTCCTGTCTGTCTGTCCTTCAGCTGCAACTCAAAGCTCCCCTCCTCCGGAGGCTTCCTGGGCTCACAGCCCTGTGCACACGCCTTTAGGATGGCCGTTAATCACACTCCACCGCCACTGTCTGCAAGGTCCTGCCCGGCAGGGACACGGCCTTTGCAACCTTGCCCTCAAGAAGCCTTGCTAAAGAGATGTGAAATAATCAGACAAATGAAAAAAAAAAAAGAATGAATGACTTCCAAGTTCTGGCTCCTTCTGTTTCCCTAGAATGTTCTTAGCCTGCCCCTTTTCCTTTCTCAGACAGCACCCCAATAGAGGTGAATTCCCCAAAGAGGGAAATGATCAGAGAAGCAGAATGTCCTGGGAATCTGTCTGTCTGTTAGCCCATGAGGAATCCCCATGCCCAGGGCTCCTTCTTGCTGGAATTCTGGGAGAGGAGGTTCACTCCTGGTGATTTCTCAGACAGCTCTAGACATCTGCATGGCAGCAATCTTTGGCAATCAGTTTAAAAAATCTGAGTCTTGGGACTTCCTTGGTGATCCAGTGTGTAAGACTTCGCCTTCCAATGCAAGGCATGAGGGTTCAAATCCTGGTTGGGGAGCTAAGATCCCACATACTTTGAGGTCAAAAACCAAAACATAAAACAGAAACAATACTGTGACAAATTTAATAAAGACTTTAAAAGTGGCCTGCATAAAACAAAAACAAAAAAACCTGAGTTGAAAGTTTCTATACCCTCCTTTCATGAAAATAATGGGCTTCCCAGGTGGCACAGTGGTGAAGAATCTGCCTGCCAATGCAGGAGATGCAAGAGACACCGGTTGAATCCCTGGGTCGATAAGATCCCCTTGGGGAGAAAATGGCAACCTACTCCAGTATTCTTGCCTGGAAAATTCTATGGACAAAGGAGCCTGGTGAGCTACAGTCCATGGGGTCGCAAAAAGTCGGACATGACTGAGCACACATACACACATAAAGATAAAACCTTGGCCGCTTTTCTGATTAAAAGCTTTATTTCCAGAAGCAGAACTGTTTTGAACACGGAGTTCAAGGGGTCGGTCTGTCTGTAAATTCCTATTCCACCTTCCTAAGTCCCAGCCTCCACAGAGGTTCCGAAACTACGCAGCTGAGCTTCACTGCCCCACCGCCCCGTGTTTAGACTCTCTTTTCTAGGGGTTGGACAACTTTTGCTCAGAGCCTAGACTTGGTCTCCCAACCTGTCTCCCTTCAACACCTTTCACAAAAGCTCCATTTCCACAGGAAAGAGACCAGCCCCCAACCTGCCTTCTGAGAGAGGGCGTTTCCATGGGAAACAGGAGAGAGGGCTGCGGCAGGAAGAGCCCTTCACAGGCAGCAGAGTCGCTCCACCCCCTCTTCACAGGCATAGAAATTTTCAAATAGCTCTGGGGTGGTGCCACTGCACTCCAACCACCTCCTCAAGGTGCCCAGAGCCTGGAGGGCATCAGCCTTGGTGGGCAGGGGCTCGAAGCCGTCCTCTCCGCCTCCCGCCTCGTCTGCAGGGCCCACCTCCTCTTTGCACGCTCCAGACACAGGCTCCTCACTCTCCAGATCCACAAAGCGGGAAAATTCCTCGAGGCTCAGCCCACCGGGGACCTGCAGCACCTCTGAGGCTTGGTCCTGGGCCACTGGCGTTTTGCCGGGAGCCAGCCCTTCCTGAATGAAGCTGCTCACAATGAGCTGGAGGGGCACCTTGGCCCGGGCCGCTGCTGCCATGTGCAGAGCGTCCAGAACTGTGATGCCCGCCCCGATCTCGGCCAGCAACGTGCCAGCCCTCTCGCTCTGGGCGGCAGCCAATTTGCTCAACAGACGCCGCCGGTAATGGGCCTTAAATGCCCGGACCACGGAGCTGGGCAGGGGTTGTGTGGGGCTCGCAGCAGACAGAGGCAAGAGCCTCACGTGGCAGAGCCCAGGCAGGCCAGCCACCTCCTCCACCACTCGGGCAGCCATCAGCAAGGCCACCTGCCGGCCCTGCCGCCCCATGTCCCGATCGAATTGTGACAACCACTCCGACCAGGGGATGGCCAGGTCAGGGTGGTAGGAGGCAGGCAGGGCCTCACTGCTGACCCCAAAGAAGCATCGTGGGGCAGCCTGGGGCCCACAGACCAACAGCCGCCGTTTCTCTGTGCCCCTGCTGTTGGCACACAGCAGCACCTGCACCCGATCACACGTACCCGCTCTGCCAGGCACTGCCCGATACAGCAAGGGCACTTCAACACAGCCAAAAATGTCCTCTGGGGAGAAATCTTTAAGAGAAAGAGGCAGCTGGGCCTGGGGAGTGGGAGTTGGGGGAGGCGGCTCAGGGGGGAACGGAGGCGCCAATATGTGGCGGGCCCCGAAGCCCACGTTGTTTCGGCGTTTCCAGCGGACCAGCCAGCCGATGCTGGGCACAAAGTCCTGGCCCAGGATGTCGGCCAGCTCCTTGGCTTTGTGGAGCAGCATGGGCCCTGTCACGTCCCAGGCCTTGGCCCGGGCAATGTGGTACCAGCAGAGCAGAGCCTCGTCGATGCCGCTGTACTTGGACTCCCGCTTGCGCTTGCGCTCCCGGTTGGCCGTGCCGCTGCACCAGTCCGCCAGCAGCTTCTCTTTATTCTTGCAGATGCGGGAGATCTGAGGCTGGGAGACCTGGAAGCGCCGGGCCACCTCCGACTGGGACATCTTGGACTCATCCAGGAGTTCCAGCACCTGGATCTTCTCGGCCAGGGACAGGGCGTGAAGCTTCTTCTTGCCACACAGCTCCATGGCCTCTCGGCGGCACCTGGGCAGGGAGGAAAGGGTGAGCGGGGGACTGACGGTGGAGGCCACGCAGGTTAGGAGAGGAGAGCAGCAAGGAAAAGAGAGTATATGAGGCAGGGAGACAGGTTGGTGTGGAGGAGCGGGGGCAGTCCAGGGAAGGCTGGACCAGCTGGGAGAGGGCGAGGGTACCCTGGGTAGGAGGTGAGAAGGCTGGGCTGAAAGGAAGGGAAAAGGCCAGGCTGAGTGGGCAGTGGGCCGGGCGTTGATGGGAGAATGACAGAACAGAGCCTGGAGGGGATGGCCCCCTGGTCAGAGGGAGAAAGGGGTCCGCGGGAGAGGGATGAATAGAGACGAGGGGACAGCTGCAGACACAACAAAGGAGCGTGGACGGGGGAGGACAGGGGCTGGGGCCGAGGGGGGCAGGTGTAGGGGATAATCAGAGCGGGCGGGAGGAACCCCCAGGACAGGGAGGGGGCGCCGGGCCTAGGCTGAATTTAGATGATGTTGGGGGCGGGTGTTGGAGTGAATGAACAGAGTTGGG
>NW_011494661.1:1642513-1642689 GCF_000754665.1 Bison bison bison | reverse complement strand
CCTGAGCAGGGAAGGCTGGGCCGGGGTCCGGCCTGGAGAGGGGGTGGGTGGAAACACAAGGCCGAAAGGCAGGTGCACAGGCGACAAAGGGCAGGAGGGGTTAGGAGGCCGCGGGCAGCGAGAGGGGCGGGTTGTCCTCAGCGGGGAGGCTTGTGGCCCTGGAGGGGGGGGGGGCG
>NW_011494661.1:1635203-1642413 GCF_000754665.1 Bison bison bison | reverse complement strand
GTGGCCTGGGAGGGCGGGGGGACGAGCGTCCGGGACCCAGGCAGGCGAGGAGTCGGGCTCCGCAACTCGGCTGGCCTCTCCCTCTGGTGACCCGGAGTCCATCGGCAGGGCGGACCCAGTCATCTGCCTGCCCGGCCTCCCCGCCTCCCGGCTTCCAGCCCTTCCGCTCTGCACCCACCTCAGGCGCTCGTCCCGCGGCTGCCGCCCCGGTCCCAACTCTGGCTGGGGCCGGACTCCCGAGCCCCTCTCCCGGCGGCTACCGGAGAGCAGGAAAGGGACGCGCCGAGCGGACAGAGGGGCTGCGCGGGCGGCGGGCGCGCGCACCCTCTGCGCGCAGCCCGCGCGGGGGTCTCTCCTGGCTGGGAAGACCGATGTCCGCCGCTCAGCATCCACCCGCCGCAGCCCCGCCCCGAACCAATTAGATAGGCCTTCGGTGAAGTCCGTCCCGCCCCCGGCTAAGTCTCATTGGACATTGCGAAAGTGGCGGGTCGTCAGGTCCCCGAGGGGACGGAGCTTTCTGCAAGAAGGGATGGCGAGGCGGAGACTGGTCGCGGCGGGAGTCCTGCATGCGCCGCCAGCCTCAGGGACCCGGCCCTCGGAGCCTGACAGGACTCGACAGCGTGGACGCAGTACGTCTTCCTGGCCGTGACCCTAGGCAGCTTCCTCATCTACCAAACAGATCTCGTTCCCCTTACCCAGTGGTCTTTGAAAAATAGAAGCAGGTTATAAGCCACACAAAAGATGTTACCATGGACAGCACTGACCTCAGGTCGGTCAGCCAAGGTACAACAGACTGTTGTAGCCATGCATTCTGGGAAACAAACTCACTCAGAAGGACAACGCAGATAGTGGAGTGCAGTTTATTACACCGGCGGGCCCAAGGCAGAGTCTCCTCTTAGGTAAGGACCCCAACCAGTTTTTGTGAAAACCTTATATACCCGTGAAGGAGGAAACAGAGCAAGCTTCATCTTGAAAGCAGGACTCCATCTTGGGCCATACTGTGGACTTTGAGCTGTACGCCCAGTATCTATGGAAATGACATACCAACTGGAAAACCAGACCCCCCTGGATGGAAGAGCCCCAGGGCTCATACCTAGACTCTCCGTCGCCTGAAAGAATACCCTGATTATCTGTGTAACCCAATGGAATCATAAATTTTATTATACTTCTTGGGGTATGACCACAGACCTATTGCTAATTGTCCACTGTTAACTACCTAGGCTACTTTGTATCTTTCTTTTCCTTTGTTCAGACTAGTTACAGGGAATTTGGGGAAGTGGGTTTGGGCACTGTACACTTAGGGTATATAAGGTTTTCACAAAAACCGGTCGGGGTTCTTGGCTAAGCGGAGACTGCTTTGGGCCTGCCGGTGTAATAAACTGCACTCCACTATCTGTATTGTCCGAGTGAGTTTGTTTCCCAGAATGCGTGGCTACAATACCCTAAGTGTATCTGCCCAAACCCACCTCCCCAAATTCCCTGAAACTAGTCTGAACAAAGGAAAAGAAAGATACAAAGTTAACCCATGATTCATATGCCTTAAGTCTACTGTGGTTAACAGGGGACAATTATCAACAGGCCTGTGGTCATACCCCAAGAAGCATAATAAAATTTATGACTATTGGGTTACACAGATAATCAGGGTATTCTTTCAGGCCATGGAGAGTCTAGGTATGAGCCCTGGGGCTCTTCCATCCGGGGGTCTGGTTTTCCTGTTGGTATGTCGTTTCCGTAGATACTGGACATACAGCTCAAAGTCCACAGTCTGGCCCAAGATGGAGTCCTGCTTTCAAAATAGAGCCTATTCTGTCTCCTCCTTCAAGACTACTTGCTTGGGGCTAGTTCTGAGTTAGGGCATGTGGAGATTAATTTTTATTTAGTTTTGGTATCTTTTTGGCAAGACTCAAGTTCCTAAAGTCAAGATTTAGTATTCCTTTCCTTGGTAGACTTCAGTTCTTTGAAGTCCAATGTAGACTTTAACCCCGAGTCTGGAGTGCCGAATCCTCAGCTCTAGACTGCTTTCCTCTCCCTTCAGTCAAGTCAAAGTCTGGGGCCACAGGTGAGTCCCCTTCCTCACAGGCTTTCCTTCCTATCCCAACCCTGATCCCTCTTCCATCCTTCTATGTCCCATCCTAAATCCTCCTTCAGCAACCTTTCCAAATCTCTTCTCAATGATACAGGGCTCTCATCAGCATCTCATCTTCTACACTTAATCCACCAGCAAGGATCATTTCACTGCTTTACTCCCTCTGCTCCAGGCCTACTTCCAGGTACAGACAGGAGGATGGGGGCTGTGCTGTGTCCCTAATACGATTCCAAACTGGAGCACCTGGCTTACTTAACTGAGCACAGGGGCCCAGGCCACTCTGCCTTCCAGGAGGAACAAGTGGCCTTCAGGCTGGCCCAGAAAACCCTAAGCATGTTTCAGGGGGTTCATAACTGATTCATACCTTTCACGTGTTGGCTGAAGGAAAAAGAAACTCCTTTTTGTGCTCATAAATCTGTCTGGAAAGGCTGTAGCACTGCACTGTGGGCTCACTCACAAGGTTGGGGTCTCTCATCTCATGTTCACGGCTTATGCAAAAAGTCATGTGTCTCATCATGATGTCATGAGTCTTCTTGTCATTCTATTTATATAATAATCAAGCTTCTGGACCTATTTTTAAGTATCTTAAATTGCAAGGTCAACTGTTATAAAGTTGTCATTACTTGCATGTACAAATCCAGCAGAATCTCCCCCAAAGACACAAAAATACAGAAACAAACAGGATTCTCAAGTTATTTTTAACTGCATTTAAAACATTATTTTTGCCTGCATTGGGTGTTCGTTGCTACACAGGCTTTCCTCCAGGTGCAACGCTCTGGTTTTTCCCTGCGGCGGCTTCTCTCGCTGGGGAGCGCGGGCCCTAGCATGTGGGCCTCCGCAGTTGCAGCTGATAGGCTCTGGTGCACAGGCTTACATAGCTGTGGCCCCCGGGTTAGGGTTAGTTGCTCCGAGGCATATAGAATCTTCCCAGACCAGGGATCAAACCTGTTTCTCCTGTAATGGCAGGTGGATTCTTTACCACTGAGCCACCAGGAGTGCCCTCAAATTTTGTATTAATCAAAACAACTTCATTTTTCTTTATAAGAAATTGTCATAATTTACATAAAAGATTAAAACAAAGTACCCAATTTTGTATCAACTTAATCTACTAAGGTTAAGCAAAAATTTTAAGTTGGGTGAAAAGCTATGCTTCAAAACATTTAAAACCACTGTCCTAAGGAAGTTTTAGGATAAAGTGGCCTTAAACAGCAAAGGAGACCTGGAGATAAAAGAATCCAGCAAAAGGCTCTGTGTAAAAATGTTTATTTGTACTAATGCTTAGAATATAGGAACTAAGGAAAGAAAGAAAAAAAAGACACCTCAACTCCAAAGTGACAGTGAATTAGGGCCTGCCCACAGCCAAGGGGAAGGACATTCCAGGCTGTCCTGGGATGAACAGTCCCCCCTATTATTTAAAGTGTCACCAGGCAGAAAATTAAAGAATCAGGGTGTGAAGACCTTACCAGCTGCTAGCAAGTGTGCGAGGGAAGAAAGAGATGTCTAGGTGGCTTCCCCACGACCCAGGAGCCAGGATACACAGAGCAGGCGGCAGAGGCTCCCAATTCAGTTAAGGGCAGGAGCTGAATGCCCAGGTCCAGGAAGAACAAAAAGGGGATTTCGGAGGTAGGCTTTTTCATCGAGTTAAAAAACAGGCACATTATCCAATATCTCCCAGTGGCCCCCAAGCTTCTGGCCCGGCCCCATGATGCTTCCCCTCTCCCCACAAAACCAAAGGGAATAAGGAGGGGGGTGGGGCAGAAGACAGAAAATAACAAGGGTGGGGAATGCTTCAGTCACTAGAGACCAGGGCCTGTGAGAATGAGACAGGCAAGCACAAGGAACAATCAGGGTGAGGCTGCTACTCCCCCTGGGGTAGGTTTGTGGGAACAGGGTAGAGCCAGGAGCAGGACCAAGAGCATTTACCTGGCTCAGGTAAAGGATCCTGGGCTGCAGGAACAGAGGGCCGCAGGAAGCCACTCTGGGGGAAGGAGGCAGTGAGGCTAAGCAGCACGAGGGCATGGGCAGCTGCTTGCCAGCTTGCTCAGTTCTCACTCCCAGCTGCTCTGGCATATGCCCCAGTCTGACTCACCTTCACAGGAAGGGAAAACCGTGGGACCAGAGTGGAGGCTGAGCTGAGAGAAGTGAGCTGCTCTCCCACTCTCTCTTGGAGGACAATGTTTGAACCCTGGCCTCGGCCCAAGGTAGACAGAGTGAATGCTCTTCAGGGAGAGCAGGGAGAAGCTGGGCCCACAGCTATGCCCTGGGCCAGGGTGCTGCTCCGTTCTCCCTGAGGGCCCGGGGCCAGAGGTGGTCAGAGCTGCCACCTCAGCTTGCTGCTGCCAAAGGCAGGCTGGCATGACCACCTGCAATTCTCTGGACTTGAGAAAGAGAGGGGGAAGGGAAAGTGGGTATGGAAAACAGAGAGGAGAGAAACAGCCCTAGATGTATGAGGGGTTGGGGGTGGCCACATCAAGAGGAGTTCTGATTCTGGTAGATGGAAGCTTTTTCCTTCAACAGGTCCAGACACAAATGGCAGCTCCAACTTCCTGCAGAGAAGCACAGAGGGTCAGGAGGGCTCCACACAATCCTCACCTCCAGTGGCAGGACTGGCTACGGGGAGGACTGGAGATGTGCTGCAGCAGCAAAGTTTCAGTTATCTTGAGCAGGGACAAACTCTAGGTCTTCAAACAGCATGAAAAATAATTCTCAATGGAGATGAAAGAAAGCATCACCTGGAGGCCTATTTTAGAAGACAGATTCCCAGGGCCTCTGGGCCCTATAATTATAATCACTAAAGAGGACCTGGGGAGACAAAGAACTTTTTTAAAGCAACCGAGCTTTAAACTTGTGATTACAGAAGAGCCAGACTTTTGTTCTCATGGGCCCAAAGGCTAGAACAAAGATCATGAATAGAGGGTCTAGAGAAACCAATACTGATTCCACAGAAGACAGTTTTCTGCAAAGCCCACAGACAGAAGAGACAGGCTCTCCACTGTCACCAGCTGTCTGAGCAGAGGCTGAGGACCCAATGAGAGGAAAAGGGGGCCAGCTATGATGATGCAACTTAGTGTGACCCAAGTCTGGTTTCATTAAAAAAAAAAAAAAAAAAACAGAAAATAATATTCCTTATAAGCAAAATAACTGGTTTATTTTGTTCATTTATTAATACTTGCTACAGCTAAATTCTTCTATGCCTTGAGAAACAAAATTAGCCCTTAATACCTCAAAACTATAAACACAGTTGTACATACGTGTATTTCAACATCATTCTGAGGGAAAGAATCCATAGCTTTTATCAGCTCTTCAGAGGTGACTCTCAAAAAGCTAAGGTCCTTCCTAACCCAAAGGTCAATATATAGCAGTTGATAAATTTTTTCTGTAAACTGCCAGACAGTGTTAACTGCTTTAGGCTTTGTGAGCCACACAGTTTCAGTCATTTTTTTTTTTTTAATTCTGTTTGAAAATGTAAAAATAATTTTTAGCTTGTGAATTATGTATACTAGGTTCGGCTCGATTTGGCCTGGGGTCATAGTTTGGAACTCCTGGCCTAGAGGCTAGACCATCTGATGGTTGTGGCGGGTACTCCCCAGCTGTCTGCAACTCTCTACCACAGCAGTGTCTGACAGCACTTCCACAGGAAAGCCTTTCTACAGTTCATGCAGAATTGTGCCTGTGAATTGGTATTTTATGGTTAAAAAACAATAGAACACAAAACATGCTGCTTCTCCCTAAATGTGGCCTGACAGATAAAATAAACAAATGCGGTGTGACAGATGAGCAAGACATCCTCCCTGCAGCTGTTAAAGGGCCCTCAGACTTTGTCAGTGGCATCCTCCTAGGGGGTGACAGCAGTCTGACCTACACTGCAAGTCAGCTCACATCAGGCAGTGAGCTACTTTCTCTCGCCTGCAATGTTGGCCCACATCCTCTGTCACAGTAACAGCTCCTGGGCTTCATGTACTCCTGAGTAAGCTTCTGAATTTCTATAAAGGATGGACTTCAGCACGGAAATCTGGTGCAAAGAGGACTTGCGGAGAGGCAGCCACTTTTTGGTGTCCCCAATGGTTTCATTGAAGACCTTCCATAAATTTGAAGCATCTTACTAAACACTGCTGGAGGGCCTGAGCAAACTGTTCAGGTCCCAGGTTCAGCTCCCTCTCCCAACTGGTGGAAATGAACACTCAATCTGTCAGGCATGGAGTGGTGAAACCACAGTCCCCCACTAGACAAACTATGACTGAGTTTTGTAGGCTGGTTGAAAGATAACAGATCTCTCCTTCTGGTAATTATTTTCTGCTCAGCATCTGTTTTCTTTCAGGCTGTC
Source organism: Bison bison bison (assembly GCF_000754665.1). Classification (NCBI taxonomy): domain Eukaryota; kingdom Metazoa; phylum Chordata; class Mammalia; order Artiodactyla; family Bovidae; genus Bison; species Bison bison. The sequence continues at coordinate 1,636,003 of NW_011494661.1, read as the reverse complement.
CGTTTTCTGTGGCTGTGCATGTTATCTGGTGATAATGTACAAACGTTAAACCCCAAAGGTGCAATGCTAGTAAAGCACTCAGAACTGAGTGAAGGCTAAGAGCCTACTCCCTAACCTGGAAGACTGTATCACTGATACAGGAATACACTCACTATATAAGTGATTTTCCAAGTCACTAATAAATACTTGTTCTGAGTAAGAGTACAGGGAAACCTACCTTCAGGAGGCTCAGACATGGACGGGGTTAGACAATACATGTGGTAGCCACGATCGCAGTCATCACAGAAGAGCAGCTGGTCCTAGAGGAGGTGAGATGGAAGAGGAAAGGGGAGGTGAATGACTCCCCTTGCCTGGGCCGCTGGGAATGGGTTAGAAGGGCTCTTCCAAGAGGGGTGGGGGCAGATGGCAGGAAGAACAGACGTGGGACCCTCTGGCCAGAAAACTACTGCTGTCCCTCTCCATCCAGAAAGTCACTGTCATCCCACCGGGACCCCAACGGCCTCAGAAAAGCTCTATCTGAATCAGTTATTCACTTACTCTAACAGTTAACCACACTACTGCATGGAACGTTCTCTGAAGGGAACAGCATAAAGATGCCACTCATTTCCTTGCTAACTGTTTGTTCACACAAGAGGGTGACGCCCATGAAAGTAGGGACGTTGTTTGTCTTTAGTGTCCTGAGTGCCTAAAACAGGGTCTGACACAGATACTCAGTGAACACCTGCCAAACAAATCAAAGTTCCTCCTGGTGGAAAGGACAGGAAAAGCCGAGCAGGAGTGTGCTGGGGGGAGGTGGGGGG
>NW_011494661.1:1634310-1635103 GCF_000754665.1 Bison bison bison | reverse complement strand
CATTCTCGGAGGTGCCGCAGATGTTGCAGCACTTGCACTCAATGCACTGCCAGCGGTAGGTCTTCACTGCTGCCATCATCACGGGGGTGAACTGGAGGCAGGACGGATGCCCTGTGGAGGAGAGCGAGCGAATCAGGGAGCTGAAGGCTGGGGAGCAGTGAGGGGACCCAGCTATGACAGCCACTGGGATGCTGGTGAGCCACGGGCCCTCAGGGTCTGGGTGTCGGCAGGGGCTGCACTGGCTCAGATACCTGAGCGGCCACAGTCAGAACAGGACACCAGCTCCTCGGGCTGTCCTGTCTTCTTGTTGATCTTGGAGTCCCCCAGACAGAAGTCGCAGTAGTTGTTGGGCAGGGCCAATCCATCAGGACCCTTCTTGGCTATAACGAGAAAGGGAAGAACTCAGATGACACCCATGCAGGCCTCTGGGTCTCCTGACATCCCCGCAAGGAGGGTTTTTCACAGCCCGGCCGACTCCTGCTTGCCCCGCCCCTGACACCAGCTTACATTTCTGCTCCTCGGACCTCTGGGAAACTGGGGTGGGTGGCTGTGAGTCTTCCTTGTCCTCGCCCTCCTCCTCAGCCAAGTGGGAGTGGGCATAGTGGTAACTCAGGCCTGGTCGGTTCTTGTAACGTTTTCCACAAACTGAGTGGGGAGAAGATTGCAGAGAAAGGTGTTAGGATCTGAGGGTACCTCATCCCTGCCCCTCTAAGCTGTGGGCTCCACCTGAGGCAGAGGTAACCGCCCCCATCAGCTCTGCTCAGGGACAGACGTCTACTGAGAACCGCCTCCC
>NW_011494661.1:1615566-1634210 GCF_000754665.1 Bison bison bison | reverse complement strand
AGGACCAGCAGGCCTGGGGCTCAAGCTTCCACGGCTCCTCCACTTACTAAAGCCCAGAGCACGGCCACCTCCGCTCCTCCACTCAAGCTGTCTGGGAGACTGAGCTATTGCCTTCTGCCTGCCCTGGGAATAGTCTGGGGAGCTCCAAGTCAGGAAGGAAAGGGACCTTCTATAGTATTGCAATAATTTTAAAATAATGGCAGGCAGGAGGAAAGCTAAGACTCCAGACTTTTTTTATCTCTCAGTAAATGTAGGCTCATGCTACTCCCCAAATACAACATAGCCCACCTCTGGATCTCTTGGGGAAAATCTATCAACTGAGTCTCCTGGGGTAGCTGTCCCCCAGAGAAACTCAAAGACATGCCCACATCAGTGCTCTATCCAACCAACGACCCCTCAACCAGCAAGGAAAGCAGATCCCGACGAGGCACCCTGTACCTTTGAGCAGTGATACCAAGAATAGGGGGTAGCAGGAAAGGAATGGGGAAGGGATGGGAAGGGTGGCAGGATGGTGGGGAACATTAGCTGACCACCACGTCTGTTTTGGGGAAGCGGAAGCAGAGGGATCTGGGACAATGGGTCCCTCAGAATGCTTCTAAAGCCACCCCATGCAGTGGGCCCAAGCAGCCCTAGAGCAACATGGTGGGAGACAAGCAGGGAGAGGCAGCTTCTGGGACTGTGAGCAGTGGACCGCAACAGAAGGGCCAGGGCTCCTCTCTCCATGCCATTCCAGGGACCTTAACACTAGCGTCACAGATGAGAAAGGCAGGAACAAAGGGAGAAGGGAAAAAGGGATAGGAAAACCAAAAGTCTGAGAAGTTGAGAGAGCTACCTCTCTGGGGCGCTTTCGAGGTATGCTTTTGTTTGAAACTATCTGAAAGACAGAAAGAAAAGTCATGAGAAGAGGGCCTTGGTACACTTGAGACAGGTATAGCAGCAGCAGGAAAGCAGAGCAAACGAGAGAGAAACCCCAGTGGCGACGGTGCTCCCAGGGTGGAGGGACAGAAGTGGGGCGAGTCAGAGAAAAGGGGAAGAGGGAACAGACGCTGGAAAAGTTAGCGTTGGACTCCTGAGGCCTGACTAGATTCGGGCCAGCAGGCCCAGATGTCATCTACTGAGAGGCCAACTCTGCCTGCTGTGTGTCCCTCGTGGGCACCCCCACCCCAGAGGACAGGAGAAATCTCCCCCAGAGCATGCAAGGCTCACCCGTCGTGCAGCAGAGGCCAGGGCCTCTCAGGGATTTCAGAGGGAACCAGTCAGCAGGCAGGACAAGAGTCCAAGCTTGTTTTACCACTTTGAGCAAGAATACAACCTTCCCTCCTCTCATATCCTGAGGAGCTGGGTCCAAGGCAAGGACTACCCACCCACTCGTGAGGCACTCACTGTCACAGGCATAGGGTTTGTCCCGATCCTCCAGGATGGAAGCGTCCAGCTTCTTACGGGCACTGCCCACACCTTTACTCTGCAAATAAGAGCAAAAAGATGCCCTTACTAAGGTGTCTAGGCCTGAAGAGTTACTCTCCTGGTAGTGGCTGCTAATCTCATTCAGGAAGGATGATGGCAACAACAAGCGGTAAGACAGTGGGACTCTGCAGGCTCCCCAATCCCCTGGGCTGCCCCTCACCTTGGACTTCCCCTTGCCCCGACGCTTGGGAGTGTCTTCTTCATAGTCCTCATCATCAAGGTCATCCAGGAAGTCATCTGGTTCTAGGATCCGCTGAGTAGACAGGAGGATTAGGATGGGCAGAAATGAGAACATCCAACAGCTCCCCCACGTTGGGACTGGCCAAGGCTGCCAGGGCCGCCTCCATGACCCAGCGGCTCCACTCCAGCCTCACTCCTCACTGCTGTTCTTTCAAGGCTTTGGGCTCTCCTTTCTCTGGGCCTTTCTTCATGTTGTTCCCCTAGCCTGGAATGCCTTTCCCACCATCTCCAAGTAGCTAAATCAAATGCCACATTTTCATAAAACTTTCCGATACCCCAAGTGGCATGCCCTCTCCTGCCTCTGATCTGCCACCTGGGAGCATGTCAGCAGCGGTTCCCTTCCAACACCTAACGTCCCAGAGTTAAACTATGCTGCTTACTTGTGGCAAGTTTTTCTTTTCACTAATGTGCTGCAGCGCCGCCCCCCACCATGTGAAATGGGCAAAGGTACCTATTTCCTAAGATCGTAGAGACTGCAGAAAATGACGGGAAAGTGCTTAGCACAGTGCCTGACGTATTTTTACGTACAGTTTTTGCTTCCTTGTTGGCAGGGACATCACCTAGGTAACCCCAGGCACTAAAAAAACTCAGGTGGCAACAGAAGATGAGAGTCTATAGTTACCAGAAAAGGAGCAGGAAAGACGGGATGATGACAATGAAGCCCATCAGTACCCAGTGCTCATTAAGGAATGGAGCAGGAACAGAACAGCAGGGGCCTCTCCTGGCCCATAGCTTCTGCTTCTATTCTGATTACTGGCTGGCCTCTGATGAAGAGGAGACTGGTTTCCACCACAGTTTCCTTAACCACAGTGTTAATCGTGTACCTTCCGTGCTCGACTGTTCGTCACAGGAAATTCGCCCAGGCTGTCATCATCAACTCGGGGATCGGGGGCGCCTCGCTTCTCCAGGGGGTCGGTGCGTAACAGAGCCTCTAAGCTACTGCCATCCTGAGAGATCAGCCCCTCCTTCTTCAGGGTCTGGTCTGTGTCTGCGGGCAAGGTCAGGAGGAGGTGAGGCTCAGAAGGGCTGAACGCAGATCTGCCTGGTCTACACAGGGTCAGACCAATCACAAGCCAGTCACTGCCTTCTGGTCTCTGGGTGCCCAGGAACCAAGATGCTCTGGTTTACTTGGCACCATAACTTGTCTGTTTACTTGTCTCTTAACTATTAGGCTGAATTCTTTACAGAAAGACTCACATCTCATTCATTTTAGTATCTTTAGAATCTAGCACTGGGCCTGGTACGTAACAGGTGATTAGCAGGCCTCTGACTATGCAGCAGGGAATATCCCGCTCAGGAGGGACTATGCTTCACCTGGTTTAATAGATGGGAAAGAAAGCCTTGGATCCTCAGGAGGGTGGGCTCGCCGCTTTTTCCGCCAGCGCCGGGCAGGGTAAGAGTACAGCTGCCCAGAGGCCAATCCTAAGGAAGGAAGGAAAAGAGAGAAATTAAACCCTAACACAGCTCTAGAAAATAGTATCAAACACTTTCCACATGAGTACCGTTCTAGAGCAAGGGAGGAATATGGCTGGTGAGCACCTGGGGCTGGAGGAGGCATGGCTTATGGACAAGAAAACAGATTAAGCTCAGGAGCTTTGGCTAACACATAGCTCTCCAGAGCCCAGCAAGACCCTGAGCAGTGTAGCCCTGTGGAAAACAAAAGGTGTTTCGACCTCTCCAGGATTCTAATCACGGGAAGACCGTATGCATCCCTGGGTGGAAAGCAAAAGGGAAAACCTATTCAGCTGGCTCATCACCTAAGATGAGGAAGCTGCTTCCTCCTTGGGCTCCTGAGTGGATTCTCACCTGGACCCCGATGTCGCTTTTCCATCCAGATATAACAGTTGCTCTGGGCTACTCCCGTCTGTGAGTCCAAGAAAGGCAGGCGTACGCTGCGCTCAGCACAGAGGCGGGCGTTGTAATTGTGGCACTGCTCCATGGCATCTTTGTAATACTGCTCCCCAAGGCTTCAGGAAAGACAAAACTCAGGTGTGACTGCGCACGTGTGTGTGTGTGCTGGGCTATCCCTCTCCCTTGCCATCTGCTTCTCTAGAAGGCTCAAGGGACTGGGAGAATGTCACTCTGCTTTTATTTGCTTCCATTTCTGCCTCATGGGACACCAAACCCCTTCACTAGGCCATTATGAGGAAAAGTACCTTACAAATAAATTACCGTCAGAGCACATGATTGCACCCTGTGTCTAATCAGTCCTTAGTCTAACCCACAAAGAGGGGAAGAAAATAATGTTTGTTCTGTGCCTCTCCAACCCTTTGGTAACCAAAGTGCTACGTCTCTTAACCCTCAGGATTCTGAGAAGCTGAAGTTACTCCTGTTTACAAACAAGAAGAGTTCAAAAGATCTGGGGGGACTTACTAAAGTTTACCAAACCCCATCTATACAAAGAAATTCAACTTAGCTGTAACAAAAAAAAGGAAGCTCTTCATGTACAAATATTAAACAATCTCCAAGATAACTACAAAAACAGAGGGGCGGTGGGGTACAGGGCTGAGGAGTGTTATGGGATGTCCCTAAGTGGTGGAAAAGAAACTGTAGGCATCCAAGGAGAAAAACCAGGTGACTAGGGGACTTTCTCCTTTGTGCCATTTTATATCTTTTGAGTTTTAAACTAGGTATTTGCCAAGTAGCTAATTCTATATACTAACTTTACAATCAATAGAAAACATTTGGAAATATGTGAACACCCTTGAAGCCTACTTTCTACTGAGTACCATTACACTGATACAAAACCTGTTTGCAGAAAGGCCTATTCTAGACCCTTCTCCATTCTCACACTAACAATTTTTTTAAGAAAGAACCTTTTTGAACTCAAAAGACCTCCTTTGAAATTTGAACTTTTTAAGAGCTTTAAAAAGCTGCAAAACTGCAGTGCCAGGAGTAATCTGGTTCTAAGAAGCATGTATATAGAACCAACCTTGTTCTCATCCTTCAGGGTTTAACAAGCACAGTAATACTAGAGCTTAAATTAATACAATTCACATTTATATATTCGAGCAAACTTTTTCTTTCTACGCACTAAGTGGCTTGAAGGATCTTAAAGTTTGCCAACCAGGGATTGAACCTATGCCCTTAGCAGTGAAAGCGCCAAGTCCTAACCACTGGACCGCCAGGGAATTCCCCTTGATTGATCTTAAAGTAAACTAACTGAGGGCAGATGATTTCTTCCCCACAATATCCTCAGCACCCAAGAAGGTGTCTGGAATATCCTGACTCAGAAGTAAAAAGATCTGGCTTGGCTGCAAGTCACCACATACATGTGGACATTTAGTCAACCCATGTGGACCTCAGGTATGCTACTGACTAGGGTGGCTGAACTAGATAAGCTCTGACATATTCTACAAGAGGGAGACTCCAAGCATGAGAAGTTGAACACAGTAAATCTCTGTAGCTTATGTTCATAACTCAAGCTGCAGCAACAAACCCTGCTCTGGAATCTAAGAGGGGCTTTCACTGGGCAGCCACAATAGACCACTGAGGCACAGCTTAGAACGTTCCCAGCAACCAACAAAGATATACACTGCACGCAGGCAGTGACACAAGACAGTCTGGCTTGATTCAATGTGCTGTAATGACTGTAATTTGAGGCAGACATGAAGCCTGTGCTGGAGAATAAAGAGAAGGAATAGGCTCATATTTGCTCGCCTTTAGGAGGCAGCCATGTCCTCACTAAACAGAGAAAAATTGGATAAACAAGGCTGAGCGCAGCGGCGCCTTTGTTTCTGATGATGGAAATTGATACTGACACTAAGTCAGATGGAAGGAAGGGCTAGACGGGCTGAGAACTGCAAAGTCAGAGCAAGGAGGCTGGAAACTGTCAGGGGTGGGGGTGGGGTTGAGGTATGGATGAGACATGTTCTATCAAAGCTCCTGTGAGTTAAAAGGGATTTCAGAAGGTGGGGCAAACTGCATTGTGAGTGAGAGAGCTGATAAAGAAATACAAGTTGGAGGAAGAGAGGATCTGATGAGGATAGAGCAAAGAAGAATGAGAGCTCTCTTAAGAATCTAAGGCTCCTACTACAAGAAATTTTAAGCTAACATTCTCCATATCTTGTTACCTAACTCAGAGGATTTCAAAACCAGTCAGCAACCACAGCTCTTTTATACTATTATTTTGCCCCAGTAAGACCCCTTAAAGATTGTTTCAATTCTGACACCACATTTGGGAGGGATGGAGAATTTACAAAAGGAAAATTCTTCTCCCAGAACAAGATGCAAGTCAGAAAAGATGAGCTAGTAGTCCTGACCTCAATGTAAAACCTCAGTAGTCAGACGACTAGGCACACCGTGGTCAAGAAAAGCGTCTCTTTCCAGGACGAGAACAGTACAGGAAGACTGGAAGTCTCTTTTTAAAGAGCAGGTTCTGTAGGAAAATGTATTAACTGTGGTCCACAGCTCTTTACAGCTAGAACTGAGGGAGCAGAAAGTTGGTTAGTTATTACTGGTACTCAGGAATCAGCGGTTGGTGACCTTCACTATCTCTACAGATCTTTAAAGAGAAATAAGAAGTCAAGTTCTATTTAAACGGGCAACCCCTCACTTCCAATACTGCATGAAAAGGTTGGTGACCTTATTTCTCAGATGAAAGTCTTCCAACCTAAACAATCTCACTACGTAAAACTCTTAAACCTAGGCAAGTTTTGACATTCCCCCATTACAGTAAGCTTTCCAAGGTAGAAGCTTTGATTCTTTTTTGAGAGGCATGAAACCTGTGTAAAACCTCCCTTTACAATGGGACAGGGGCAGTCAACAAAGAGAAAGACAGGGAAACAAAGAAAGAACATCTGAGTCAGTATGGATAACATATAAATGGTAGATCAGCAGCGTCATTTCTAAACTGAGGGAAATGTCAGCTTGGAGAGAGTGCTGGGGAAACTGAAGTGGGCAGATCAGAGAGGAAGATAATAGTGCTGGGAGTAGGGGTGGCTGAAGAGGCAGCAGGATGGAGCTGAAAGCATGTTAGAAAAAAAAAAAAAAACAAACGACCAAAAAACCCACAAGGAGAAGGCACTTAGCTTAATGGAAGTGGGAAAGCATTCTCAAAGAAAAGGCTCCAGGCAGGAGGAGGGAGAGAAGCAACGTCCCCTTAGAAAAAAGGCTCTTGAGAACAGTGGGGCTCAGTCTACTACAAAGACAGATGAGAAGCTGTGTGCCCCTTAGAAGAGTTCCCAAACCTTTACCTTCTCACCCAGTCAAAATCCAAAAGCCAAGTTGGACAGCTGGTCACCTCATTTTTCCTACCGCTGCACCAAGCCAAATGTGTCCATTAAAGAGCTTGCTGTATTGGCCGACGGGGGTGGGGGTGGGGGTGGAAGACCCCATTGGAAAACTCATTTAGATTCTTCTTCGGGGAGGAGGCTGGGTTAAATCAAGTCCCAAAGCATCTTTAACTCACAGCTAACAGGCCATTCTCAGTTTGCCAAACAACCATGAACTTTAACTTCGCTTGAAATCTGCCCAGTCCAAGAGTATTGCAGAGCGAAGACGGCCGACCTAGATGCCCCTAGGGGCGGCCAGGGCGTCCTGGACTGCGTCCGTCCAGTGCCCACTTTCCGATGGTTGGGACTGGCCGGCGCCAAGCCCCTCTTCCCTGAAGTTCTTTCCCTCTGTATCTGCTCTTCCACAAATTCTCCCCAGGAATATTTTTGGTCTCGGGTACCTGATACTCAAGGACCACCCCACCCCCGCCCCCGCCCGCCCAGGAACGTCACGGGGCTGTTCAGAACAAAACAGCCCTGAGCGCTCAACGGCGCCAGGGCGGCCAAGCCTGCTCCTCCGGGGCCCGCTGCGGGCAGCCGATGGGGAGGGGTCGCCGGCCGCGCTTCGCGGGGGTCGGCCCGGCTCTCCCGGACTGAGGCGAATCCGGGACCGTCTCCCGTACGCAACAAGGGCGCCATACTCTGGAAACCTTTCGCCTGAAGGAGCGCCCAGCCCCACAGGGAGGCTGCCCGTTAGGGGCTCCCGTGTGCCCCCCTCAGGGCCTCCACAAGTTTCTAAAGAAGCGCAACGTCTTCTCCCGAGTCTCCTGTTGCCCTCCCCTCCAGGAGTCGCAACACGGCGTCTCCAGGCACGTCCCTCTCTCCGCCTCGTCCGTTCCCACACCGCCCCCTGCTTCCAGGTCCCTTACAAGACCTCCCAGCCTAGAAGAGAAAAAAACGGCCACTCACAGCTTCACTACATTTTCCACCACGGCCGCCATCTTCCCGGCTCCTCTCCCTCAGGCCGGGAGGCCCGGAGCCCGCAGCGCGCAGGCGCTGGGACCGCAGAGAGAAGTAATTTCCTTGTCCTTCTGCGCAGGCGCCACTCGGGCGCGTGCGCCCGAGAGCGAGCGACGGAGAACGAGCTTCTGCCGGGTTCTCCCCGGCCTGGAAATCTGGGGACGAATGCGCAGGCGCAATGGAGGCGGGCGCGCGCCTCGAGGCTTCTGCTCCTGTTTTGCCTCATCCGTTTAGTGAGAAGGGAGAAGGGAGAAGGGAGCGAGGATCTGACCAGGTCCAGAAATGAGAAGGTGAGAGGTTGGTGAGAACTGGCAAACCCAGAGGTGGTCTAGATGGAGGTCATGCGTCCTGTTACCTTTCTGACCTTTAACCTCGTGGTTAATAACCCTTTGCCCTCACGTACAGACTAGGGGTTGGTGGGTAGCCGAAGGTAAGAGCAGTGCACACTCCTTTTGGGCTGCCCATTTTAGGAAGAGAAATATTAACTGCAAGAACCTGACAGATCTTTGGCCCGAATATTGGGGTCTGACAAAAGTTCCCCCACCTTCCTGCCACCAACTTAATTGATCCCCACCTCTTCTCCCCTGCTTCCTACCCCTAAGCTCTTTTCCTCCTCTGAAGAACTTGTCTCTTGCAACTTCCTCTCCTGTACCATTCACTTCTCCTTCACTATTGAATCATGCAAATTCATCTGCAAACATGGCTTAATATCCTCTTTTTAAAATATCAGAGCCCTTCCTTAAGCCCTTTCTGCCTTTATCACCCTCTTTCTTTTCACCCTTTCAGAGCACATATTCTTGTTTATACTTACTATCTCTGTTGATTGATTTCTGAGTGTCTCTCTGCCCAGTTTAATGGGGATTTTGTTCTCATCAGTTCATTGAAACATCTAACAAAGACACCATGATCTCCATTTCAACAGATTTAGAGATCTCCCTGTCTTTATCAGGGAGGAAATAGCAACCCACTCCAGTACTCTTGCCTGGAAAATCCCATGGACGGAGAATCCTGGTAGGCTACAGTCCATGGGGTCGCAAAGAGTCGGACACGACTGAGCAATTTCACTTCACTTCACTTCACTGTCTTTATCAACCTATCAGCCCCCATGACAACACTGGCCATTCACTTCTTTTTCAAACTCATCTCTGAGACACACACTCTCCTGGCTGGCTGCCTATCACACTGGCAGCTCCTTCAGCTTCTTTTGCTGGCTCTCTATCCTCACATCTTCCTAGACCTGTCAGAGTCCCCAGGGCTTGGTCTTTGATCCTGATAATATGCTGTATTTCATCAATTCTAAGATGCACATAATCTCCCCCCCGCCCCATTTTAGTATTTCAGAATCAGGACATATCATCATTATGCCTTAAAATCAAGTTTGGGAGGTGCGAGTTGAGTGGTATTTGTCACTGTTTACCCTGCACCAAGTTTGCAGAATAGATGTCAGCAGCTTGGAAGGAAAACCTAGGGACAATACTGTTGCACTCTTGTTCCCCAAATGATTGTGGGAATCAAAGGTGACACCAAAAGAATTCAAAAGTATGTGTTTCAGCATGAATGTTTGTGAAAAGTGGAAGTGTTAGTTGCTCAGTTGTGTTCGACTCTGCAACCCCATGGACTGTAGCCCATCTGGCTCCTCTGCCCATGGAATTCTCCAGACAAGGACACTGGAGTGGGTAGCCATTCCCTCCTCAGGGGATCTTCGCAGCTCAGGGATCAAACCCCAGTCTCGTGCATTGCAGGCAGATTCTTTACTGTCTGAACCACCAGGGAAGCTCCCACCCCCAAATTCATAGGTTTAAGTCCTCCCCACTAAGTCTGATAGTATTTGGAGGTGGGATCTTTCAGAGGTAATTAGATGCAGCCTGAGGGTGGAGTTCTCATGGTGGGATTAGTGCCCTCCTTAGAAGAGGAAGCTGGAGGTCTCTCTGTGAGGAAAGGCCATGTGAGGACCCAGCAAGAAAGCAGATGTCCACAAGCCAGGAAGTGGACTTCCACCAGGAACCAAATTGCTGGCACCTTGATCTTGGATTTCCCAGCCTCCAGAATTGTGAGAAATAAATATCTGTTGTCTATGGTACTTGGTTACAACATCCTGAGCTAAGACAGTGTGTGAGCACTGAAGCTGAACACACACATACCCTCTGACCCAGCAATTCTATTCGTGCATGCATATATGGAAAACCATGCATAAGAATGCTCACAATAGCATTAATTGTATTGGCCCCAAACTAGAACATTCCAAATGCCCATAGCACTAGAGTGGATTAAGCAACATGGAAAAAAACAAACTATTGCTACACAACAACATGAATGAATCTCAAAAACTTAATATTTGAAAAAAAGAAGCCAATTTCCAAAGAGGACATATTGTGTGATTCCATTTATATCAAATAATCACACATGCTAAACTATGGGGCAGAAGTCAGGAAAGTGGTTCACTTTGGAAGATAGTAACAAGGAGGGGGCATAAGGTGGCTACAAAGATGCTAGTAATATTCCTTGTTGGGTTACACAACTTTGTTCACTTTGTAAAAATTCATTGACCCACCCAAGATTTGTGCACTTCCTGTAGGTACATCTCAATAAAAGTTTTAAAATAAAAGATATTAGTAATGATAAGTAGCCTAGTTCTCTGTTATTGGAAAGGCAGTTTATGAGCCCAGTGCCAATGGCTTTTGATTCTTTTAGGATTTTTTCTTTATTTATTTGGTTGTGCTGGGTCTTAGTTGCCACACGTAGGAGCTCTGATCTTTGTTGCAGCATGTGGGATCTTTAGTTGTGACATGTGAACACTTGGTTGGGGCATGTGGGATCTAGTTCCTTGAGCAGGGATCAAACCTGGGCCCCTCTGCATTGGAAGTGTAGTCTTAGCCACTGGACTACCAGGGAAATCTCTCTGTTAGGATTCTTTTAAGAAATGCTCCATCATTGAACAGTAGATCCTCCATATGCTCTGAACCAGTGACTGATACATATAGTGTTTCTCTTACAGAGAAGTGGAAGTGGGAGTGCAGCCTCTTGCAATCTCAGCTAATGGTTCTTTTGCAAAATGTTTGTTTTCGGTTCTCGCCACTCTGGGCTCTGGCTGATCCAGAGCCTTTGGGACACGAGGAAGGCTTCCACCAGGGGGCGCAATAATGATTTCTCTGAATTATTAATAGGATCTGAGATTGCCAATGGGCTGTTTTGAGTTCTACCTGTCACTGGGCAAGAAAGTAAAAAGGAAGTATCATTGATGGCTGGGGTGATTGATTCTAATTGTTTAGGGTAAGCAGGATTGCTGTTACCCGTTGAGGACAAAGAGAAATGTAAACAAAACCCAGGAGATCTTTCTAAATTGCATTCAGGTGGTTAATGGGAGACAGGCCTCCTGGTTGGGTATTTAATTCCAACCTTTCTACTGAATAGAAAATAAAAAAGGGAGAAATAGAAAATAAGATTTTTCCTCTTTTTAAGAGGAAAAAATCTTAAAAAAAGAAAAAAAAAATCTTAAAAGCATTGACAAGCTAATAATATAGTGAAGAATTACTGATCCAACATTTAGAAAGTTGAAACCCAGAGCTGTAAGCCCAGAATTCAAGACAGTTTTTGTCTTGGGGACATTTACTGATCTTGAAGATATAACTGAAACTCAGCTCTTATTTGGTGGTCTTTGGTGGGGAGGGTCAAAATCAAAACTCAGAGCCTGTGCAAGGTCAGATACTCCAAGTCAGATACCCCGCTACTAATACATATATACTTTAAGGTGTGATCCCAACATCAATGGACTAGTGGTCCCGGGAACTCAAGCCTTGAATTTGGATTAAAGTGGACCCATCCTTATAAAGCTCAACATTCAGAAAACTAAGATCATGGCATCTGGTCACATCACTTCATGGGAAATAGATGAGGAAACAGTGGAAACAGTGTCAGACTTTATTTTTTGGGACTCCCAAATCACTGCAGATGGTGATTGCAGCCATGAAATTAAAAGATGCTTACTCCTTGGGTGGAAAGTTATGACCAATCTAGATAGCATATTGAAAAGCAGAGACATTACTTTGTCAACAAAGGTCCGTTTAGTCAAGGCTATGGTTTTTCCAGTGGTCATGCATGGATGTGAAAGTTGGACTGTGAAGAAAGCTGAGCGCTGAAGAATTGATGCTTTTGAACTGTGGTGTTGGAGAAGACTCCAACCAGTCCATTCTAAAGGAGATCAGCCCTGGGATTTCTTTGGAAGGAATGATGCTAAAGCTGAAACTCTAGTACTTTGGCCTCCTCATGTGAAGAGTTGACTCACTGGAAAAGACTCTGATACTGGGAGGGATTGTGGGCAGGAGAAGAAGGGTATGACAAAGGATGAGATGGCTGGATGGCATCACCAACTCGATGGACATGAGTCTGAGTGAACTCCGGGAATTGACGATGAACATGGAGAAGGCAATGGCAACCCACTCCAGTACTCTTGCCTGGAAAATCCCATGAACGAAGGGGATTGCATGGTGGGCTGCAGTCCATGGGGTCGCTAAGAGTCGGACACGACTGAGCGACTTCACTCTCACTTTTCACTTTCCTGCATTGGAGAAGGAAATGGCAACCCACTCCAGTGTTCTTGCCTGGAGAATCCCAGGGATGGGGGAGCCTCGTGGGCTGACGTCTATGGGGTCACACAGAGTCGGACATGACTGAAGTGACTTAGCAGGGAGGCCTGGCGTGCTGCGATTCATGGGGTTGCAAAAGAGTCGGACACGACTGAGTGACTGAACTGAACTGATCCTTATAATGCCTCTGTTCACCTAGTAGAAGTGAGCATGTTTGGGACGAAGAAATATCCTTTTTGAAAGAATGTACTGTCATCCAAGGCCTTAAATTATGTCTTAAAAGTACTTTTTCATATACAATATCCAGCACTTAGTCAAAGACAACCAGGCACAGAAAAAAAACGAGAAACCTTGCATAAGAACTGACTGCACCCAATAGAAAGCACAAATTGACCTACAGAGATTACAGATGCTGCAATTATCTGATACCGACCATAAAAGAACACTGCTTACTGAGTTTAAAGAAGATAAAGACAAGTGTAAAAACATCTGCAGGTGACAAGTTTCTGTTAAGTGTCACAACAGAATTTTTAAAGAATCACATCGAACTCCTCCAACTGAAAAATACAATAACAGAAATTAAGAACACGATAGATTGGTTAAAAAGAAAATTAGACACAGCTGAAGACAGAATGAGTGTGCTACCAGAGTGGTCCCCAACCATTTTGTTACCAAAGACCCATTTCGTGGAAGGCAAGTTTTCCATGGACTGGAGGAGGGTGGGATGGTTTCAGGATGATTCAAGTGTATTACATTTATTATGCACTTTATTATTCTTGCATCAGCTCCACCTCAGATCATTAGGCATTAGATTCCAGAGGTTGGGGACCACTGAACTGTATGATATGCAGGAAGATATTATCTTGTCCTTAATACAGCATGGAAGACATATGGACAGGAAATACAGAATTAGGGTAGAAATAGGATAAATATAGAGATCTGAGATATATTTAATTGGAATCTCAGAGGGTGAAGAGAAAGAAAAGGTGTAAAGGCAATATTTAAAGAGAAAATGATCAATAATTTCCCAAAAGTGATGAAATATACCAACTCACACATTGAAGATGGCAAAGAAAGCCCAAGAAAGCTAAAGAAAGACTTAACAGAAAAAATACTGACAAGTTGTGACATCTGTAACGTACTTTCAAAAGGTCAGGAAAAAAGTTTTTATATTCAAGAGAGAAAGCAAATTAGGAAAAACGGTAATAATTGGCAGATCTAGATGCAGATATGTGGGTGTACATTGTTGCTGCTGTTCAGTGGCTACGCCACGTCCAGCTCTTTGCGACTCTATGGACTGCAGCACACCAGGCTTCCCTGTCCTTTACTATCTCTCAGAATTTGCTCAAACTCATATCCATTGATTCGGTGATGCCATCCAACTGTCTCATCCTCTGTCGCCCCCTTCTACTATACTTTCAGTATTTCTGTAGGTTTGAAATGTTTCAAAATAAAAAGTTTGGGGGAAATATCAGTTCTCTACAGGGAGATCCACCAAGTGCTCAGATTCTTGAAAAAAGTAGGTCTGGGATGTGTCAACCTGGTGAAGAACCCTGAATAGGCAAAATGCAGGCTGGAGGCAAAGCGAACAGGAGCCGTGTAGCAAAGAAGGGAGGTTATTCATACCAGCTACAGCTTTGTTGTAGAAAAGTCTATAGCTTCTACATATATTTCTTTTCTTGCTGTGTCAAGTATAATTTTAAATATATTTTAATTCTCCCACGCTTCTCTGTTTTTCTCCACTGTTGTACACAGTGGTGATTAACTGTACAGTGTAGTTTATAGTTTGCAAACTATTGAGATGAGCTGGTAAAGAACTGCAGGGGTAATGGGCATCATCTCGACATCCTGGACTCGGAAGTGGATGTGATCCTTTACAAGGTTTTGAGTTGTCTCCCTTTGGGAAATGAGTGAATGCATTTTTTAAATTGTTTTATAATAATTAATGAGTTAGTATTTATTTGGCTGTCCTAGGTCTTAGTTACAGCATGGGATCTTTAGTTGCAGCATGCAGACCCTTAGTTGTGGCACGTGGGATCCGATTCCCCACCAGGGATCGAACCCAAGCCCCTTGCATTGGAAGCACAGAGTCTTAGTCACTGGACCACCAGAGAAGTCCCAAGTGGGTGTGTTTTTGACAGGGACAGACATATTATACCAGAGGTGATATATACAGGTTATAGAAAATAATATATGTAATATTTTTAAGAGTAAATACTCCAATAAAGAAGTGCATGGATGTCAGGCATTTAAAACAGTGGACTGTGGGGATATTTGCTTTTTTTTTTGGCCATACCACATAGCTTGCAGGATCTTAGTTCCTCAACCAGGGATTGAACCCAGGCCCACAGCAGTGAAATCACTAGTCCTAACCACTGGGAAACCAGGAAATTCCTGTGGGATTTTTTTTTTTTTTTGGCCATCCAACAACTTCACTTCCTATATAGGGGGATTCCTTTGTGGGAGTGGTATCTGTAGGGAGTGTGTACAGCTCTATTCAAACTGAAGGGGGAAGGTCCTTCACTCCACTTCTGTCCACCTTAGTCCCAAGTTTAGATAATCCGATGCTTCAGTTTCCCCATCCAGTTCCCTTTCTCCACCCAGGCATGGTAGCCCCGAGCGGGTTCCCAGAGTCCTTTGAATGTGCCTGCTAGGTAGGGAGCAGTTCCAGGGACCCAGGACAAGAAGGTCCGCCTTCCATGGCCACTTTATCCTCATCTCAGGTCTGAGGTGACGTGCTGTTTTCTGGCTGGGTGAAGCTATAAGGAAAGTGTCGTGTTTCCTGTCTTCCCCTCCTGGGCAGATGGGGCCAAGTCACCCAAGAACTGAGGGGGAGCCTGCAGGCAAGACGGTGCTGGCCTTCAGCTCCCCACCCTTTGCCTTCATACATTACCAGGGTCTGAAGCTGAACCCCAGTGGGAGGAGAGGGTTTCAATCATGTACGGGCTTTGGGGCCTCACAGACCTGGGTTCAAAATCCCACTACAGATACTGCAACTCCTATTCTCTAAATGATGGCCAAAATTTCTGATTAAAAACAAAAAGTTTGGAGGTGGGTATGTAAAATGGTGCAGCTCCAATGGAAAATGGCTCTTCCTTAAGAAATTAAATATAGAATGATAATAGGATTCAGCAATCTCACTTCCGAACACATCCCAAAGAAGTGAAAGCAGAGACTCAGATATATGTACACCCATGCTCATAACAGCATTATTCACAATTGCCAAAGGGTAGAAGCAACCCAGTACTCTTGCCTGGAAACTTCCATGGACAGAGGAGCCTGGTGGGCTGCAGTCCATGGGGTCTCGAAGAGTCAGACACGACTGAGCGACTTCACTTTCATGCATTGGAGAAGGAAATGGCAACCCACTCCAGCGTTCTTGCCTGGAGAATCCCAGGGACGGGGGAGCCTGGTAGGCTGCCGTTTATGGTGTCGGACAGAGTCGGACACAACTGAAGTGACTTAGCAGCAGCAGAAGCAAACCAGGTGTCCATTGATTGGATGACTGGATAAACAAAACGTGGAATATACAGACAATGGAATATTGGGTGCTAAGTCACTAAGTTGTGTCTGACTCTTTATGACCCTATGGACTGTAGCCCACCAGGCTCCTCTGTCCATGAGATTTCCCAGGCAAGAATACTGGAGTGGGTAGCCATTTCCCTCTCCAGGAGATCTTCCCGACCCAGAGGTTGAATCTGTGTTTCTTCTCTTGCATTGGCATGTGGGTTCTTTACCACTAGTGCTATGTGGAAAGCCCAATGGAATATTATTCAGCCTTTTAAAAGAATGAAATTTCAGTGCCTGCTACCGCATGGATAAACCTTGAAGTTGTCATGCTAAGTGAAATAAGGCAATCACACAAAAGACAAATAACATGTGATTCCACTTGTGTCAGGCCCCTAGAGAAGTCAAAGTCATGGAGACAAAGTAGAAAGGTGGCTGCCAGTGGCTGGGGTTGGGGGATGGGAGTCAGTGTTTAGTGGGTATGGAGTTTCACTTTGGGAAGATGGAGAAAGTTCTGGAAATGGATAGTGGTGATGGTTGCAGAATAATGTGAATGTATTTAATGCCACTTAACCATATGCTTAAAAATGATTAAATGGTAAATTTCACATTATATATATTTTATCAGTTTTTAAAAAATCACTGAAAAATAAAAAGGTAGTATGGCCAAGAAAAATGTCCCCTGCTCCAATTCTGCCTCTGCCTCTAGTATGAAATCTTGGCCTAGAAATAGGAAAGGCTGGAGGTGAGGTGGGAGTCAGATTTGTAGGGTCAAAAGGATAGAAAAGAACCAGCAGAGAGTGGAAGAGCAGGGGTCACTGAGGCCAGCACGCGCCTCCAGACATCAAGCCCCACCCTCTCTCTCAGTCCCCACTTGGGGCCAATTCTCTTCCTGCAACAGCTTTTTCCTCTCTAATCTGTGATCTATCTCCCCCTTGGCCTCTGTAGTGACCCTTCTAAAACCTGGGTCTGACCACATATCTCTCCTTCATAACCATGTTTGAATACCTTCTATCTGCAAATAAAGAAATGTTATCCCTGATTTTCTCAGCAACCCTGCAAGGCAGGTGTTGCTGATTCCCATTTTAGAGATGGGAAAACTGACTCTCAACAAGGCTAGGTTGGACTCAGAGACCTAGGCCCTTTTGGCCAAGCTTTGGATCCTCTCTCATTCACTCAGGTGCCTCAGCGCGTTTGTTCAAGAATGAGCATAAGCCCGTCTGCCCTCAGGCTTGGCTCAGAATCTTGACACCACCCCACCCTGCCCCAGGCATTCATGATTTTGGTGTCTTCTTCACGGTGTTCAACACAGTTGAAAATGCACTTGATTACAGATTTGCTATCCTTCCCCCCACTAGACTGCAAGCTCCAGGAGATCAGGGGGTCACGTCCCAGCACCTGGAGCACATGTGATGCGCTGTAGACCAACAAGCAGCACTGATGAGATGGGTCCACTGAGGAACACAGTCGGATCCCTCCCAGCGCCAGGTCTAGCCTGCCCTTCTGCATGCTCCCTCAGTCCCCTGACGCCAGAGAAGCTGTTGGTCCCTTGCACTAGGCCTGTGGTTATTCCTTGGCTCTTGGGCCTCTCTTGCTAGACCTCAGTCTCCCAGGCCCAGTGCCTGGCCTACTCCAGCTACCTCTCATCAGACACCCCAGTCAATGTCAGAATATCCCCAGTTGGCACTTGGTTTGTTCAGGCTTCATTCTCACTATGGGCTCAGAATACCGTACAGTTTCTTCCAGAAGGCAGGCCTTTCCTGCACCCCATCCCACCATATAAAGCCCTCTGGGGCTGGAGTGAGTTAGCCCGAAGCTCCCAGAGCCTGGCCTGTCTTGAGGAGGGGCCCGGAACAGAGTACCGGGAACACAAGTACTAGCAGCAGCAAGTTTTATTGCAACTTGAATCCCCTGATCATGTGGGAGGGGTGGGGTGGAGGGACACCGGTCACTGATGCCAGGTTCCCAATCCACAGCATGGAGCCAGAGGTCCAGTTGGCTGTGCCCCGCCTCTTCCCTGGCCCCCCTCCCATCAGGGTGTCATCGAGGCTGAGTTAGAGGCAGGTGAAATGTGGAGTCCATTTCAGCAGAGCCTTCGTCTGAGGGATCTGAGGAACATTTGGCGGTGGGGGTCCAGGTGGCCCGAGACACACAGGGGCGCTTTGGGCTGACGTCGGCATGTGTCCTTGTGGGGCTTAGGCGGAAGCAAAGAGGCCACTCTGTCCATGTGGAGAGGGTGGGAGGGAGGGAGACAAAGGCTCAAAGTGAGAAATCGCTGGCCAACAACCACACAGGTGGGACCCAGGGACCCCGAGTCCTAGACCAGGGTTGGTGTCCACCCCCTGCCTCGGTGGCATTCACCCCACTAGCCGCCCTCGGGTCCTATGTGGGGATCTGCAGGTGGCCCAGGTCTTGGTCCATGATCTGGAGGACGTCGTCCAGGATGGAAGGCCCCAGGTCCACGTGCAGGGACAGCAGGGAGCTGGCGTGGGACAGGAAGGGCTCCTCCGCCCCGGACTCGGTGGTCAGCTCACTGTGGGCGGCGCCAGCCTCTGGGATCCTCCACACGTCCACAGTCCCCGCCTCCTGCGGGGAGGCCTGCGGGGTCTCCAGGTGC
>NW_011494661.1:1612843-1615466 GCF_000754665.1 Bison bison bison | reverse complement strand
AGGCGAGGGGGTTTGGGGGGGGCCTGGGCGGCGGGCAGGGTGAGAGCCTGGGGCCCGCCGATGACCGGCAGGGAGATGGCATTCTTGAGCAGAGGGGACGGCCCGTCCGGGAGCTCCCGCCCGCACAGCGTGGCCGTGCGTGTGAACTGGAAGGGCATCTCGAAGCCGCTGTCCTCCTGGGTCTCGTCCACCGCCGTCCCCGGCAGGAGGTGGAACTTGCCCTGCAGGAAGGAGATGTCACCGAACGTGTCGTTGCCACCTCCACTGCCGATGTGGATGGTGTGGCGGAAGTCCCCCAGCGGCGGGCTGATCATGTCCGAGGACAGCAGGTCCCGCAGCTTCTCCTTCTTGCCCTTGCGGCTGCCGCGCTTCAGATAGATGGGCACCTTGGTGGACATCGCGACCTCACCCCCGGGGACCGGGACCAGCCACTCGCAGGACCGCGCCCTCCGCTGTCTCCTCTCACCCCCGTCCACCACAAACACCCAGAGCGAGGTGTCCAGACACCAAACACTTGCCAAGGGGCTAAGAAACGATCAGCGAAGTCAGAGGGCCGAGACAGCCAAAATCACTTTCTCCCAAGAAGGCTGAAAACGCTTCTGAAAACCGGAAGCAGGCAGGCGCAAAGCTGGTAGGCAGCAACTCTCCGGGCTTGTCCTTGAGAGATTCTTTCCGGTCCGGGCTGAGGAGCTGAAACACGAAGGATATGAGTAAGAGACGGAAGGACAAAAGCGAGGCACCTGTCTGGTTTCCAGGTGCCTTCAGGAGCCCCAGGAGCCCATGCGGAGCTTACTCTTGTGGGGAGCCCTCCTGGAAAGATCCTGTGTTCCTCCACAGATTTACTGCGGCCTCAAGGCCTGGATCCCAAGCGCCAAGCCCCTCCCTCTGTGAGTGGGGACCCTGAGTGACAGGCCTGAAGTCACATACACAGCCCTGGTTCTGGTCTCCTGCTCTGAGTCCACAGCTCTGTTCATCTTCATCATCTGCACTCAACTGTGCCCGAGACGTGACCAGTGCCGTCATCAGGGGTGGGGGCGTGGGGGGCAGACGGGGGCACTTGTCTCAGATTTGTCTCAGCTCCTGACTTGACCGAGGATGGAGGTCTTGTGACCTCTGTCTCACCCACCTGGGCTGGGCCCAGGACTGGATGCACAGCAGGTGTTCAGCCCACCCAGCCGAAAGTATACCGGTTTGGCCCAATCACATCCCACCTGGAAGGGAGATGCCTGCTCAGAGCTTCCCTTTTCTCTTCCTCCCGGTTAGGAGTTCCTTATGGGCAGAAACTGAGTCTACTGTAGTTTCTGCCCCTCCTTTCTGTCCCAGCAGCTAAGGAGAAGAGGGAGTGGAGGATATAAATACTTGGGGAGTGGAGGCTCTGCTCCATGCCTGGGATTTTGTTGCGTTCTTTGCAAACCCATCTCATTCAATCATCGCAACCGCTCTCCTTTCATTCCCATTTAAAATTAGAGCTCTCGGAATTTCATAGTGGTCCAGTGGTTAGGACTTGCAGTCACTACTGTGGGTCCAGGTTCAGTCCCTGGTTGGGGAACTAAGATCCTGCAAGCCACATGACATGGCCAAATAAATAAATAAAGTTAGAGCTATCAGACATTCTGGAGAGATTCCCATAGGCATTGCAAAATGAGAGAAGCAAAAATGCAAAAATGTAGTCTAGAAGATCCCATTTGCTGAAAGCAGTTCCGCTCCCCACTCCCCATACATGCATGTATGTGTACCTACACATACAGGTCTGGATAGGATTATATCTTATATCGGAGCAGGAAATAATATAGAAGGCTGGCACTAGGTTGGCATAGGGGCTACCTAGAGGCAGGGGGGGCAGGGATGGAGTGTGGGGGTCTGTGACATGGGAGGAAAAGTTGCCCTCAATAAAAAATTATCTTTAATATCTGGTCTCATTACTAAAAAATGATATACATAAGCTAAGTATGAAAGGATGGTTGCCAAATGTTGATGGTAGTTCTCTAAAGATGGTAGAATTTCAGGTGACTTCCCCTTTCTTGTTCATACTTCTATAAGCTCAAATTCTTAATAAGAAGCATGTATTATTTATGAGCAATATTATTCATGTAGTCAGAATAAACACAGATATTTTTAAGGTGGAAAAAATAAATACACTCTGGAGGGATGTCATACAGGTTTAACAGAAAAAGGAAGTGGAACGAGCACTCCCTCTAGTTCCCACAGCAGGGGACTGGCCTGGTGTGTAGAATCAGCGTGAAAGGCAAAGAAACTTGTCCAAGGTCTCCCAGTGGGTGACCACGTGAGCCCACCCTCCTGGGGCCAACAGGGGCTGAGCAGGTGGGAAATCGCTGGGGAAGGGTCAAGCAGCCTCTGCCAGTTCCTCTGCCCCATTCTTCTTCTTCATCTTTTTTTTTTTTTTTTAATATTTATTTATTTATCTGACTGTGCCGGGTCTTAGCTGTTGCACTAGGGTCTTTAGTTGCAGTAAGCAAACTCTTACTTGAGCACATGGGATCTTTTAGTTCCCTGACCAGGGATCGAACCCAAGATCCCTGTATTGGGAGCACAGAGTCTTAGCCACTGGACCACCAGGGAAGTCCCCTCTGCATTCAGCCTCAGGAGCAGGGTGAAAGAAGAA
>NW_011494661.1:1608613-1612525 GCF_000754665.1 Bison bison bison | reverse complement strand
TGCAGCTTAACAGGAAACAAAGGAATGACTCTCCAGTGGCAGAATTCCAGCTAAGCTTGGAAGGAGCTGGAGCAGGGGGAGGGAGGCAGGACGTGCTCTGAGGTCCTGGACTCCCATCACTCATTTATCTAAAAGACATTTATCTGTGCCCACCATGCCAGGTCTGGAGGCATGCTGACATATATCCTATCTGTCCCCTTGGCAGGCGAGAAATCCTGGGATAGTTTTCCTTCCTTTTCACTCATGGAGAAGGAGGCCAACTGGTGGGATCTGCCCAGAACTTGGGCCAGACCTCCCCCCTCCCCCCGCCCTCCATCATACAGGGGCGCCAAGACAGCCTGAGTGTTTCCACAACAGATCCGGCGTCCCTGACAGCTCTCGCGCTCTGAGCCAGATGTATCCACCCAATTCCAGATGTGAGGAGAACTGAGGCTGGGGGGAAGGGTTGGGCCAGTGTCAACCACCAGGGGAGAGCTGGGAACTGCAACCATCAAGCCCCAAATATTCAGATTTGGCAACACCAAGACCCCAGGCTCCAGCTAGCCTTGCATGGTTTCCATTTTAACCTCCGAGGCACAACACAGTGTCATCACTGGCCTTTACAGAGGCAGACGCTGAATCTCAGAGACATCAAGCAACTTTGCCCAGGTCACCCAGCTAGTAAGAGGAAGAGTGGGCACTGCTACCCAGCTGGGTTCCAGTGTCTCTGATACAATGGGCCATACCATAATATGTGCACTGCCTGGGGAGCAAGAGGGAAACGGATCCATCTGGGCTGGGGTTGCCAGGTCCCCAAGCCTCCTCCATTTAAGTCCTACCTCTTGGCTGCTTCCATGTCTCAACGTGCAAGTGTCCAGATGTATGAGAATGAGCTGTCCATCAGGACAAGGCTCTAGGGGCTGGGCTGGGCTGCACCCTGCAGCTTTGGGAGGAGCAGACAGGAGCCATCCCAGCTCTGTGGGCCTGCTCTGGAAGGAGCCCGGGGCCTCCTTTAGAGAAAATGACTTCTTGGAGGCAGAGCCCCCTCCTCACAAGGAATACTAGGCCACTTCCCACCAGGGGTGATCCAAAGGCAGGCCCCTAACCTTGAACTCACTGCTACCTGGAAAACATCTTTTCTCTCTGGGCCTCACCTTCCTCATCCATGAAATGGGATGACAACAAGGCCATTACCAGGGAGTTACTGGAAGTCAGAGTGTGGATGTAGGAGGGGGTTAGCGGGTCACTGTCAGCCTTGACATTTATTCAACCAAATACCTATGGGGACTTCCTCAAGCATTCTGGTTCTCCGGGGACAGTGCTCCAGACAAGACCGAAAAATAACAGCCCCTGGGCCGAGGGGTCCGCGGGTCCTGGCGCCCTCGCTGGCCGCGGGGTCTCCCAACTTCCCTGTGCAGAGCGGCGCTCGGTTCCGTGGCCACCAGGTGGCGCGCGCTTTCCCTCTACCGCCCTTGTCCCGGAGGGGTCCTGCACGCACCGGGGTCTCCAGCGAATCTACAGATCTAGGCGGGCGCTTCCCAAGGAGAGGCACGCAAGTTGGCTTACCAGGTGCGGACTGTCTGCAGGATCTTCTTCCCTTGGAGGATTCTGGGCTCACAACCAGACAATCGGGGCAAGAGGGAGCGATCGGGGACCCTGCCCGGGTATCCAAGCTCAGGGAGGAGCCTCCCCTGTGCTTTCCGGCCTAGGCGATGTCCGAGTGTCCGCTCGGCGCAGGGCCAGAGTTCGGGCGTGCGGCCCCCGCCCCGTGGCTCCGGCGGGTCCTGCTACTCAGCCCCAGCTCGGGTTCCGGGGCCGACCCCCTCCCCGCCCTCTACCCGAGCGCAGCCCAACCCAGTCCAGATCCGTTTCAGGACACTCGCGGCCACGGCTAAAGATAGGAGGACACCTCACCATCGACTAAAAATACGACCCCGGGTTCTGGCGAGGGCGCTGAAAGGCAGGAGGGCACTCCTGGGTCCCGGGGGTGGGGCGGGGGGCCCAGCGCAGCATGGAGGACTGGACCGGGAATTCGGGTTCGGGATGCGCGGCGCCCCGCAGGCTGAGGGGAACGCGGGCGTGGCCGCCGGGACCGAGGCGCGGGTGAGAAATGCCGTGCATCTCATGGCAGAAAGGACCTACGTAGAGATGAGTTGGGGACCGAGGAGCGATCGGGGATGAGGCGCCTTAAGGATGCACCTCTCGAGGGACCCCCCGCCCAGGAGCCGAGGTCTGGCTGCAGAGTTCGTGCCTGAACTCACCTTGACGTGCGTTTAGGCGGCTGACCGGCGAGAGGCGAAAGCGCAGGAGCTGGACCGCGCGGCTGTGGGATAGACCTGAGCTGCGAACTTACAGGGAAGACCGTGGCCCCTATGGCCCCGCCCCCTGCCCGTAGAGCCAATGCCGGAGCCGCTCCATCTAGGCCACACCCACAGCCTCGCCCCACTCGCGGGCCCGCTTGGGCTCCCTCTTCCGAGGCGCAGCTGAGGGGTCCAGCAGCCGCAGGACCGGGGGTTCTGTCCGAACTCGGGCCGCTGCGGGCTGGGCCGAGTCGAGTGATGGGGCTGGACTCCGCGGACTCCGGCTATGTCCGTCAGAGCCAAAACTCTCGGTTCTATGAGGGCCGAGCGGGGAGGTAGCCGGAAGACCGAATTCTTTAGAATTCAGAAGAGGAGCGTCCCTGGAGGGTTCCCTCCCTGGAGGGCACTGGCATAAAAGTATTGAGTGACTGCTGAGGAAATGAATGAGGCCTCGGAGGCGCTTACGTCAATATATTACAGACTTCCGAGAGCTTTCAGGACTTTGCCGTCCCCTAGAAAAGAGGGCTTTGAGGGTGTGCGCGGGATGAATGGCCAGGCCACGCCCGTATTTACCGTATTTATCTTCAGGCTAGGTGGCTTCCGGGGCGGGGGTGGGACTGGTACTCAGTCTCTTTACAACGTTGGATGGGGCCTGAGCGGCGGCAGGGTGAGGTCCTGGGGCTTGCGGATGACGGTGACCAGGAGGCTTATTGATTGGTGGGTTGGTGGGTTCATTCATTCAGTAGAAGAAACATTTACTGAAAGGCAGATCCTGCAAAGAGTGGATGGTAACGAGGTAAGGGGACCTGACAGCTGTGACAGTACAATGTGACCAAGATGATAAAATCTTCCATACTGTAAAGGTGGGAGGGGAGGAGAGGGGGTCAGGAAGGCATCTTGAAGGAGGGGAGGATGCTGAGGGTGGAGGCGAAGGTCACCTAAGCCAGGAGGGAGGGAAGGATGGGGAGAAGCAGAATCCAGTAGGCAGAGTAATGGCTCCCCCTAAAGAAGGGAAACCTGTGAATGTGTTTTGTTACATGGCAAAGAACAATTAAGTTTGCCAGCATCACTACGAACAAAGCTAGTGGAGGTGATGGAATTCCAGTTGAGCTATTTCAAATCCTGAAAGATGATGCTGTGAAAGTGCTGCACTCAATATGCCAGCAAATCTGGAAAACTCAACAGTGGCCACAGGACTGGAAAAGGTCAGTTTTCATTCCAATCCCCAAAAAAGGCAATGACAAAGAATGCTCAAACTACTGCACAATTGCACTCATCTCACACACTAGTAAAGTAATGCTCAAAATTCTCCAAGCCAGGCTTCAGCATCATGTGAACCGTGAACTTCCAGATGTTCAAGCTGGTTTTAGAAAAGGAAGAGGAACCAGAGATCAAATTGCCAACATCTGCTGGATCATGGAAAAGGCAAGAGAGTTCCAGAAAAACATCTATTTCTGCTTTATTGACTACGCCAAAGCCTTTGACTGTGTGGATCACAATAAACTGTGGAAAATTCTTCAAGAGATGGGAATACCAGACCACCTGACCTGCCTCTTGAGAAACCTTGTTTCTCTAACTGTTGTCAGGAAGCAACAGTTAGAACTGGACATGGAACAACAGACTGGTTCCAAAT
>NW_011494661.1:1593114-1608513 GCF_000754665.1 Bison bison bison | reverse complement strand
GGGGGCTCCAAAATCACTGCAGATGGTGACTGCAGCCATGAAATTAAAAGACGCTTACTCCCTGGAAGGAAAGTTATGACCAACCTAGATAGCATATTGAAAAGCAGAGACATTACTTTGCCAACAAAGGTCCGTCTAGTCAAGGCTATGTTTTTTGCTGTGGTCATGTATGGATGTGAGAGTTGGACTGTGAAGAAGGCTGAGCGCCGAAGAATTGATGTTTTTGAACTGTGGTGTTGGAGAAGATTCTTGAGAGTTCCTTGAACTGAAAGGAGATCCAACCAGCCCATTCTGAAGGAGATCAGCCCTGGGATTTCTTTGGAAGGAATGATGCTAAAGCTGAAACTCCAGTACTTTGGCCACCTCGTGCGAAGAGTTGACTCATTGGAAAAGACCCTGATGCTGGGAGGGATTGGGGGCAGGAGGAGAAGGGGATGACAGAGGATGAGATGGCTGGATGGCATCACTGACTCGATGGACGTGAGTCTGGGTGAACTCCGGGAGTTGGTGATGGACAGGGAGGCCTGGCGTGCTGCGATTCATGGGGTTGCAAAGAATCGGACAGGACTGATCGACTGAACTGAACTGAACTGAACTGAATCAACTGACTTTAAAACAGAGAGATTGGGACTTCCCTGGTGGTCCAGTGGTTAAGAAGCCACCCTGCAATGCAAGGGACATGGGTTCTACCCCTGGGTGGAGAACTAAAGATCCCACGTGCAGCGGAGAAACTAAGCCGGTGCACCCCCAGCTAGAGAGCCCTTGTGCTGCAACAAAATATCCCATGTGAGGCAAGTAAGACCCAATACAGACAAATAAATGAATTTTTAAAAATTGTGTTGTGCTTTTAAAAAACAAAACAAAAAACCAGAGAGATTATCCTTATTATCTGGGTGGGTCCAGCACAATAATGATTGATGGTTCTTAAAGTGGAAGAGGGAGACTGGAGTGTCAGAAAAAGAGATGTGATGATGCAGAAACGCTGTATGGCTGCTTAGGAAGATGGAGGAAGGGGCCACAAACAGGCAGCCTCTAGAAGCTGGAAAAAAACAAGGAAGCGGGTTGTCCCCTCGAGCATCCAGAAGAAACACAGCCCACTGAGCTTGATTTTAGACCCATGTTGGAACCTCTCATCAACGGGACTGGAAGTTTATAAATTTGTGTTGTTTTAAGCCTCCAACTTATGGAAGTGAGAGCTGGACAATACAAAAAGGCTGAGCACCAAAGAACTGATGCTTTGGTATTGTGGTGCTGGAGAAGACTCTTGAGAGTCCCTTGGACTGCAAGGAGATCAAACCAGTCAATCCTAAAGGAAATTGGTACTGAATATTCATTGAAAGGACTGATGCTGAAGCTAAAGCTCCAATACTTTGGCTACCTGATGCGAAGAGCCAATTCAATGAAAAAGACCCTGATGCTGGGAAAGATTGAAGGCAGGAGAAGGGGATGACAGAGGGTGAGATGGTTGGATGGCATCAGCAGTTCAATGGATATGAGTTTGAGCAAGCTCTGGGAGTTGGTGAAGGATAAGGAGGCTGGCATGCTGCAGTCCATGGAGTCCCAAAGAGTTGGACAGGACTGAGCGACTGAACAACAACAAAGCCCCCACGTTGGTGGCGATTTGCTACGGTAGCAATGGAAAACAAATGCAGGGAAGTTTCAACTGTTAATCTGGAGCCTTCCTGGCCGCTCCTTCAACTCCCCAAGGAGCGTCAGTTAGGTGGATTCTGCCAGGACTGGCCTAGTGGCTCAGAGGAAAGCTGAGACCTGGACAGTGGAGGAAGGGGGCCCTAGGCCAAGTTGTGGTGTGGGTGGGTAAGTATTGTACCTTCCCCCTTCCTACCACCCAGGCTTTGTCAGCCACCAACTCACCCAGGCCGGCCTGTGCCCCTTGCCCAGTGCCTTTTGCCCTTGAGCTCCTCAAATCCTCTGAGAGCCAGTGAGATGGACAGAGCCAGCATCACTATCCCCCTTTATAGAAGTGAAAACTGAAACTCGGGGCACTGACAGTGATCTACTTAGCCTGAAAGGGCAAGACCTGCTGGCTCTGGGTCCTCCTCCCCGCTTAAGCTTCCCACCCAGCCACTGTCACTCCTGCCCTCCCCTCATTCCTACAAAGCAATCAGGTTGGGGGGACAGCTCGATGCCCAGCCCTGAGCACTGTCTCTGAGCCACAGACCCAGGTTCTGAGCTGACTGTGCTGCTGACTTGCTCTGTGGCCACAAAGAAAGGGCAATCCCTTTCTGAGCCTCCTTGCCTGTAAAAGTGGAGTTCCATAAGTCCCAAACAAGATAAGGGACTTGGGCTTGTTTTGTTGATGGGAACACACAGTCCCTGCAGGCAGGAATTTCATGGAAACATTATAACTGGAGCTTTGGGGGATGGCAGGTGGCCTTGCCACCTGACTTGGAATGAGTCTAATGATGAATAGCTGACTCTGTTAATGACTCCCCTGAGCCTGTGGGAATAAGGCTGAGACGCAGCCCCCACTCTCTGCCCATCAGTGAGCATCCTCCGTTGGGGGAAGAGACTTGGGAAAGGTCAGAAGCTCCATTCAGGGCTGGTGACAAAACAAAATTACAGGGACGAAAGCTTGGAGAGGCAAAGACCCTTATCCAAGGCCACACAAAGCCAGGAAGCAACTCCAGAGCTCTCTGGAGAAGTTCTGGTGTATCAGTTTAGTTCAGTTCAGTTGCTCAGTCTTGTCCGACTCTTTGCGACCCCATGAATCGCAACACTCCAGGCCTCCCTGTCCATCACCAACTCCCAGAGTTCACCCAGACTCACGTCCATCGAGTCAGTGATGCCATCCTGCCATCTCATCCTCTGGTGTATGGGGGAGGGCAACTGGAAAGCCCTGGGGATGACAGAGCACTTGGGCGATGATTTGTCCCCCAAGCCTGACCCAATCCTGGGCCCTTCCCTCAGCAGTCAGTCATCTGCCCAGCCTGGCTGAGTGGTCAGGGCTCCCAAGCAGGGCCCAAAGCCACAGGAAGAGCCACCTGCGCTCTGGGGCTGTTCTAAGCCCACCTGGATGTGACACTGTTCCACCCAGCGCTGGCTCCCTGGACGGTTCCTACTCCCCTTGTTATCAACCGGAGTTCCAGCCCCTGCAAAGCCCACATCCAAGGCCTGCTCTGTGCCTGGCACTGGGTTCTGCACTTTGCAAGCGCTCAGGTAGGCGGTCCATTCTCCCCATTCACAGAGGCAGCTGTGTGGCTTGGCTGGGGCCTGCGGAGTCCCTGGGGAGCCTGCTGCTGGCTGCTCTCAGCTCTGCTGAATGGACGGGATCCTTGCAGACACACCCCGTGTTGCCATGGTAGCCCTGCAGTTAATGAGCATTTATAATACAGGATTTCATTGACTAGAATTGTGTATGTGTTTTTTTTTTTTTTTTTTTAATGCAATGTCTCAGGCTGTGTGTAAAGGCCTGAGTACGGGTGATGAGGCTGGGATCCTGGGCCAACGGAGCATCGAGGTGTCCTGTGTTTCTGACCCAGTGGACGCTCAGGCCAAGTGCCTCCTGTTCAGGGCCTGGACTGGTCTTGCCGGAAGGTGTCTCGGACAGCCTAGGGTCTAAGGGGTAGGACCCTGAGGGACGTTCAGGAGAGGCGAGAGGCGAGGAAGCCTGGAGGGAGAAATGCCCCAATGGGTCATTCAAGTCCCTTCCCCTCAGCCTGGAGCCTCGCCTTGATCCTGAGCTAGGCCCGGGCGCCATAACCCTGCCCCTCAACCCCACAGCTGCTTCCCCCACCCAAGGACCTGTAATCGCCACACAGGGACTGACTCAGCTCTTCCTTCCCCTCCCGGCCTCTTCTTCCTGGAAAGCACCAGCGTCAGCAGCCCCAGCCCCTGAGGACCCTGGGGGATAGAGCTGGAGGCCCCCTTCTACAAGGTCATCTGGGGAGAATGATGGAGGAACCAAGCCGGAGGGTAAGACTCCCAGGCTGGAGCCAGCTCTCCTCGGCCCCTCCCACAGGGCACCTAGGGAGGCAGGTGGGACGAGGGGGCCCAGGAGTCTGGGGACAGGTCTGGGGACAGGGCATCACAGGGGAAGGGACATCAAGGGAGCAGAGAGAGGAGACAAGGTCCCCGAAAGGGCCTAAGCTCCCCCCACCCCCATCCCCTGCCACGGGAGGCAGGGAGTGGGACAGGCTGCATCCGCCCCTAGGAAGCCTCCTCCGTGGCGGCCTGAGGTCAGCCTGCAGGGCCCTGTGGCCTGAGCCAACCCCCGGCCTGGGATGGATTTTTCCTTGATTGTTTCTTGTTTCCTTCCTCCCCTGGGCTCCTGCCAACTCCAGCCCTGTCCTCCTCGCTTCTCACCCGCCTTTAGGGAACTCTGACCCGACGGAGGCTGGGACTCCAGATGAGAGCTCCCCCAGAACTCCCCCAGCTCCTGCCTCTGCCTTGGTCCCCTCCGTGGGAAATGGGTGGCAGGGCCTGACTGGAGGACTTCTCTGTGGGTCTGGATTTTTGGTCCCAGGCCCAGGGCCAAGGGGCTTTCCAGAGTCGTGACAGCCCTGTCCTAGAAGGGACCAGTCCAGGCACTTCCTTGGGAACCTCCGAGCCACATGGCCATCTTTTGGTCAGGGCAACACAGAGTTAGCAGAGGTTGTGTTCAACACTTCCCACCCTTTTGAGACACTTTGTCATTATTCATTTTGAAAACTCATTGGCATCTACCTTGTGCCTAGGGCTGTGCCAACTGGAGAAGACACAGATGGCCAAGGCTGAGTTCCAGACCTCAGAAAACAGAAACTCTGGGTAAAACAAACAACCAATTCTGTACCATAATGGAGATCCTTGAAAGCAGAGGCCAGCTCTGATTTATCTCTTTCCTTCCCGGGCGGCATGGATGAGGCCCAGTCAGTGACAATGGATTGCATGCATACTATTAATAAGTCGCTTCAGTCGTGTCTGACTCTTTGCGACCCTATGGACTCTAGCCCTCCAGTCTCCTCTGTTCATAGGGTTTTCCAGGCAAGAATACTGGGGTGGGTTGCCACGCCCTCCTCCAGGGGATCTTCCCGTCCCGGGGATTGAACTCACATCTCTTAAGTCTCCTGCATTGGCAGGCAGTCTGTTTACCACTAATGCCACCTAGGAAATGGGTTGAGAGAAGAACCAAAAAGAACAGCAGTAAGACCGGTTTGTTCTGCTAGTGGAGGGGAAGCAGGTGGAAGAGTCAGGAAGGCTTCAAGAAGAGGTGATATTTGAGCAGGATATTAATGGATAAGTAGGAATTTGCCAGTTGGAGAATGGAAAAGATATTTCAAGGGGAGCAGGCAGGGACAAAAGCAAAGGCCAGAAGGAGTACGAGTAGATGCATGGTGTGATCAGGAAACAAGAGATGTCTAGCAGACCATGGCATAGAAGAGGGGGAAAGACCAAGAGGGTAGAGGGCACCATTTGCCTTGCCCACCTCCCATCCTTCTTATTCTGGCGACCACCCATCAATTTTCCAGAGTCTCTAGTATGATTGACCCCACTGCCAAGCTCTAAAAGTGGGTCTGAGACCCTGGTCTACCCAATCTGAGTGATGGGGATGGTTTAGGGATAGGCATATATCAGCAAGGGCTTCCCTGGTGGCTCAGTTGGTAAAGAATCTTCAGGCAATTCGGGAGACCTGGGTTTGATCCCTGGGTTGGGAAAATCCCTTGGAGGAGGGCATGGCGATCCACTCCAGTATTCTGGCCTGGAGAATTCCATGAACTGTATAGTCCATGGGGTCTAAAGAGTCGGACACGACTGAGCGACTTTCACCACCATATATCAGCAATGAGCTTCAGCCTGTGATTGATACGGCGACAGATGGCAAGACGTCAACTCAGGACTCCCGGCGGCCAGCTCTGTCCCTCTGAGGGAAGAGCCTGTCAGAGAATAAAGCCAGCACAGAGAAAAACAGAGCCAAGAGAATGACTCTCAGTGACATGGCCTGTGCTCCTGCATCCAGTCTGGCCTGAGGCAGACATCCATTATATGAACCAACAACTTAACGACTTGTGTTTAGTGCAGTTGGAATTGGGTTTCTGTCACTTGCCACCAAGAATCTTGCCTATTAAAGAATAGTTACAAGCAGGACTTCCCTGGTTGTGCAGTGGATAAGAATCTGCCTGCCAAGGCAGTGGGCACGGGTTCGATCCCTGGTCTGGGAAGATTCTACATGCTGCAGAGCAACCAAGCAACTCAGCAACAACTGAACCCTGGAGCCCTGGAGCCCGTGCTCTGCAACTAGAGAAGCCACCGCAGTGAGAAGCCCTCGCACTGCAACGAAGAGTAGCCCACGCTTGCTGCAGCTAGAGAAAGCCCGCTCGTAGCAACGAAGACCTAGCACAGCCAAAAAGAGAATAATTAAAAACAGACAATAGCTCGTGGTAGCTGCTGAATGGGTGGGAATCAAGGATCTGTGTAAGTGCGACATGACCAGAATTGCATTTTTTCACTGAAATTACTTTTTTTTTTTTGACATGGTAGCGCTTTCATTCGGTTCACAATTTAGAAATCACAAGGGGCAGAACGTCTCCCTCTCACTCTTGTTTTCCAGGCACCAGTTCTCCTCCCCACGGACAACCAGTACTGTTTCTTGTAAACACTTCTAGAGATACTCTTTGCACAAGCAAGGCCTCTCTCATCTTCTTTTATACAAGTGAAAGTTGCTCAGTTGTGTCTGACTCTTTGAGACCCCATGGACTATACAGTCAATGGAATTCTCCAGGCCAGAATACTGGAGTGGGTAGCCTTTCCCTTCTCCAGGGGATCTTCCCAACCCAGGAATCAAATCAGGGTCTCCTGCATTGCAGGTGAATTCTTTACCAGCTGAGCCACAGGGGAAGCCCTTTTTTACACAAATGGCAATATTTAGACAAGGAGAGCCCCAAAGTACAGCAGGCCATGGTGGGAGTGGGGAGAGGAGAGGCTGCATTGCCGGGGGTGGTGGGGGAGAATCTGCAGGGGCTGTGGGAAGCTGCATTTTTTAAAACCCCTACTATTCACATTGTCCTGCACCTCCCTTTTTTCAGTTAACACTATACTCATGACCACATCATATCCGTTCATAGAACATGTCATCAGTGTAATTTTTTCACAGCTGCATAGTGTTCCACATGGGGTGCCCCATAATTTACCTAAACTATGGCCTCTCCAGTCTCAAGCTACTCCTCTGCTTCCTCTGCTCCAGACACAGGCTTTCAGCTCATAATGGTCTCAGCTGACAGGCGTTTAGCTTGTCCCCAGGACTTTCTGTGACAAGCAGTGCTGCAGTGGGTCATCTTGTATAGATGCTGTTTTACACACATGTGAGCACAGCTGCAGAATAAGTTCATAAGAACTCAAGAGTCATGTGCTTCCCAGTGGTGCTAGCGGTAAAGAAAGAGTCCCCCTGCTAATTCAGGAGACGTAAGAGCCATGGGTTTGATCCCTGGGTCTGGAAGATCCCCCGGAGGAGGAAACGGCAACCCATTCCAGTGTTCTTGACAGAGGAGCCTGGGGGGCTACAGTCTATGCGGTCACAAAGAGTTGGGCATGACTGCAGCAACTTGGCGTGCGGCACACGGGTGTCACAGGACGCTCGCAGCTGTCATTTGATCAGCTCTGTCCACTTGTCCTTCTCAGGGGATGTACCAGGTCCAGAGTCCCCACATGGACCACATGGCCTGTTTCTCCTCAAGCTTCACTGGTACCAGGTTCTCAGCCTTTTTGATTATTTTTAAAAATTCTATTTATTTATTTATTTGGCTTTGCCAGGTCTTAGTTGAAGCATTCGGGATCTTTAGTTGTGGCCTGTGAAATCTAATTCCCTGACCAGGAATCGAATCTGGGCCCCCTGCTTTGGGAGCATAGGGTCTTAGCCGCGGAACCACCAGGGAAGTCCCAATCTATTTTATTGTTGTCACCGTGATTGGCAAACACTAACTAAAGACAGGGGAAGCTTGAAAAGTGAAAGCAAAGGTGTTTGTCGCTCAGTCGTGTCCGACTCTTTGCGACCCCACGGAGTGCAGCACGCCAGGCTCCTCTGTTTATGGAATTCTCCAGGCAGAATACTGGAATGGGTTGCCATTTCCTTTTCCAGGGGAGTCTTCCCAACCCAGGAATTGAATCTGGATCTCCTGCATAGCAGGCAGATTCTTTACCATTTGAGACACCAGGGAAGCCTTGGTATGGTTTTAACCTACATTTCTCTTATGATAAATGAGGTTGGCCATTTTTCATAGTCTTCAGGCCAACTTTCTTTCCTTTTCCATGAGCTGACTGAGAAGTATGCTTTGGAGGGTCGATTCAGAGACGAGGGTGGGGCAAGAGGCCTGATTGGAGGCAGGGGCCACTTTGGGGACAGTTGGTTCAGAAGAGAGACAGAACTTGGGTCTGAGCTGTGGTGTAAAAGCCGGCGCTGGAGACAATGAGGTCGAAAGATTGGAATTTGGTGACAGATGGGCTACGGGGGCCAGGGAGGAAGGAAAAGGACGGGTCAGGCCAGTCCAGGGTGATGACTTGGTTGATACGAGGGGGCAGGGTAGGAAGGGAGGATAGGTGAGTGAGTCATCAAAGGCGGTGGAGGATCCCAGCGGGTCCCTGCCCACTCTCCATCCCACGTAGTGACTGATGCAAAACACCGAGCTGATGGCCACACACCCCTGCTCACGTGCTTCGGTGGACACAGACCCTGGGCAGTGCCCCTGCTTGCCTCCAACTCCAAGCCACTGCTTGGTTCCTTCTGCTCTGGACCCGGCCTGCACCCACCCAGGCTCCAGGCGCAGGTATCTTGCATGACTTCTCCTTTCTCGGGCCATCTCCCTTTGTTCTGCAGCTCTCAGCCATGGGGTCAACCCCAGTTGATGTCAGGTTGCCTTGGAGAAACTCTGGACCATGGTTCTCTCTGTGCCATGGTCATCTGACTCATGTCCACCCCCTCACCCCGACACTGGACTTTAACCACGGTTGTCTCCCCAGAGTGGATGCCCATGAATGTGAGTGAATGAATGAACGAAGGGCAGGGCGCTGGAGGCAGCAGACAGGGGGCAAACAGGAGATGAGGGTTTAGGAAGGCAAAGGGCCTGGCGCCGGCCGCCTCTCTGTGAGGCACAGCCACTCGGCCCCTCCCTGGCGCCCCCTCTCATGCGGCTTGCTTGGGTTTCTGCTTAGCATTTGTGTTAGTGCTTGGTGGCTTGCAGTTTCTACCTTGGAGTGGAAACTCCAGGAGTTCCCTTTGGTTGAGGTCTGCATCTCGATGCTGAGACGAGATCCCAACAGGAGCTGGCAGCACAGCAGGCGTCTGAACAGGAGCGGGTGTGGGAACTGACGGGCTGAGGCCCAGGGTGGCACGCTGCTGCGTCCTTCTCTCTAAGAATCTGTTTCTGTGGATGGACTGAGGACGTGTTATGACCCTGCATTCCTTCGGTGGGTAGCTCTTGTGGGTCTACTGTGTGCCAGGCACTCTACAGGGACAGGACAAAATCTTTGCCCTCAGGAGACAGGTTTACAGAGCTGAAGGGCGAGAGAGTTGTATATAGATCTATATGGGGCTTCCCATGTGGTGCTAGTGGTAAAGAACCCACTTGCCAATGCAGGAGACTTATGAGACTTGGGTTCGATCCCTGGGTGGGGTAGGGTCACATAGTCAGGCACTACTGAAGCGACTTAGCATGCACACACATATATATATACATTATTTTCTTTCTTTTTAAAAAAGTTCATGCATATGGCAAAAGATTTTAAACAGGATGTGAGGATGGACATGACTAATTCCCTGAGACCTCCTGCTCCTGACCCTGCTTCTTCAATCCCCAGCCCCAGAGGAAAACCACTGTGATTGGAAATATTTTCTTGTGGTTTTTAAAGACTTTTTTTTTTTTTTTGATGTGGATCATTTGAAAAATCTTCACTGAATTTGTTACAGGATTGTTTCTGTTTTATGTTTTGGTTTTTTGGGGTGTGTACCAAGTGGGATCTTAGCTCCCCTACCGGGGATTGAACCCACACCCCCTGGAAGTGGAAGCCAAAGTCTTAACCACCAGACCACCAGGGAAGCCCCCGGAAATATTCTAAGAGCAGAACATTGGAGATTTTTTTGTTTTGCTTTTAATTTAATTTATTGAAGTATAGTTGATTTGCAGTGTTGTGTAGTTCCTGGTGTAACAGAAATCATTTCTGTGTATAACAGCACAGTGGTTCACTTATACATACATAATAATCCGCATCTGCTAATCTCAAACTCCCAAGCCATTCCTCCTCCACCCACCCCTACTTGGCAAGTTTGTTCTCTATGTCTGTGAGTATATTCCTAATTTGTAGATGAGTTCATTTGCGTCATATTTCATTTTACTATTATTTTTTTTGGCATGCCACAGCATGCAGGATCTCAGTTTCTGGACTAAGGGATTGGTGTGGCCCTCCCCGACTCCCCGGCAGTGGAAGCCCAGAATCCTAACCACAGGATCTCTGGGGAATTCCCCATTTGTGTCATATTTTAGATTCCATGTATAAGTGATATCATATGGTATTTGTCTTTCTCTTTCTTACTTCTCTTAGTATGATAATCTTTAAGTTGTTGCAAATGGTATATATGTATATATATATATATATATCTTTTTTTTTTTTTAATATTTGGCAGCATGTGAGATCTTAGTTCCCTGACCAGGGATTGGACTCTTGCCCCCTGCTTCAGAAGTCGGGAGTCTTAACCACTGGACCACCAGGGAAATCCCTACCATATTTTCTTTATCTATTCATCTATCGATGGACATTAAGATTGCTTTCATGTCTTGGCTATTGTAAATAGTGCTGCTATGAACCCAGGGGTGTCTGTATATATATATATTTTTTAATTTGTATCCATCTTTCTGAATTATAGTTTTGTCCATATATATGCCCAGTAGTCGGATTGCTGGATCATATGGCGATTCTGTTTTTAGCTTTTTGAGGACTCTCCATACTGTTCTCCATGGTGGGTGCACTGGTTTATATTCCCACCAATGGTGTAGAAGCTTTTCCTTTTCTCCACACCCTCTCCAGCATTTGTTACTTGTAGACTTTTTTTTTTGTAAACTTTTTAATAATGACCCCTGACTTTTTAATGATGACCACTGACTTTTTAATTTCTGACCACTTCCTCATTGCAGTTTTGATTTGCATTTCTCTAATAGAGTCTGGCGGGCTACAGTTCAAGGGGTCACAAAGAGTTGGACATGACTTAGCGACTAAACAACAGCATATAATTAGTAATGTTGAGCATCTTTTCATGTGCTATTGGCTGTCTGTATGTCTTCTGTGGAGAAATGGCTATTTAGGTCTTCTGCCCATTTCTTTTTTTTTTGCCCATTTCTTGATTGGGTTGTTTGTTGTTGTTGTTGTTATTGTTATTGAGTGTATGAGGTGTTTATATATGTGTGAAAGTGTATGTCTGACACTTTGTGACCCCATGGACTGTAGCCCACCAGGCTCCTCTGTCCATGGAATTCTCCAGGCAAGAATACTAGAGTGGGTTGCCATGCCCTCCTCCAGGGGATCTTCCTGACCCAGGGATTGAACCCGAGTCTCTTAAGTCTCCTGAATTGACAGGCAGGTTTCTTTACCACCAGCGCCACCTGGGAAGCCTCTGTGTGTGTGTGTGTGTGTGTGTGTATGCGTGTGTATATTTTAGAAGTTAAGTTGGGGGCAGAACATTTGAGGAGGATTCCAGATCTCAGGGGAAGGTGGGCCCCAGGGCTCAGTCAAGGCGAGCCTTCCAGATTCTGCTTGAGGGCTCCTCCAGCTCCTGGGAGCAGAGAAGCCGGAGGGGCTGCTGTGGGGCTGCCTCCGCTGGCCTGGCTCTCCCGCCTCTCACTCCTTGGGGCGGGGCCCACTGACTCAGCCCTCCAGGCCTCCTGTTCTGTTTCTCAGCAAGAAATGCTTCAGACCCTGGGAAGATCTGGAAGCAATGGAGCTGGCAGGAGAGATGGGGCTCTTTGGGGCCCCACCGGCTCAGGGCGGACGCCTGGGCTCTCAAGGAGCAGTGTACAGGGGCAGGGGTCAGCGGGGTCACAGCCGGCAGCTGTCCGGAGACTCCTGAGGGGCCCTGGGCAGCTGCACAGTGCTCAGCTGTCAGGCGGGCTCTGGGCTGACAGGAGGAGGAGGGTGGGTCTGGGCGGGGGAGTCTGGAGCTGGCCATGGGCCTGGTGGGCCCAAGAGCAGGCCAGCCCTGAGGCCCCTAGGGCCCTGGCATTTCCAGGAAGACCCAGAGGGAGCAGAGATAGGCCTGGCTGCTTAAGGATAGAAGATATAGAATGATGATGTCAAGGAGCCAGAGGCGTCCAAATGCCTGAGTGCAGGTGGTTAAGTCCCATCCTTTTGACCTCTGGACGTTATGGCCAGACAATGTGGCCTGGTGCTGACCTCTCTCTCCCCCAGCTTCCGGTTCTCTGTCCTTTGGTTTGATCCATACTCAGGAGGAAGCTTCCCCTCATGGAAGCAGGATGGCTGCAGCAGCTCCACCCTCGTGGCTGTGTCTTTTCTCCTACCTCCAGCAGAAGCCTTGGAGCCATGGTGTTTACCGTGTCTTAGGTGGCGTCTATCCCTGGCCAACCACCGAGGCCAGGGAAATGCAGTGTGTGGTTCGGTTTAGGCAAGGGAGGAGGGGGGAGGTTCCCCCCACCACGGAAACTGGGGTACAGTTTCTGTAGGAACAGAGGGTGCTGGGGAGGCTCTGTCCTCTGTTTTTTTTTTTTCCTTTCTTTTTTGGGCATGTTTGTTGCTACGTGGCCATGTTTGTTGCTACGTGGCCATGTTTGTTGCTACGTGGCCATGTTTGTTGCTACGTGGCCATGTTTGTTGCTATGTGGCCATGTTTGTTGCTATGTGGCCATGTTTGTTGCTACGTGGCCATGTTTGTTGCTATGTGGGCTTCATTAGTTGCAGCATGCTGGCTCAGTAGTTACGTGCACGGTCTGTTTCCTCTCTGCAATTGGAATCCTCCTGGATCGGGGATCGAATCCATGTCCTCTGCATTGGCAGGTGGATTCATAACCACTGGATCAGCAAGGAAGTCCTGTCCTCTGACAGCTGTTAAAGTGTCTCGCATCTCTCTCAGCTTCACTTTGCCCTGTGTGGCACTGCCAGCCCTTCCCTAAGTTACAGGCTGGATGTTGTCTGTCCACTGTAGAAAAGCCTTCAAAGATCCCCTGAGACACACAGAATCTGTCCAAACTCCTTCACAAGTCTAGACTGTTTGAGTCATCTGGCTCTAATACATGGTACCAGGTCACTCAGTTCTCTTTTCTTTTCTTTTTCCCCTTCTCCCTCCCTTCCCTTGTATTCCCTTCCTTCATAAATTTAGAGCCTGGGTGTATACACAAGAGCATTGAGAACACGTTCACACAAAAACTTGTACACGAGTGTTTATAGCAGCACTACTCACAATAGCCCCAAAGCGGAAACAGCTCTAATGTCCATCAACTGATGAATGGATAAACAAAATACAGTCCATCTGTACAATGGGATGGGGCTTACCAGCTGGCGCTAGTGGTAAAGAACCCACCTGCCAATGCAGGAAACCTGAGAGACTTGGGTTTGATCTCTGGGTCAGGAAGATCCACTGGAGGAGAGGATGGCAACCCACTCCAGTATTCTTGCCTGGAGAATCCCATGGACAGGGGAGCCTGGCGGACTACAGCCCACAGGGTCGCAAAGAGCTGGGCATAACTGAGGAGACTTAGCACGCATGCACGTACAATGGAATAGCATTCAGCCATAAAAAGAAACGAAGCGCTGATAATGCTACGACTTGGGTGAACGTCGAGAACATTATGCTCCGTGAAAGAAATCAGACACCAAAGAGCACACTGGTATGATGCCATTTATTCGATATGCCCAGAAGAGGCAAACCCGTAGAGACAGAAAGTAGATTAGCGTTTGCCAGGGGATGGGAGCAGGGTGGAGGCGGTGAGCAACTGCTAGTGGGTATGGGGTTTATTTTGGGTGGTGAAAATATTCTAGAAGTAGTGGTGATGTTTGTACAACTTTGTGAATGTACTAAAACCCACTAAATTATACGCATTAAAGTGAAGTTTGGGAATTCCTTGGCTGTCCAATGGTTAGGACTTAGTGCATCTACTGCCGTGCTGGGGCCCCTGGTTCCATCCCTGATTGATTAGAGCTAAGATTCTACAAGCCACATGGCAAAAAAAAAAAAAAAATCTCTGTTACCACTATAAATTATTCGAGTTTTCTGTACTGACAATCTGAATGAACTTTTTGGCCAACCAATATCTCAGTAATTA
Organism: Bison bison bison; assembly: GCF_000754665.1. Classification (NCBI taxonomy): domain Eukaryota; kingdom Metazoa; phylum Chordata; class Mammalia; order Artiodactyla; family Bovidae; genus Bison; species Bison bison. The sequence goes on along the minus strand of NW_011494661.1, from coordinate 1,594,264 downwards.
ATTTAAAAAAAAAACTACCTTCCTCTACCTTCCACCAGTCAAGGTCTCTCTCGTCTACTTACAGGGTTCTTTGAGGGAGAGGCCACGTGTGTCCCGCAGGGACTGGCTCTCAGGTGGCTCAGCCAGGAGCCCCAGGGTCAGGGGAAAGGAAGTGTGTATCAAACAGAGAAGTGAAAAATCAGCCTAAATGGCTATTCCCAGCACCAGGGGAAGCAGCGAGGCTGGGCTGAGCCAGCCTGGGTGACCTCGAGCTGAGGGAAAGGAAACACTGAGGTCAAAATGGCCGCAGGAGGCAGGAAGGACGGATGGCAGAGGAGAAGTCACGGCCCTGCCCAGGTCCTCACCCCCCAGGACCTCCACCCGCAAGAACCCCTAGCTTCCTGGTTAGTATACACTTGGGGTCCCAGACACAAAGCGATGAGGGGCTTTTATTCCTTCAGCAGCTCTCCCCTGACCTTCCTTGATACAGAGCCTGAGCCTAAAGGGTGGCTGAGCAGGGCTAAAGGAAGCTGGGCAGGCCCCTGGGCCAGCGGGTGAGAGGGCTGGGGGCCCTGCCAAGGGCAGAGCTGGGGCATCGAGGCGTGGAAGGCAAACTTGGTCTGAGTGCAGGACTTTGCTTCTTCAGAACCACCTGCTTCACCCTTGGGCTTATGTCTCAAGGGCCCGGGGCACGACCCGGACCAGGGAAGATGCCACCAAAGCAGGTTCTGGAGCAGGTGGGTCCCAGGGGTCCAGGCCCAGCTGGACTCCTCTGCTTCTCCCCGTCGCCAAGGCCCCCCACCCCCCCAGAGCCTTATTTTAGAGTCGTGAGCCCCACACGAGTGAGAGGAACGAGGCTTAAGGAAACTGCTGAGCCAGCTAGAGGGGGCTGAGGAGCAGTCGGCTGGCAGTCGTTGGGCACTGACTTCCTGCTGAGAGCAAGGGAAGTTTCTGGTGTGGGGGGCACGTGTCTGCCAGACCTGTCTGAATCTGGGGTTCTCATCCTGCTTTTTCTGTTTGTTTTCAATGCCTGCCTAGGCCCTCCCAGAATGCTGCCCACAGTCACACGACTTGTATCCAGGCAACGGGCTCTTGTTCCCATTCATGCCAGCTCCGGCTTTCTCCCCCAACCTGCCCTGCACGTGCTTCCCTCCCCTCCCCCCGCCCTGCC
>NW_011494661.1:1586092-1592816 GCF_000754665.1 Bison bison bison | reverse complement strand
TTTTTTTTGCTGACATTTGGCTGGGTAAAATGCAAATGACATTCTTGAGCTGCAGCAATTCTATGGGGTTGTGGAAGAGGGGCCCGGGCTCCAAGAATGCCGGGTCTGGAGGCTGATAAGTCACGGTGGCCTTCTGGACCATGGTTGGGTGCTTCACGTGTGGGGGACCCTGGGGAGCAGTGAAAACCAGCCTCCTCAACCCCCCAGGTGGGGCTGGTCTCTAATTCTGGTCCTCAGAGGAGGCGCCTGTAAAACGAATGCAATGGAACAGCAGCTGCTTGTTTTCAAAGGGAGACCGGTTCTGCCCAAGCCTGGTCAGATCTGTTGATTCCACTTCGCCGTCAGACGGGGGAGGCAAAAGTTGGACAGTTAGGTTACCTATTTATCTCTGACTCAAGGCATTGGCCCTTGGCCTGGCAGCTGGGAGTTTCCAGCCGTGGCTCTGGAGTCTGAGGCAGGACGGCCACCAGCTGAGAACAGAAACCCACTCCTCATTTAGCAGCGATAGCCTCTTGCCAGGTGCCAGGACCCCCAGGGGTGGGGACATGGTGGGGGCCCTGGAGGGCCTGGCCTTGTCCAAGCATTATGGGTTGGAGGCGAGACCTGGCAGCGGTGCAACTCGGCCAAGCCAGCGCAAGGGGATCCGGCTCTGGCGCAGCTCCGGGAGGCCCCGCTCCAGATGCAGGGGTCGGGCCGGGACCACGTTGGGCCCGAGAGGACCGCGCCTGGCGGGCCCGGCATGCAGCCAGCTGCACGCTCCTCGGCCGAACCCAGCGCCTCCTCAGCAGAGGCCATGGGGGCCTCAGAGGGTCAGAGCTGGGGCTGGGCGGAAACTCAGCATGACAGACGCTCTGCTTCTCTGGACAGAGGTCGAGGAGGCAACATTCTTTGTTCACTACCAGGAAAAAGAAGGAGTGGAAGACAGATTCAACGCAGAAGTTACAGAATTTATTCTATTTCTCCAAAAGTTGTTTTCCTGTCTGACTCATATACAAAATCGTAAAGCCTTGACCTTCCTGAGCGTGCTGCACCCACGGCCAGTTCTCTCTGGACTCTAAGTGTCCAGGAAGAAACAACAGTTTTCTTCCAGAGAAGCTGGACTCAGGGATGGGGACCAGCTGCCCGAGGCCTTCCCGCAGGGCCCCTGCCCCTTCCACGGGTGGGATCCTGTCAGAGGGCTACTCCCAGTCCCGACGTCTGTGAGGCCTGCGCGACGGGGCTGACGAAGGACAGCGGCTCAGATCCTGACCACCTGGGCGGCAGCACACGGACTCTGCCGCCCCTCGCCGCCTGCGGTCTGCCTCCTGAGGTAGAGTCGGCCGAAGGTGCCCCCCACCTGGCCTTTGGTGAGGCGCCCCGGGTTCACACAGACGCAGCCGAGGATGTCCTGGAGGGGAGGAAAGAGTGACTGTGGGTCTGGAAAGGCTGAAACCATGGGCACGGATGTGAAGAAGCTGGACTCATCTAGGGGTTCAGCCCCAGAGGATGTTATAGAAACTGGAAACAAAGGCAGACGAAAACCATCTTCGGGCCAATGTGTTAATTTATTACAGAAAACTCTGAGTCCCTCTTGTGTCTCCAAAACAAAATAAAGAAGGTGACTCAGCCAATTCCCAAACGTGGAGACAAACTTGCTCTATTGGTTTCACAGCGTGAAAGGTTTACCTCCTGAGGTTGGACTGGCTCTGCTTTGGCAAGAGGAGGTTGATGGGGTACATTCCCCCACGAGAGCCCGAACCTGAACGTGCCCAAGAGCTGCTGGGAGCTCATCTCAGAATTCAGGGAGGGGACAGGCAAGCCCAGGTCACCCGAGGTGGCCATGGGTGAGAACCGTGGTTCGAGGGCCTTCCTAGCTGCCTCCGGGGCTTCCAGGCTGGGCTGCCTGAGCGCCATGCCGTGGGTGGGGTGGGGTGGTGGCAGTGGGCAGCAAGGGCGCATCACTTAAGCATTATACTAACAGATTTGTTTTCTACTCCTACCCCTCCCCCAAAGGAACGAGGCCACTGTCCCCACCAGCAGACCCGAGAGGAGTTAAGTGCCAGGGCTCCAGAAAGGAACTGGTTCTGGCATTGCTGGGAAATGGCTGAGTTCAAACCCACCTTCACGAAGTATCTCAGCTCTGATGGGGCTATGAAGACGTCGGGGGTGACGGGCAGCTGAGCGTAGAGGTAGAAGTTCTCGTAGTCGATGGCCATGTCCTCCTGGGGTGGGTAGAGCGGGTAGTAGCTGCAGAGAGGAAGAGAGAGTCAGCAGCAGCGGACTCGGGAGCCGTCCCCAGATGGACTCCTTCTCTGCCGCTGGTTTCCACGCTGTCACACCCTGCCTCTCCCCGCCTCTGTATCTGGGGGACAGAGCAGGCCTGTCATGCCAGGAGGGAGCTCCCTGGTGGGGCCTAGGGAAGGCTGTTGTTGTCCAGTTGCTAAGTCGTGTCTGACTCTTTGTGACTCCAGGGACTGCACAGGCCAGGCTTCCCTGTCCTTCACCATCTCCAGGAATTTGCTCAAACTCATGTCAACTGAGTCGGTGATGCCATCCAACCCTCTTATTCCCTGTTGCCCCTTTTCCTTCTGCCCTCAATCTCTCCCAGCATCAGGGTCTTTTCCAATGTGTTGGCTCTTTGCATCAGGTGGCCTGGCCAAAGGCTTGGAGCTTCAGCTTCAGCATTAGTCCTTCCAATGAATATTCAGGGTTGATTTCCTCTAGGATTGACTGGTTTGATCTCCTCGCTGTCCATGGGGTTGCAAAGAGTTGGACACGACTGAGCAACTTTCACGTCCACTGGGAAGGTTCTTGAAGTCAAATCTGTCCGAGCTCTGTGACTCCAAAGCACCCCGGGCACGGGCAGGTGCCCCACCGGGCGGGCTCACCTCCGCTGGGTCAGGATGTGTCTAAGAATTCGGCTGAACCGGTCTGAAGTTCCAGAAGAACTGCAGAAGGAAGAAAAGCAAGAAACGGAATGTGGAAACTTGTCTCTCGGCACCTGTTTCTCTTTGGGGAGGATTTCTTAAACTAGAGAGAAGTGATGTGGCCAAGGTGTGTGACAGGAAGTTGCCTCTGGGGAAGTTTAAAGACGTATCTGTAAACAGCTCGGTCTGTTGAGCAGGACACTGGGTTGAGAAGGGGAAGAGCGGGAACTCCTTGTGATCAGGCCCAGGCAGGCCGTCATCAGCCCCACACCGTGCGAGAGCACGTGGGGTCTGCCCCTCGAGGGGCCAGCTGTAGCTGGGTGACCCTTGCACCTCCAACCAGAGCCAACCTGCACACACCCATCTCGCCTAACACACGAATGGCTCCACACTCCTTCCCATCACAGGTAATGGAAGAACTGAACCGCTGAGCCTCAGTTCAACAGACACGGTAGCATCTGATCCCCTGCAGAGTAATACCTTGTTCTGGGAGGGGGAATACCCTCCAGGGTAAATACAGTCACCCCATGCGCATGGACAGCTTGTTTAGGTCACACATGTGGCGAAGGAAGCAAAGTAGATGAATGTCTATGACTAGAAATTAGGGGCAAAGATAGGATGGAAGGGACCCCGCAGGGCCTCAAACACTGCAGACAAATGGTAACAGACACATGCGTGTCCCGCCGCCCCCTGTGGGTGCAGAGAAACTCAGTGGCCAAAGGGTTTGGCAGAAAGTGCTGCTCTAGGGACTGCCCGTTTGAGACTCTGCCCAGCAGGCCTTTGGCCAAGGACAGGACCAGGGTCCAGAGGGCCAGAAACTGCCCGTGGAACGGGAAGCCCCTTCTCACCTACTGATCTCCTCGGCCCCCATGTGGAACAGCAGGTCGGTGGATGTCAAACCAAAGATCACTCCGTTGATGGAAAGGGTGCAGGGCTCGGACACGAGCCTCACTCGCTGGAACGAGAAGGGCGGGGCAGGTGTTAGTGTGTCGCAGTTAGAAACTTCTCCTCTGGGAAAGTGGGGGATCCAGAGGGCTGGGGAGACCACGGAAAGTCCAACACACAGTACATAACACATGTGCTTGTGATAAAGAGAAGCTGAGAGTCAGGCCCTCCATCTCCCCACCCTCCACTTCCAGATGGAGCTGGGTGGTCGCCACCGGCACGTTGCACTCGGCTGCCTGCTGTTACGGAGGGGACGCGTGTACCTTTTTGTCCTCTCGAAGCAGGTCGGAGCAGCTGAAGGGAGGCTGTGGGTACACGGGCTCGTGGTGCACGTCTCTCAGCGACGGGACGATGATGAGGTGGGAGCCGGAGCTGGTTTGCAAAAAAAACATGTCAGAAGAAGGAAGATGAACACAGCTCATAGCCGGGTGACAGATTCCAAGTGTCAGGGCCTCAGACAAGAGCCTGCTTCTAAGGGGGATGCTCAAACAGAGCTCTTCCATGAGGAGGGGCTGCTGTTTCCCCATGGGGTACTGGGTGTGAGAGACGGGCTGTTCTATCACACGACCACCTCGACGGGCTCAGGACATGTTTTCTTGCAGCTCCGCATCATGTTCTACTGAGAGAGGAAGAGGATGACCGGCAGAAAAAGGGAAGACGAGACAGAGATCTAGAAAATCAGGAAGGACAAGGATGTGACCAGAAATCCTCAGAGCCCAGATGGCGCAGTGGTAAAGAATCTGCCTGCCATGTAGGAGACCCGGGTTCGATTCCTGGGTTGGGAAGATCCCCTGGAGAAGGGAATGGCAACCCACTCCAGTGTTCTTATCTGGAGAATTCCATGGACAGAGGAGCCTAGAGGGCTGAAGTCCACGGGTTTGGAGAGTCGGACACAGCTGAGAGACTGAGACATCTTCACCTTCCTCAGACCAAGAGCTGAAGCCAAAGTTCTGACTCTTCACACTGGGTGAACAGATGTGGCTTTTAGGTGTCCAGTTGCCTCCCTGACTGGGGGCTCTTCCCTCGGGAGGGACCAGGCAGGCAGACTGGATCCAGGAAGGGGAGAGATGGTGCATTCTCCCAGAGCCCATGCCCCTTCCCTGCCCCTCCGCCTCACACAGGGAACCAGGGCTGGTTTTTATTCCTCAGCTGACGGTCTGACAAACACGAAAGAGAGATCTACCAGCAACAGTAGGAGCAGAGATGACAGACTTCCCTCTGTGGAGGCTTATAACACAGAAGTGAAGAGAAACCCCGAAACTCTAGGGGCCGACGCCTTATCCTCTCCAGCCACACAAGAGAAGAGGGAAAAAACCCACGTCCTTGATTCCCTCGCTGTCCTTGGCAGAGGGGCCTAAGGTGGAAGGTGTTATTTTGGAGGCATATCTGACATCCGCTGGGCTTCTCTGGTGGCTCAGTGGTGAAGAATCCACTTGCCAAGCAGGAGATTCAGGTTCGATCCCTGTGCATGCTCAGTTGCTCAGTCATGTCCGACTCTTTGTGACCCCATGGACTCGCCAGTTTCCTCTGTCTATGGGATTTCCCAGGCAAGAATACTAGAGCAGGTTGCCATTTCCTATTCCAGGGGATCTTCCCTACCAGGAATTGAACCTGTTTCTCTTGCGTCTCCAGCATCCGTGCCTGGGGAATCCCATGGACGGAGGAGCCCGGCAGGCTACAGTCCATGGGACCACAAGAAACGTTAACAACTTAGCCACTGAACAACACCCACCACTAGCTTTCACTTCTAGCGCCCTCTCTTGCTTAAGACGAGAAGGCTTCCCAAAGGTGGGCACAGGCAGGTACCCACCTGTGCAGGTATAGGGACACAGCTGCCTCTCACGAGGGATAAAGGTGCTGCTGATGCTCACACACGTGCCACTTGTTTGTCACGCCTGCTCAAAGCGTGAGCCGACACTTCTGCAGCGGAAAATCTGAACCTCGAGACCAAGGGTGCTCTGCAAATGAGTTACTGTCCCTTTGCCACTGAGAAGTTCCCTGTGATTATCCAAGACTACCAATTTGGGTGCTGAAGCCTGGCAAACGAGCGAGGGGTGGCCTGGAGGGACAGTGTGTGTTCCAGACCCCCGGGGCTCAGTGTGTGATGGACACAAAGAGCAGAGGTGCAGCCGGCCGCTGTTAAGACGTGGACTTGCTCTGCTTCCTCGCAGGAGCTGGCAGAGCAACAGTTAAGGAGGAAACGGGCCTCCTGCTCTGAGTTATACACGGGTTGTAGGGGGAGGGATCCGCGAGAAAATTCCAACTATGCTGAGCATTGCACAACTTCACACATCATGGTGGGCCGGGCCTCGCAGCCGCTCCCTCAAGCTCCGGGGCTCTGCTGGGCTCCCGGGAGGGAGGCGGCACTTCCTTATGGGCTCTGGTTTTCACTGATAAATGGGCTCAGTGCTCTGTACTGCTGACCCCTCAGAGTAAAAATAAATCCCCCCAAAGAGGGCCATTTTTATACTGTTTGGGGAGGGTGGGCAGCCCCTCTCCCCGAGGCGCACTCTGGCTGCAGATGAAAGTGCCTGGTGGTGCTGGGAGCTCACCCCCAGGGCAACAATGCCCGGTCTGTTCTTTGTGTGGCACTGCTGTCAATACCACATGGGGTGAGGAACCAAAAACAACCCCATCTCAAAGGGAAAGCACCCGGCTGGCGTGCGGGGCGGTCCCTGCCTATCCCGGAGGGGACCCAAGGGCTGACAAAACAGGGACACCAGGCCTGCCCCTGGTTTTCAGGGACTTATCTCCTGAGGAGCCTCCAGGTCTGACAAACTCATTCAGGGTCCCAACAACCCTGGGGGTGCAGAGGGAAGACACCTGTCGTGTCACTTGGAGTGGGGGAGGGAGAAGGGAGTGGCAGGCCCAGC
>NW_011494661.1:1572899-1585992 GCF_000754665.1 Bison bison bison | reverse complement strand
GCAGGCCCAGCTGCAGGCTGTCACACCGCACGATCCGAGCCCCCCGATTCTGGGGTCGGTTGGGGTTCTCCCCCAGTCCGAGAGGCCTACCCTGCTGGGATGAGAAGGTAGAATGACAGCTAATCATTGCTGGGATCAGTTCTCACCGCCAAGGGCGGAAGACTATACATCTTGTTTCAAAAACCACCCTTGTTCCAGACGTATTTTACACTTAGCCTCAGGAATGTTTGTTTTCGATGAGCTCAGCTCCTGGCAGGCAGATCCCCGGAGGAGGAGATCCACCACCAAGAGCAGCTTCTCTCGAACCCGGGCACTGGAGGGGAGCGACAGGAAATGGGGGTGTCAGCTTCCAGAAAAACTTTCTACTTCTAGCTTAGGCTCTTCCTGGAATAGCGACTTTTCTCTCAAATTAGAACTGCCCAGCCCTCATCACCGCTATGACCTTTCCCAGTCCCATCCCTCCAGTCCGTGGCAAGGGTTCAAAATCCCCACCCTCATGCGTCCCCACCCACGTACGAGCTGTCGCGGGGCGCCATGAAACCAGCGAAGCACTGACTCGGGGAAGGACTTGGGCTCACCCCCCAACTCTCACTCACAGGAGATGTTAGGCCTCCTGGGACTCTGTGCTGTAAGCCATCAAACACTCCCCGGCCCCACCCCGGGAAGATTCCCAGGGAACATGAATTTCTACAAAAGGGAGTGAGAAAAGGAAGGAAATGCAGAAAGAGCCAGGGAAGAGCGAGTCTGGGCAGCCTTGTCCTTTCCAGTGTGTTTATCTCTGTTTTTACAAAGATGCCTCTTCACTCAGGGTCGGCGCGCTTGAAGTGCAAGGGTTCTAGCTGATCTCTGCAGTTCAAAAGGATACAAGGATGGGAACTACCACAACTTTTGAACGGTTTCAGCATTAACGGGGAGCCCTGGAGAAACTCAGGAAATGTAAGGTTCTGCCCAGTATTTTGAATGCTGACCTTCGTGTTCCTTCAATAATTGTTCGGAGACATTGCTTGAAAACATCTTCAAATGAGCTCGTCAGCAGACAGCTCTGCAAGAAAAGAAAGGAGATTTACAGGTTGAATGTTTGGTGTCTGTTCACTTGTAGAGCGCTGGTCAGACGGCCATGGGGGCAGATGCTGGGTGAGGAGCTGAAGGAGATACAAAGATACACAAGACAAAGGTCTCTGTCCTTTTGAGAACTGAGTCTAGTTGGGAGCAGGCAAAGAGGTCAGGGAAGAATCAGTCCTGAAAGTGAGCCGAGGGGAGGAGTAGGAAGAGCTTTGAAGCCTTTGCTGTGGCTGGTAAGCCTGAGAGGGCTTCCCTGCTGGCCCAGGGGTAAGGGATTCACCTGCCAATGCAGGAGATCTCTGGTCTGGGAAGATCCCACATGCCGAGGAGCAACTGAGCCTGTGCCACAACTACCGAGCCTGTGCTTTTAGAGTGCAGGAACTGCAACGACTGAGCCCATGTGCCGCAGCCACTAAAGCCTGCATGCCCTAGAGTCCATGCTCCGCAACAAGAGAAGCCACTGCAACGAGACGCCTGCACGCCGAAACTGAAGAGCAGCGCCTGCTTGCCCAGCTAGAGAAGAGCTTGCCTGCAGTGAAGACCCAGCAGTTGAAAATTTAAAAAAAAAAACAAAAAACAAAGAAACCCCTCCAGAAGGGCCATTTGTGTGTTAAGTTCAAAGGACAGTGACACTCAGGGCCCAGAGCTGTCGCAGCCAGCAAAGGGCTTTCACAGGCACAGCTCCGGGGGACCACGGGCACCTCCCCCACCCTCCTGCCCCAGAGCCACACGTGTACACGAAGGGGACCAGGACTCAGATATTTGGATCCCCTCCCCCACCCGCCCCAGCTTCCAGATGGCTCTGTACTCTGGTGAAATGAAGCCCTCACATTCAGTACCTTTATTAGACTTGCCCTGCAATCATGTTTTTCTGATCAGCCACAGGGATTCATTTAGGCTGCTACAAACGCAGGATAAACTCCAAGAGATGAAAGTAACAGTGAGGCCTTGACTGAATGCGAGTACCCAGTCTCTCCCTGACTCCAGCCCCAGCCACTTACCTCAACCTGTTCATGCTTAGCGTCCAGGAAAGGGCCAAACTGCAGAAACGAAGGTACCAAAAGAACACATCAGAATTGCACGTGCCTCTGAGTACCCTCACACACCCGATCCTAGCAGTTCTCCGCCCAGGGTCCATCTCTCCCTCCAAGGCTGCCTGTACAGGCTGGGACAGGTGGCAGGTGGCGGGGGTGGGATGGTGCCCAGCCATATCACAGGCAGAAGGACACAGCCTCCTGGATGGCCAGGCACTGGGCCGTCACTAGCTGCTTTGCCTCCTATAATGCTGGGTTTTGTTCCCGCTTCAACCCAGCAAGGGCAGTCTACCTCCAAGAAGCAGTACTCTGGTCTTTCAAAAGAGATGAGTCCACAAATGGGAGTAATTAGACAAGAGGTGAAATACTGAAAAGTCAGTGCAGGTGGCAAACCCCTTGGGCTTTTTGATTACGACCATGCACACAAAGGGACTCCCTGGTGGGCCAGGGGCTAAGACTCTGCTCCCGACGCAGGGGGCCCGAGTTCTATCCCTGGTCAGGGAACTAGATTTCACACGCCACAGCTAAAGATCTTGCATGCTGCAACGAAGATCAGAGACCCCACGCACCACACCTAAGACCCGGTGCAGCCAGATAAACAAACATTAAAACAAAGACCACACACACCTCGCCAAAGAGGGAGACCAAGAACTCAGAAATACTTTTAAGAAGGAGGAGAGTTTGACACTCTTCCTAAAAATTTAGAACCTCATCAGACCTTTTTCTAAGATTACGCCCATCCCATTCTCCCTTCGGTGCCTCCCTAGGTGAACTGTCCCCGGAGGGGCCCTACCAGGATGCAGACGTCCGGTCGGTCACGGTTGATGATGGTGATCAGGTCGAGCAGGGGGTCAAAGGTGATGCTGTCAGATGTGGTGTACGGCCCACAGGCCACCAGGACCATGAACTGCTCAGAATCTAAGCCGGAAAGGATTGTTAAGGTGTTGATGAGAAGACGCTGGGATGGTGGGAGAAAGGACAATGAGGGCAAGAAGCCTCGGGACTCAATTAAGAGTCCCACATGTGCAACTCTGGGGATTGAAAGGAATGAGACCTCACCCTGCCCTCAAAGAGCCCTCCATGAGCTGCACAGACAGGCAAGTGTGCAAGCAACCAGAACTCCAGAGACGATGGGAGGAAGGTGGGAGTCATGAGAGAATTGATCAAAGTGACGTTTGCTTACGTGGTTTTCCTCTTAACTTTTTTTTTTTGGTGGTAAAATATATACAACACAAAACTCAACTTTTTTGGGGGGTGGGGGGACGTGCTGCGTGGGTCTCAGGACCTTAGTTTCCTGACCAGGGATCGAACCTGTGCCCTCAGCAGTGAAAACTCGGAGTGTAACCACTGGACCACCAGGGAAATTCCTCCTGATCACAGCCATGTTTAAGCCAACATTTCAGTGGTATTGCTGCTGCTGCTGCAAAGTCGCTTCAGTCATGTACGACTGTGCGATCCCATAGCTGGCAGCCCATCAGGCTATTCTGTCCCTGGGATTCTCCAGGCAAGAACACTGGAGTGGTATTAGATAAATCCATAATGTTGTGCAATTGTCACCACCTTCCATCTCCACAGCTCTTTCTATCTCGTAAAAATGAAACTCCGCACCCGTTAAACACTAACTCCCTGCTCCCCCTCCCCCAGTCCCTGGCAACCACCTCTATGATTCTGACGGCTCTAGGAACGTCATCTAAGGGGAATCATGTGGTATTTGTCTTTTTGTGACTTTGCTTACACTTGAGAGCAGAGTTTTTCGGGAGCCCGGGCAAGGCAGGTCCCCAACAGCACTGAGGTTTGCGAGCTCAGTGGGAGGGACCATCAGTGTTGAGAGCAGCTGGAGAATTTGGTACATCGAGGGGTCCGGGAAGACCAGCTAGGGGGCAAGGCTTGGGACGGGAGACTCTCATGTTATGGGGTGCAGGGCCTTGTTTCGGGGTGCCCTTTTCCTCAAAGCATCTGCTTTCCTTTTAGAGAATCCGCCTTGGCGTCCATAAGGTCCTCTCCCCTCCACCCGCTGCCCTATGGAGATGTAAGTTAGGTGCACCGTCCTCCCCAGCCAAAGAGCAGCAGGCATGTACTGGCTTAAGCCATTCACTCTCTCCTCTGGATTCCAGAATCTCAAGGTGAACTATGCAAGGACAGAAAAAAGACGGGCGCTGACCCATCCAGCTGAGGTGCCTGGTCAGTGCAGCCCAGGACTCCCTGCTACCTGGACACCTGGCGTTGCTGAGCCGTGATCCGGGCTGTAAGCCTGTTCCGGCCATTGTCCGGGCTGTGTGCTACCTGAGTTTCCCCTAACAAATTCTCTTAAGTTAGTCTGAACCAGGTTCTGTAGCTTACAACAAAGCCAATGATCCTTGACTTCTTAACAGGCAGCTTTATTAGCTTCTTATGGTTTTGGTAACAAACTACCACAAACTTGGTGGCTTAAAACAATACACATTTGTTATCTTACAGTCCAAGAGGTCGGAGGTCCTAAAATCAAGGTGTGGGCAGGGCAGCAATCCTTCTGGAGGCTCTGGGGAGAATCCTTTCCTGGCCCCTTCCAGCTTCCAGAGCTGCCTGCATCCTTGGCCCACGGCCCCTCCTCCATCTTCAAAGCCAGAACCTGACATGTCCATCTCTGTGACCCGCCCTCTCCCGCCCTTCCTTATAAGGACCCTTGTGGTTACACTGAGCCCACCTGGACAACCCCCATCTCGAGAGCCTTAACTTAGTCACACCTGCAAAGTCCCTTTTGCCATATAAAGTCATATGTTCAGGAATATATTCCAGGAATGAGGGCCACTGTTAGTCGAGCGTAGCAGTAACTGAACTGAGATAGAGAATTCAAAGAGGAGAGTAATACTGGTGCTGTGCAGAGGGGAGGCGACAAAGCTACATTCAGTTCCAAGGCGCCCAGGAGACGCCGGCCCCAGGTAAACGGTGAGCGCCCGGGGCCAGGTCCATGTATTCTGTGTCTCCACACCCAGGTGTTGAGCCCAACACCTTGCTCACAAAATGTCTATTAACAACTTTTTCAGGGACTTCCAGCAGTTAAGATTCTGCACTCCCAGTGCAGGAAGTTCAGGTTCGATCCTTGGTCAGGGAACTAGGGTCGGCATGCCACAATGCAGCCCTAGTGCAGCCAAATAAATGACTATTAACAAAACAAAAGCAACGTATTCAATTGCTTCCAAAGATTTCCGTGGCACAGCTCCGGCTCCGGGCAGTTCAGCCCTGTCTGTCCCCTTTGCTACCTGAACTTGACACCAGCTGAATTCAACACCAGCACTCCAGTTTCCATAAACACTTACTTCCTGAGAGAATGTGCAAGGTCATAAACTCCTAAATCTTGCTCCCAATTCCAGGCCACCTCTAAGGATGACCTCACACAACATTAACGTGGAGGGGGTGTTGACAATACAGCTAGCATCAGCTATCTCCCTGCTAATCCTCAACAGCCTACTGCTCTGCTTACAAAAATGCTTGGAATTGTTCTGAAGCCAAGTTTACTGAAATGTTCATCTTTTCTCATCTAGGTTAGCTACCAAGATGGTCTAGGCTTCCTGAGAAATGTGTGTAATTTTAAAATACAGTTTCCTTTTTGGAATAACCTTAGAATTGTAGAAATGTCCCAAACAGAGTCCAGAGTTCCCGTATGTACACCTTTCACCCAGCAACCGCTAATGCTAACATCTTACATAACTAGGGTACATTCATCAAAACGAAGGCATTAATACTGGTATGTTACTGTTAGCTCGTGACTTTATTTAAATGTCACTGGTTTTTCCACTAATGTCCCCTTTCCTTGTCCAGAATATCACATGGCATTTAAAGGAATTCTTTTTTAAATTGGTGCTCTTTACCCTTTTCTTGTTTTTTTCCTTTTCTTCCCCCTTCCCTTTCATTTTTTGGCTGCATGGCATGCAAGATCTTTCCCAACCAGGAATGGAGCCTGTGCCCCTGCATTGGGAGCTTGGGGTCCTAAGTACTGGATAGCCAGGGAATTCCACTGGTTTTTTTCTTTTTCAAAGCAACCTTCAAACACTTGTTAAACATTAGTCTTGAAATGCCAGGTCTTGTGGAATCAGAGCACAGGAGGTAAGGCTGACCAGCCACACAGGCTCAGACCCCTGGCCTTCCACAAAGGGCCCGTGAACCCATGAATCTGCGGTCGCCCTGGAGCTCCAGAACGGTTCTCTCACAGCTCCTGAAGCTTTCCCAGGGCCAGAGGAACTGTGCTCCAGACCCTGGCCCACCCCTCTCCACCCGCACTGTTGGCAAAATACCCTTGGAAGTCTAGCTCACCTCCATCCTCTTCATCGGGCTGATGGAATGGGAGCGGCACACCCTTCAAACAGGAGAGAAAACTGTGGTGAGGTTTTGCCCCAGGTTCCGCCTCTGGTCAGGAACGGGGTGGGCACTGAATGGGGGCTTGTTTGTGGGTGTCTTGCTCCTTGGAGCTAAAAGCCCACAGAGTTGATGAAAGTGGAAGTCGCTCAGTCGTGTCTGACTCTTTGAGACCCCATGGACTACGAAATCCATGGAATTCTCCAGGCCTGAATACTAGCGTGGGTAGCTGTTCCCTTCTCTAGGGGATCTTCCCAACCCAGGGATCGAACCCAGGTCTCCAGCACTGCAGATGGATTCTTTACCAGCTGAGCCACCAAGCAAGTCCAAGAATACTGGAGTGGTTAGCCTATCCCTTCTCCAACGAATCTTCCCGACCCAGGAATTGAACCGGGGTCTCCTGCATTGCAAGTGGACTCTTTACCAGCTGAGCTATTAGGGAAGACCACAGAGTTGATGCCCCTTCCCTTTTCCTCTACTGCTCAGAGTGGCCAAGACAGCCGGTAGCATGAGGTCACGGCTAAACTCAAAACACACCCAGGAAAGAGCAGGAGCAAAACGGGCGACTGCAGGATCAGTGTCCTGCCTGGGAGGGCAGGTGCTGCTACTTCTTCCACGTCCCCTGGAAGCCGGCAGAGGGTCACCGCAGAGCAGGGGCTGCTAAGCTACGGCCAATCTGGCTACCGCCTGTTGCTGTAAGTAAACTTTCACTGGCACACAGCCACGCTCTTTGGATAATGGGTTGTTCGTGCCTGCTTTTGTGCTACGATGGCAGAGTTGACATTGTATGAAGACCAAGTCTGTGGAGTCTGAAATATGTATCGTCTGGGCCTTTAGGGGAGCAGTTTGCTAAGCCCTGACCTAGAAGTAGGTCATACTCTACAGAGAATTGAGAAGCGAATCAACAGGCCTTTACAGAGGATGGGCTCCAGGATGGAGAGAAGCCCACACACTGTACCTCGTAGAGTCTGGTGGCAACAAGTTTTCTACCCGTGGTGTTGATTCCTTCCATGACCACCACCTGAAAGGCAGGCAGCAGACAGACTTGGTCAACAGGAGGTCTGGAAGAAGTTACTGTGATAGAGTTACAAGTACTGTCCAGCTACTCTCATTCTGTAATTGTAAGCTTGGGGTGTTTTTCTAGAAAACAAATGAAGGGGGTTATATTAGTGTAATAATAATTACGCTTTACATGGTGATCTCATTTTTACAACATTCCTATAAGGTGAGGATTATCATTTCCATTTCACAGATCAGGACACTCTGGGTTTGGGAGGTTAAGTAACATCGCCACAGTCATCCGCCCTGAGGGGTGGAGCTGGGGTTGAAACCTGGCAGCAGATCCCAGAGCCAAGGTCGGAGCACACAGGGGATTGGAACCCCCACACTGGCATCCGCTCTGGTGCCTGAGCTCCAGTTACACCTCTTGGCATCAGAGGTCAAAAGTGCGGGGCACCTGGCCACAGTTCACTACACACACCAGGAGCAAATAGCATAGCCATATCCAGAGGGCAGACACACCCCTGATCTCACCTGTCCAGGAAATAGAGAATATTCTTTGAGCTCAGATAGATCTACTGGAATCTGAGCGCCTGAGGAATGTTCCAAATCTCCCTCCAGAATCACTGACTTGTGGTTCAGCTTCCCGTTGCTGTCACAGCCGATCTGGCCCAGCAGGGTGACGGGCTCCTACCGAGATACACAGGAGAACAACAGTCTTTGGGACACAGGAGCTTACAATCTGGTCCGCCCGATGGAGAGCAAAACAGCCCTCCAATAACAGCACGCATGTTTCTGGTGGCACATCACTTTGAGCCCGAGGCGACCACAAGTATCATCACTGGCTCCCAGGGGTGAAAGGACCCTTAAAAGGCACCTAGCCTGTCCACCATCTAATGCCCCAGCCCCTCTAAGTGGCTGTCTGAGCCACAGCATCTCCAGTGAAGGGGAACTTGTGCCCGAGCCCACCGTCCCCACTGGCAGCCCGCTCACCACATATCTCTCTCTTTTTAAGTTCTACCAGCTTATCGCTACCAACCCATCCATCTCCCTCCACCTTCCTCATGCATGCGTGCTCAGTCATGTAAACCAATGGACTGCAGCCCGCCAGGCTCCTCCGTCCATTGACTTTTCCAGGCAAGAATACTGGAGTGGGTTGCCATTTCCTTCTTCACCCATTTCCTGAATAACGGTTAATGACAGCTCTGGTTTACTGGGCTCACTGAACAACAGGCACTGTTCTAAAGGCTTATGTGTATCAACTCACTTAACTCTCACAATAACTGTGAGGTGGATATTATTATTGCATCCATATTAGACATGAGAAAAACCAGCAGCTGAAAGGTTAGATAATTTAATCAACGTCAAACAGTGGGCAAAGTGTGGGTTTGAAGCCCAGATGTTTGGCTCCAGGGCCATATCCTTTAACCACACACCATACCGCCTAGTAACAGGAAGTTCTTCATTAAACTGAGCTGAAATTCCTCTCTCGGTGGCTTCCTCTATCCTGTTCTCACTCCCGGGAGCAAACCGAGGAAGTCTAATCTTTCCCCAAGAGATTGTACAACCCAGCCTCCCCTCCACTACTTCCTCCCAACTCCCCCGAATTTTCCTTATATGACACGGTTTTGCATATCTTCCCCAGCTGGCCATTCTCCTCTGAATGCAAATATGTGACCGAGGCGCCGTAAAGAAACTCTGAGAACACATCTCCCCTTAGAGTACATGCTAGAGAGAAAGCACTAACACGTGCTAGATTAAAGTATGACGTGGACATTATTCACAGCACCTGATCCCTGATGACAGAGACCAAAGAAGGGGAGAGACCATGAGTCACCATTTCTGGAAATCCTCACTTTGCTGCTGTTCTCATATCCTGACACTTGAATGCTTAAGGCCCTCAATCTTGTTTACACGCAAGGCTCTAACCCAAGTGCAAAGCAAATGACTTAATCTGGTCACAAAACCAGACAGCACTTATAACCCATTTTACCAAGTTCATCCAAGGTAGATGTTCTAACTAGAAGGTAGACAGTTAGTGAAAAGGAAGCTGGAGGTTGACTTTTCATCACTGATTTAAAAAAACAGTATCAATCAGGAAAGACTATTAGAACAACTCTTACCTGTGCTGGGACTAGAATAGGAGCAAAAGCCTCAATTTTGTAATGTTCCTTGAGTTCACTGCCAAGTTCTTCTATCTTACAGGTCAGAACTGAAATCCCAGAGGGAAAAAGCGTGTTTAAGACATTTTACTTGCCAAGCAGAGAAAACACAGCACCTTGTAAAACACTAAAGTCAGTCATTTCACAGAAGCAGGCAGGGTGCCAAGGACAGCAGCCAGTCTGTAAGCTGCTCAAGCCCGAGCCAATTGCCCAATATTTGGTTGCTGAACCTGGCCTTCCATTTGGCCATGGTCGGGGGGAGGGAGGGGTCACGGATGAGGTCACAGTCCCAAAGTCGGCCTGGATCCCTCCCCAGCCTGCCTCTTACTCAGGTGGTCAGGGGGGTTTCAGGGAAGCCAAGAACAACCCTTAGAGCCTTCCAGTCTTTCCAAGGAAGAAACCATAAATGTCTCCGCTTCCTTTAACACTCTAATTGGCTTCCTCTACACAGTTCAAGTGGTTGTTACTGGGAAACGGTTATGTGCTTTTTCTTAGCAAAGTGCTTGTGATTTGGGAGAATTATTGAGAGTGGTCATCTCATATCCGTTTCCTAATAGGGGCGCCCAGAGGACATCTATCAATCAAAGGCAACCTTGAACTTGTTCTACCAGCCTAGCTGACGCTTTGTTACTGATTCAAGCCCCTCCAGGTGGTTTTATACCCTCCAGAATGTCAAAGGGAAAAACAAATACCTTCTCGAATGTCTGGGAGCTTCTGAAACATGTATTTGTAGCTCCCGGTGAGCGGCTCTGGATGTCCCAAGACCTTCAGGCTGAGGGGACTGGCTCCTCCTCTCCCGGACCAAGACACCCCCTGCGCCGAGCCAAAGGAGGTAACCACTTCTCCCCGGTTACTTCTCGAGCTGTATTTCTGAGGGGGAGTAGCGCTGATTGGAAGTAAAAGACATCAAAGTTACCGCGTTCACATCTAAAAGGAGAGAGGAGTCTAAGATGAGGTTACCTCTTGGAAATTTGGGATTGGAGGCATGCCAGCCTGGCCTCACATTTTATAAATCTAATCAGCTTAATGGGGTTGGACATTCTGGACCTTTAAGGAATTTTAGGAATGAGTGGGGTTGAGGAATACCAAACGTGTTTAGAAAAGCTTAGACACAGAGACACAGTTTAAAAGGTCTTCTCCTGGCTTAAAACTAACAAAGTAAAACAAAACCCAAACTCTGAATTGATTAAGAGCCAGTTTCGAGTACCATTTTCTTCCTTATGCATTTTTAGCATTTGTTAGAATATCATCAGAGCCTCAACTGTGGATAAGCTGAAAGTTGCTCTGTGTACACGTAACACCTCATGATACAGTTCAAGGTAGAAACAGTAACAAAATGAAGTTAAATGAAAGGGAATCAGCTTTCCCCAGTGTCTCTGGAGGTGGACAGGCAATGAATTCTGTCAGCTAGTGAACAAACACTCCCATTCTCCAAGTCTCAATCGGCAAGTTCTCGTCTTTCTCCTCACTCGCTGATAAAGTCCACCTCCGGGGACACACGAGTGTGGCTGATCTGCTTAGAGGACAGCGAGGTCCTCTAAGCCTTTGGTTGTGAACACAGTGCACCGAGAGGCCTGCTTACAACAGGCTTCATCTGATGCCCTGAAACCCTGCGGGAGCCAGTTCTGCGTGGGCACTGTTCCAGTGGGTGCTGCCGGTTCCTCCTTTGCAGAGAGGCTGCAGCAAACGAGCCTGACTAATGACCTCTGTCTCCAGTGCTGCCTCCACCTGAATAATTTAGAAGTTACTTTCATAAATTACGAAGCCAGTTTCTGATGTCAGCTTTACTAGCGTGCATTACAGAATGACTAGGCAGGGCATCTCGACTGCGCCAAGCGCAAAGCTCTGTGAGGCGCACATTACAGCCGGCCCTTTAACCCAGGAAGATGCTCACACGGGGTCTGCTGCAAACAGATCTACAAGTTTCAAAGTCTTGCTTGTTGAGAGAATAGACCTGCTGCCATGGTGCTGGCACCTACGAGAACCACTCTGTAACCAGCCATCTCTGTGCATCCAAAGATGCCCTTCTAAGTCTAGAAAGTTCTATTCGGAAGCCAGGGTGAAAACTCCTGAAAGCAGGAGTGGGCCACACCATAGTCAAATCCGCCCTCGGGATCCACTACCTTTCAGGGGACTTCCCCGGTGGTCCAGGGCCTAAGACTCTGTGCTCCCAATGCAGGGGGCCCGGTTCAACCTCTGGTCAGGGAACGAGATCCTGTAGGCTGCAACCAAGAGTCTACATGCCACAACTAAAGAGTCCACGTGCCGCAACGAAGACTGCTGCTGCTGCTAAGTCACTTCAGTCATGTCCGACTCTGTGTGACCCCATAGACTGCAGCCCACCAGGCTCCCCTGTCCCTGGGATTCTCCAGGCAAGAACACTGGAGTGGGTTGCCATTTCCTTCTCCAGTGCATGAAAGTGAAAAGTGAAAGTGAAGTCGCTCAGTTGTGCCCGACTCTTAGCGACCCCATGGACTGCAGCCTACCAGGCTCCTCCATCCATGCGGTTTTCCAGGCAAGAGTACTGGAGTGGGTTGCCGTTGCCTTCTCCGACAACTGAGACTAGGCAGAGCCAAACAAATAAATAAATTGAAGAAAAAAAGAAGAATCTGACCCGCTCTGATCTTGAACAATGCTAGTGCTCCCTTTTTTTTTTTCTTTTGTGTGTTTTGGCCCTGCCAAGTGGCTTGTGGGATCTTAGTTCCCTGACAGGGATCAAACCTGGGACTACGGCAGTGAAAGAGCTGAGTTCTAACCACTGGACTCCCAGGGAGGTCCCTATCACCTCCTTTCTGATGTGACAGAAAGTCTTAGGTTGGCAAGTCTTAAGCTCTGCTTGGTCTAGAAGTGACTCCTGGCAGCCAGTGTCGCCCTAACTGGTTCACATCACTGTTCTTTTGCCCCATCCCGATGCGGCAGCACCTAAAGCCCTTTCTTCTCCTCAGAAGAGCTCCCACTACGGAATTCTCTCATGGAACACGTGTCATTTATGGATTTCCAAAAGTCACACGTGATCCCTGTGGATTTATGTGCAGAAGTGGCAGCAGGGATAAAATACCAATGAAGTTGGGGTAGGTTCAGGGACAAGAAAACTCAGCAACTAGTTGTAACCTGAGTGAGGAACAAAGAACAGGTTACGCAACATTATGAACAAAGATACGTGCTTTTCTTTTTAAAAAATAAATACCTAAAAAAAAGAAGAAAGAAAGAAACCAACAACACATGAACTAACAGAAGCAGGTGGAAACCTATTAGCCTCCTCCTGACAAGAGACTCGCAGGCTCCCCAACTTCTGAATAGACAGTTTGTTTTCGGTAGGAGATATCAGTTTCTGAGCTAGGAAATGAGCCCTAGAAAAGAGGGTGGAAAGTGAGTTTCCTTAACTACAGCTAAGAAGCAGTAACTTTCCACACAGGATGAGGGTGGGGAGGGGAGGGAGCAGTCGGCCGTCCAGCCAGTCGACTGCAGAGGGAAACGTCCACCCCTCTTCCTTAAGTCAGGCTG
>NW_011494661.1:1548353-1572539 GCF_000754665.1 Bison bison bison | reverse complement strand
TTCCACACAGGATGAGGGTGGGGAGGGGAGGGAGCAGTCGGCCGTCCAGCCAGTCGACTGCAGAGGGAAACGTCCACCCCTCTTCCTTAAGTCAGGCTGTAGTGTCTGGTTACCTCCACCAGGTAACCAGAGAGAGGGGAGGGCAGGCCTGCTGCCTGACAGCTGAATTATCAGAATGCATACCTTGGAGAGAAACTCGATGGTGAGAGGAGCTGATGGGGGCTCCGAGCAGACACACTCCTCTTTGTGAGGGGGGTTTCTGGGGTGGTGATAGTTCGCTTCTGAGAACCCTAGAAGCAAAACAGGAGAAGGGCCCAGTCACTCTAGACCCAGGTTGCTAAGTGAAGTGCGCATATCCTCAGGAAGAAAGGGAGGACGTGCCCGGATGAAGGGCACAGACGGCACAGGTCTGGGTTTCTTCTGAAACCCATCTTTCAAGCAGAATCTCAGACTTCAGCAACTGTAATTCAGTCCTCAGCAGTACGCTGTCTCCATTTGGGAGGCAACTATGAAACAAATGCCAACAACATCCCCCTGCAGGACTGCCAAGCAGGCGATCTGTCCTGTCAAATCGCCCGCGTGCTCACTTTCCTTCCCCACCTCTCTGCTTCACCGCAGCTGGGAGTCTGGCTACACACACAGTTTTAACCTGCACGGACACATTTTCCTGTCAAGAGATGGGACCATGTTACTATTTATTCTGGCAAAGTCTACCACACGTTTTCAGAATTAAAGAAGGGAGTGACTCCAGGCAGATAACACGGGTGAGCTCATACTTGGAGAGTATTTAGCACACGCCTCACTGATGGTCAGTTTTGTTTTCTGAGTGGTTTTGCTCATTAAGAAGAATCCAAAGAGATGCCTGGAGTGGAGGGTGAAACTGGCAAATCCCGAGATCCCTCGCTCCCCAGAGTCTGGGACAACGGACTGTGGCTGAGCAAAGACAAAATCCTCCGCTGGAGGGAAACCAGGCAGCCGGCTAGTTGGCTGGCATTCCCCTGCCCTTGGGCTCCTCCTGGCTGCGGGTTTAGGTTATGCCACCAAAGCTGCCTACAGGGGTGACTACAGACAGGCAAGGAGAGAGAAAGCAGGATTCGAAACCACCCTTAAGTGGCTGGAATGGAAACTAGATTTTAAAAGGACCCTTCCTTATGTACCACACTTATACAATAGCCATTTAAAAATACTCCTTTCTAGTATTTCAATATTTTTCCAATTGAAAATATTCTAATAGTTATAATCTTAGTTTGAATATGATCCTTCATTGAAGTATTGTATATACTGAGTTTTTTGCTGTATATTAATTCTGAGCATTTCTCCTACTTTGTCAGTCTTCACCCTTTCTGGTAGCTGTGTGGATGGAATTGATACATAATAGTCTACGTAACTACTTCTCTATTGTTGGGTGTATCTGTTTCTGGAGACAACAAATACTGAGGTGCTATCACACACGTAGCTTTTCCTGGAATTTGGATGATTTCTTACGAGAGATTCTTACTAGGAGCGATTACTGGGCCAAACGATGGCAAAGATTTTATGGTTTCAATAGGCTTTTCTCAAACTATTTTTCCCGAAGATCCTTCTAATATATAGGGGCTACAGAGCTCCAGGTCCATCTCCCAGGATGAAGCAAGAGGACAGGACTCTGGGAAAGAGCAGAGCCTTGGGGCTCAGCCCTCAGCCACGTGGTGAAACCTGACTGTGTCAGCAAACCAGCTCGAGACGTCCCTGGGGTGTGCTCACTCGAAGCAAGCTCAGGAGACTCACTGCTAACACTACGGGCCGGGTTATCCACCCATAACGAGACATACAGAGGGACTGCAGTCTCATACCCTGGGGGGAGCTCATCCTCACAGCACACAGGAACCCAAGTTATAGCCAGATTATTCACTTATTAGAAGCATGACGCCAGCAGCACGGGAACTTCAAATCCCCAGGCTGACACATCTTTCCCTGTCAGGCGGGACATGTGGGGAGCCGGACTACAACCGGAAGATTTATAGTGAGCACGGGGGCAAGAGTAGCTGGTGGGACTTCCCTGGTGGTCCAGTGGCTCAGACTCTGCACTCCCAGTGGAGGGGAGCCTGGGTTCAGTCCCTGCTCGGGGGACTAGATCCTACATGCTGCAACCAAGACCTGGCACAAAGAAATAAATAAATATTTTAAAATAAAAAAAGAGTAGCTGTCATTGCACAAGTTAAATATTTAATGGTGACAAGCTAAGACCGCTGACATACTCACCTCTGCAATATGGGCCCTCCTGCCCCTGGCACTAGTCTGGGTGGGAAAGGCCAGCCCTGGGCTCTCACCCTGTCATCGTGCTGCGCTGATGCCCGAGTTCCCACGTGCTGGGCACTGTTCAAGTCTTTTTCCTGTTTCTACCCCAGATCCAGTCTGCCTCTCCTCTGAGCTCCAGATGCATATTTCAAACTGTTCACTCATTTCAGCTCATCTCTTGGCTATGATTCCATGGCCAAACTTTGATCTGTGTTCGAGCCTCCTGAGTACTTCTGTAGCAGGAATGAGGTGTCCTCAATATGGTATTTCAGCCATCAGAAATGTGTATACTTCAACAGTAAATTAAGTAAATTTGCATCTGATTTATGTATCAGTCTACTGAGAGCTGAGTTACCACGAGTCAGTCCTCCCAAATATGAACAACTCTGATGCTGTGAACATTTTAGCTTTTTTGCTCTCCACAAGCACATTTAAATGACTCACCTTTCCTTCCTTCTTTTTTTTTTGGGTGGGGGGCCGTGCAGCATGGCTTGTGGGATCTTAGTTCCCAGATCAGAGACTGAACCCAGGGCCCTGGCAGTGAGAGCACCAGGTTCTTGCCAGGGAATTCCCTTATCATCTTCTTTGTTACAGTGTAATTTACTTTGATAGATTAAGGCTTGCTCCTTGTTTAAGGATTGCCACAAATTCATTTTCTATAAAGACTAACTATGATTATTGAATACATTGCTTTGGGTTTGGCACTTTACATGTTCATTTAGTTTTCAAGCCCTTCAAGATATTATTCAAGATAATATCACGGGGTATTATCTGCTGGCTATTGGCTTCTTGAGGGCAGAGCACAACCTTGGCTGCTTCATTCACCAGTTCATCCAGTGTCTGGCTCACAGTAGTTGCTCAGTAAGTGAATGAATGAACCCTGATTATGTAGGAAAGGAAATGGCAGCTCAGAGAGATAAAAGCAGCTCACTCGAGGTCACTTATGTCTTTGACTCAGGCTTTGAGGACCGTGCCCTTCCACTGCTCTACTCCACCTCTTACCACGGGATCCAACACATAAACTGGATAAGCAGCAGTCACAGTGCCTCCACCCGATACAAAACGAGACTCCCACTAAAAAGAGCAATTATGGGGAAATCACACTGATCAAAATTTTATGATATGCTAACTGAAGACAGCAGGATAACTATGTGTCCACAAGGACTGCCATCATGTAAAATCATCTACGCACATGATCGGAAAGGAAGATGCATACGTGGAAATAGAGTAGGAACTGTATGAGTGGCTAATTTTCTCCTTCAGAACTTCAAGTGCTGTGCTGATATTTTTAGAATAAAGAAAAAAAATGCTACATGTAGAATGCAATTTCCAAACAGGGTACACGCACCTTAGAGGGTGTGGTGTAAGAGTTCAAGAGGGTCTCCTCTTCCTCCTCCACTTCAATTCTAAAAACACTGGTTAAGAGAAACAATAAACTTCCACCCAAAATCTAAGGCAAGGATCGATCAAATAAGAAATCTGAATACTAGGTATATTACTTTAAATTTGAGTTTGTTCTTATGTTTTTTGTGGTTTTCAAAAAATTATTTATTTATTTAAAAAATTTTTTTAGGCCATGCCATGTAGCACGCCAGATTTTAGTTTCCTGACCAGAGATGGAATCCACGTCCCCTGCATTGGGAACTCGGAGTCTTAACCACTGGACCACCAGGGAGATCCCTTATTACTTGCTCTTAACTTACACATGCAACTATAGACAAATGATAAAATACAATATGTAGATTGATACAAGGGCCTTGAGCAGAAAAGGATACAGCTCTTGTATGGAGACAATGTCTCTGGCTCCTGCGTGCCTGAGCCCCTTGTCCTTGGAGGCGCCATGTCGGGTTTTGGACACTCTTTTGCTCAGAAACTGAGGAATAAAAGATAATGAATATATTATTCCATAGTCAAGTAATAGAGGAAGCGTTTCCCACAGTCATGAGGTAATAATGGGCATTTTGAAATATAATCGAAAATATAAAATTCCTCAAAAGAAGAATGAAGATGTACATGATAGACTAAAGACTTAACCTGTCGCTGTTTCTCTCCAACACGTAACAATTCTAATATTAACACCAATTACTTGCTGACAAACTACCACCTGCTGAGCATAGTTTTAGGAGGGACTTACAACCATTCTCAATTCATTCAATAACCATAAAATATACACATCATGGGGACCACTGACTGAAGAGGAAACTGAGGTTAGGAGTCATTAAAGAGTTGGTCCAAGCTCACTTTGGGACTGGAATCCAGGTCTGATTCTAAGGTACACACTCTTCTCAATACAGTGCTCCACCTTCCGACAGAGCAGACACGGAAATTTACATTATTAGTTTGCCTACAGTTTCTTCTTACCTCGTGCTCAAAAGAATTCAGGGTCTCTAAGGTAAAGCAGTCTTTACGTGTGCTGGTGCAGAAGGCTATAAGCTCGCTGGCCATTCCCTCTTCATTCTGTCCATACAGAATGCACAATTCTACCACTGTAGGGGGAAATTGGACACATAAGAACTTAGTTCATTTCTTGTGGCTTTCACCTTGAAAAGTGAAAATAATCTTTTATTTATTCAATAGTCATTTATTCAGCACCTACTAGGGACAGGCACTGTTCTAGACACAAGGATATATTAATAGCAGTGAATAACAAAGAGACAAACCCTTGTTCTCACGCAGCTCACTATGGAGAAGAGACAGAAAACAACCAAATAAGTAAAAAATGTATGTTAGCTGGTTAAATGTGTTTTGTAGAAAAAATAAAGCCTGGAGAGGGATCAGGGGGCTGGCAATTTTAAACACAGTGATTAGGGAAGGCTTCATTGAGGGCATGACATCTGAGTAGACTTGGAAGAAGTAAAGGAGTGTGGCAGGCAGTGTTGAGGGGATAGAGCTTTCAGGCAAGGATCCTGAGGGAGAAGCAAGAGCAGCAAGACCTCCACGGCTGGGATGCAAAGAGGAAGGAGGAGACAGAGACAAGCTGAAAGGGTAAAGGGGGTGCAGACTGCTGGCCCCTGTAACTATTCTGAGCAAGCTCAGAAATCACTGGGTGGTTTGAATAGAACAGTAACACAACCTGACTTCCAATGAACAGGGTCACCCTGGCTGCTGTGTTAAGCAGATTGAAGGGGACAAGGGCGGAATCAGGGACCAATGAAGAGAACCATGGCAAAATCCATGGCGAGAGATGACAGTTGCTTGGGTCAAGGCAGTGTCAGTAGAGGAGGGGAGAAGTGGTTGGACTCTAGACTGGAAGCATCCTGAAGGTAGAGCCCCTGGGATCTGCTGACCGGATGTGGGGTGTAAAGAGAGGAAGTCATGAGGATGATGCTGTGGGTTTAGCCTGAGCATCTAGAAGGGGCCAGTTACTATGAACTGAGATGGGGAGGCAGCAGGAGGAACTCTGAGGAGAGGGAGCAGGAGCTTAGCTTCAGACACTGAGGCTGAGATGCCAATCAGACTTCCAGCTGGAGACATGTGGGAGGCAGACTGGCCTGCAGATCAGGCAAAAGGTCTGGGCTGAGTTATAAATCTGGGGACCACTAGCAAACACATGAGATCAGGTGAGATCATCAAGGAGCTGGGGCTTAGAATGCAGAGGAATGTGCAAAGGCTAAGAGGTGGTGGCATGCACATTAGAACACCCAGGAGGAGTGTCCAAGCAGCTAAGAGGAAAATGCATTTTAAAGAAGAGGACCGGATGAATGGCATCACATGCTGCTGCTCATCCAAAGGCGGACAGAAAAAGGCATCTGCGGCTTTGGCCAGGTGAAGGTCGTTGGTGACCCTGGGAGGAGCAGTTTCAGTGAAGCGGTGGGGATGAAAAAGCTGACTGAAATGGGCTTAAAGAGGAAAAACTGAAGAAGAGGCCATCATTCTGAGAAGATTTGTTGTAACTGGGAGAAGATAACTGGAGTGGGATGGGGCAACAATGGAGTACTTAGAGGCTGGGGTAAGAGTCACATTCCTAGGCTACTAGGAAAAAATATCTTACGGAGAGAAAACAGAAAATAAGAAAGGGAAGAATTACTGAAGTGATGTCCTTAAGGATGAGAGAAGGAATGGGATTCAAGACTCAAGTGGAGCGGGTGGCTTTTGCTGGAAATATGGAGAATTTATTCACTGTAATGGGAGGAGGCAAGGAATATAGCATAGACACAGATCCTTCTATTTTTCTCAGGGAAACAGAAAGTAAGTTCATCAGCTGAGAGTGAGCATGGGACAGAAGACTGTCAAAGGAGGACCAGGTGACGAATGTCTCCCATAGGAGACTCAGAGTGAACAGATCAGGGAAATATGCTAAGATATGTCAGGCAATATTGAGGTCCAGGTGAGGTTAGCAATCATGAAGCACAAGTCTAGAATTCCAACATCACTGCCAATGTGGTCCTACACGAAATGGGACCAGGAGGCATCTTGGATTGAAGCCTTTACAAACTTAGTTCACACAACTCATTTCTCTTGTTTTGACTCTAGGCTCACCAAGTAAACTTCTGACTATGATTGGTCTTCTCATTCAAGTCTCCTGTTGGGAAGAGAATGCCCTGGACATAAAAATTTAGAGTATTCCAGTCTCTCATAAATTAACGTTTGCATTCTGGTTTTCTATATTAAAAAAGAAGTTCAATGTGCTGATGAAGGGTAAAGGCAGATGCCTGATCATCCTGATTCTAAAACCAGTAACTCCACACCTCCCGAGAGTTTGCTTCCTGACACTGCCCTAGAGCCTCACCAATACAATGGACTACTGGACGTGGGCGCAGGAGATCTGGTTCACAGCCCAGCTCAGGCAATTAACTCTCCTTATCTGTTTCTCCGTGGCTCAGTGGTAAAGAATCTGCCTGCAGTGCAGCAGACATGGGTTCGATCCCTGGGTTGGGAAGATCCCCTGGAAAAGTAAATGGCAATCCACTCCAGTATCTTGTCTGGAAAATCTCATGGACACAGGAGCCTTGCAGGCTATAGTCCATGGGGTCATAAAACATTTTGACACACCTAGCCTCTAAACAACAACAACAATAGGTTTCTCCACCTGTAAACTTTGTCAGCAACAGCTGCTAAGCTCCTTAAAGTTCCTTGCAAAGCTAAAATTTAATTTTAGGAACCCAGGACAGGGACTCTTATTTGCACAGACCACCAACAGTTTTGATGAGAAGTGATGGATCAGCAGAAGTTAAGGTGTAGGCTGGAAAGGGAGGAGCCAGGAATAAAAAGCTACATTTCAAAATCCCAACATCTCTTGCTTTTCTCTTGGGCTTTAAACATTTTCCTAATTCTGTGCAACTGCGCTGACTGAAAACCATTCTTCACATTCTTATTTTTCAGTTGGGATCCAAGCAGTACCCTGTGAGCATTTCAAAGTTTCAAACTCAGTTTCACTCATCTCACAAACACCGACAAGCCCCATCTAGGGGAGGTGAACCTCGGAATAGAGCAGGGAGGGGGTGGACCTGGGCTGGGGACCAGAGAGGGGGCAAGGAACTCACATTTCTCAATCACAGCCTCCTCGCATTCTAGGCCGAAGATCTGCAACTCCTCCACCAAGAGCTGGGCGGACACAGCCATGATGACCCAGGAGGGGGACCGGGGCCGGGCCCACCCTAGCTCCGATCTGACGCCAAGAAACCCACAAGCCTGGAGATCGATGAGCAGAACGAGGTCCCTCTGATCCTTTCACCCTCCGAGGGCCTGAGGCGGGGAGTGACCAAATGGCCCAAGACCTCAGGCGGTCAGAAGGGCGCAGTCGTCAGTCACGGAGAAACACTATTTCCTTCTTTTTTTGGAAGCCCTCAAACGCCTAGAGAAAGAAAACAGAAAGCTTGAGAAGTTCGCTCCCCTGGAACGTCCTGCTTCCTAAAAGCCACTGCAGAACTTCTCAGTGATGGGAGCAAAACAGAGTAGCCTGGAAAAACCCGCCAAATGCTTTGTACGGCGCACGCATGCGCGAGACCCAGGTTCAACCCCACCACTTCCTCCTGCTTCCGGCTGTCAGGTCCCTGACTAAGCGCGCGCACGCGCGTCCGAGAACGCTTGAGCACAAATGCCTGAGCGCCAGCTCGCGCGCCGGTGCCTGGCTGCCCGCCCGCTCTACAGGCGGCTCCGCAGTTAGCCTTGGTGCTACGCCAAGTCTTCAGTCATGTCTGACTCTTTGCGAGCCCATGGATCATAGCCCGACAGACTCCTCTGTTCATGGGCTTCTCCAGGCAGAGTACTGGAGTGGATTGCCATTTCCTACTCCAGGGGATCTTCCCAACCCAGGGATCCAACCTGAATCTCTTTCTTGTCCTGGATTGGCAGGCGGGTTCTTTACCACTAGCGCCACCTGGGAAGAGATTCCTTCAGTTCAGTTCAGTTCAGTCGCTCATTCGTGTCCGACTCTGCGACCCCAGGGATTGCAGCACACCAGGCTTCCCTGTCCATCACCAACTCCCAGAGTTTACTCAAATTCATATCCATCGAGTCGGTGATGCCATCCAACCGTCTCATCCTCTGTCGTCCCCTTCTCCTGCCTTCAATCTTTCCCAGCATCAGGGTCTTTTCCAAGGAGTCAGTTCTTTGCATCAGGTGGCCAAAGTTTTGGAGTTTCAGCATCAGTCCTTCCAATGAATATTCAGGACTGATTTCCTTTAGGATGGACTTGTTTGATCTCCTTGCAGTCCAAGGGGCTCTTAAGAGTCTTCTCCAACACCACAGTTCAAAAGCATCAATTCTTTGGTACTCAGCTTTCTTTATGGTCCAACTCTCACAACCATACATGACTACTGGAAAAACCATAGCTTTTAGTAGATGGACCTTTGTTGGCAAAGTAATGTCTCTACTTTTTAATATACTGTCTAGGTTGAACATAGCTTTTCTTCCAAGGAGCAAGTGTCTTTCAATTTCATGGCTGCAGTCACCATCTGGAGTGATTTTGGAGCCCAAGAAAATAAACTGTACTAATTCCATTGTTTGCCCATCTATTGGCCATGAAGTGATGGGATCGGATGCCATGATCTTAGTTTTTTGAATGTTGAGTTTTAAGCCAGCTTTTTCACTCTTCTCTTTCACTTTCATCAAGAGGCTCTTTAGTTCCTCTTTGCTTTCTGCCATAAGGGTAGTGTCATCTGTGTATCTGAGGTTATTGATATTTCTCCCGGCAATCTTGATTCCAGCTTGTGCTTCATCCAGCCCCGCATTTAGCATGATGTACTCTGCATGTAAGTTAAACAAGCAGGGTGACTTACCTGCCACGAAAGCTAGCCTTCTGCATGCAAAAGCTGTACCTGTACTGGGGTTAGTTGCTCAATCGTGTCCAACTCTTAGCCCACCAGGCTCCTCTGTCCGTGGGATTCTCCAGGCAAGAAAACAGGAGTGGGTTGCCATGCCCTCCTCCAGGAGATCTTCCCAACCCAGGGATCGAACCCAGGTCTTCCACATTGCAAGAGGATTCTTTACCATCTGAGCCACCAGGGAAGCCCATGAATACTGGAGTGGGTAACCTATCCCTTCTCCAGGGGGTCTTCCCTATCCAGGAATTGAACTGGGATTTCCTGCATTGCAGGCAAATTCTTTACCAGCTGAGCTACCAGGAAAGCTCAAAGCTGTAACTGCCAGCACCAAAATCCCGGCTTTGTACCTTGCCTTCCAGGCACCCCCTGCTCCATGTTACTCGTTGAGATGTGTCTGTCACTCTTTCGTCTTGCCCTTTGGTGCGTAGGTGCTTCGAGTACATGACGTTATGTGTCCCATTCTGTGCCCAGTGCAGGAGAGGAAAGCCTGTAGTCCCACTGGGTCTCCTGGGTCACCTCTGCCCTCAGTGTGATTTCTTTAGGGAATCTGGTTGCCATGGTTATTGTCATGGTTACTACCATGGTCCCAGTCATAGTGATAGATCTGTTTTCTGGATCTGGAGCATTTCAATGGAGAAGAAATGGAAAGGAGACAAGTGATTTAGTTTTGGAGACAACCTAATTAGAATTTTCAGGTAGAGGTTCCCAGTGAGTTACTGGAAGCTTGGGAGTGAAGATGAGTCAGTAAATGGGAAAGAGTTCAGAGGTAAGATAAGAAGAGGGTCTTCCCCCCAAATACCTCCTAATTCGTTGAGCCAAAAATCTCCATTGGCTCAGCTTAGATCAAATAACCTTAGACATCATACTTCAGTAATGGGATGGTAGGTTGGTAGAGTCTCTAGAAAAACTTGGCGTTATATATCAGGAGCCTTAAAAATATTCATCCCTCTTGACTCAGCATTTCTTATCCTAAGAAAACCAGCCAAAATTCAAAGTTTTATAAACAAAGATGCTCTTCATTTCTTGTTGTTTGTGAAAAAAAAATACAATTAAAAAATGGAAACAGAGTGTCCAGAGGTAGGAAAGTATAGAGGATCACTAGAGCAGTGATTCTCAAGACTGCACTAGAGAGACTTTCTGGGCGGTGCAGTGGTGAAGACGTGGCACTTCCACTGCAGGGGCACGGGGTCTGGGTTTGATCTCTGCTTGGGGAACAAACATCATTATGCCTTGGAGTACAGCCAAAAAATAGAAGCAAAACAACAGCAACAGACATTAAAAAGAGACTGCACTAAAGGGGTCAAAGACTTTCAGGGGGCACCTGAGGACATGAGAGAGGAAGGGCCAGGCAGAGCCCTGTCTTGGCCTCAGTCCAGCCCTGTGAAACAGGGTGTACTCTGCGTATTAACTGCGGTTGGGAGAGGGCTGGGGAGGGGAAACCACCTTACATTCCCCTAAGACTTATTACTGGTGGGTACCAAGGACAGAGGGTGGGATCAGTTCACCTGGGTACAAGCAGCAGAGCATATATTTGTCTGTTGCTATGTAATAATTTATCACCAATTTAGTGGCATAAAACAACATTCATCTATTAACCCACAGATCAGTAGGTCAGAAGTCTGGGCACAACATGTCTGGGTTCTCAGTAAGTTAGAAATTAAAGTGTTGGCTAAGTTGCATTCCTTTCTAGAAGTTTCTGCCACCAGCTAGGGACAGTGCTTTTAGTGGGCTCATGTTGTTAGGTTAGGACCACCTAGATAATGTCACTTTCTTAAGGTCAGCTGATTAGGGGACATAATTACATCTGTAAATCCCTTGATAGCAGTGTGAGGAGGGCATTGCTCCAACAGGAAAAGACATTGACCCAGTCAGTTCAGTTCAGTCACTCAGTCGTGTATGACTCTTTGCGACCCCATGGACTGCAGCACGCTATGCCCCCCTGTCCAACTCCTGGAATTTACCCAAACTCATGTCCTTTGAGTCGGTGATGCCATCCAACCATCTCATCCTCTGTCGTCCTCTTCTTCTCCCACCTTCAATCTTTCTCAGCGTCAAGGTCTTTTCAAATGAGTCAGCTCTTCGCATCAGGTGGCCAAAATATTGGAATTTCAGCTTCAACATCAGCCCTCCCAATAAACACTCAGGACTGATCTCCTTCAGAACGGACTGGTTGGATCTCCTTGCAGTCCAAGGGACTCTCAAGAGTCTTCTCCAACACCACAGTTCAAAAGCATCAATTCTTCGGCGCTCAGCTTTCTTTATAGTCCAACTCTCACATCCATACATGACCACAGGAAAAACCATAGTCTTGACTAGACGGACCTTTGTTGGCAAAGTAATGTCTTGCTTTTTAATATTGACCCAATAAAACACAACAAAGAAAAAAAGCAGAAGAGGAAGTTATTAGAACCATGACATGATCTATTTTGAAATATATAATGCCTTCAATATTGGATATGTGCTGGGGACCAGCCCCAGCTGATCCAGGGTATTCGAAGGAGAGACGGCCTAGGCGACTATTTATATGCTAATTAGAGATATAAAGAATAATAGAATGAGGATAGCTCAGTAGGAAAATTCAGTGGAGAAAAGAGGCTGAGTAGCTTGGTTTACGCGGGAGACCAATAAAACTTCAAGACAAGAAGTTTGCACCACTTACGTAGGCCGCAGACACCCTCTCGAATAGCGGAAGGTGCAGATATGGTTTCATTACATGGTAATTACCAAAATAGTGTCGTATAATGGTGAGAGAGTTAAAACATCATCTGTTCTGGGTGTTAAACAGGCTAAGAATGACTTTGACCCTTCTTCTCTTTCCTTTTCTGAATTATCATGCTTCGTTGCTCAGTCGTGTCCAGCTCTTTGTGACCCCACGGACTGAGCCTGCCAGGCTCCTCTGTCCCTGGGATTCTCCTGGCAAGAATACTGGTGTGAGTAGCCATTCCCTTCTCCAGGGGATCTTCCTGACCTAGAGATCAAACCAGGGTCTCCTGCATTATAGGCCAATTCTTTACCATCTGAGCCACCAGGGAAGTCCCTCAGTTTTTTTTTTTTTTTTATTAGCTGTTGTTATCTGGAGATGAGTGATGAGGGTTGATAGTCAAAGGACTAGTTCTGGTCTCTTCTAGAAAGCTTTCAAGAGCATGTCAAGACTTTCTTTTTAGAATGTAGGGTTATTCGTCATATATTGCATTCAGGTAAAAGGAAAAAAATCTCTTTCTACATCCTGTAACAAATGCTTAGTGACGGTTTGGATTGGTTTTTTTCTGCAGATTTACATCCGTTGTCCTCTGCCTTTCCTTACCAAGCAACGGGGGCTTTTTGTACATCAAAGCCAGGGGTCCAAGACTGTGGCCCTTAGGCCAAATTTCACCAGTTATCTTTTTTATGAGGCTTGCAAGTCAAGAATGGTTTTTATATTTAAAATTATCTGTTTATTTATTTAATTTATTTATTTTGTTTTTGACCATGCTGCATGGCTTGTAGGGTCTTAGTTCCCTGACCAGAGATCGAACCTGGGTTCACAGCAATGAACATGTGGAGTCCTAACCACTGGACTGTCAGGGAATTCCCAGGTTTTGCATTTTAATTTTTTTAAAGGGATATTCCTTTACTTTGCATTATGACCAACAGTGATTATCAATTTTATGATGATGCCGTAATTTAAAAAGTAATTTTATTCATTAGTTTTTTTTGGCGGCCCTGGGCCCCTGTTGCTGTGCACAGGCTTTCTCTAGTTGCGGCGCGTGGGGGCCAGTCTTCGCTGCGGTGAGCAGACTTCTCTTTGCAGTGGCTTCTCGTGGTGGAGCACAGTCTCTAGAGTGTGTGGGCTTCAGTTGTGGTGTGTGGGCTTAGTTGCTCTGAGGTGTGTTGAATCTTCCTGGATCAGGGGTCAAAACTGCGTCCCTAGCAACGGCAGGTGGATTCCTAACCATTGGACCACCAAAGAAGTCCCTCAGTTCTTACATTTTTAAATGGTTGAAAAAAAATGATTTGTGGAAATTATATGAAATGCAAACTTCAGTATCCATGTAGTTTTTTAGAACACAGCCGTGCGTATTTGTTTATGAAAGCTTTATGGTTGCATTTGTGCTACAGAGAAAAACTTGAAGGGTTATGATTGAGGCCCCGAAGCCTCAAATATTTACTGTCTGGCTCTTTACAGAAAATGTTTGCAGATGCTTGCCATAGACAATAATCACTGTCCATCAAAGGTGTTGCATGTATATTTTTCCCAGCTTTTTTTTTTTATCAAAGGTATTTTTATCCTATTTTCTTCCAGGTGTATTGAGATATAATTGACATACAGCACCGTATAAGTTTAAGGTGTATGGCATAATGATTTGACTGACTTACATCACGAAATGATAACCACAATAAGCTTAGGGAACATCCATCATTTCCTAGAGATACAACATTATAGAAATAGAAAAAAAATTTTTTTCCTTGTGATGAGAATTCCAAGGGTTTACTCTGTAACAACTTGCATATATAATGTACAGCTGCTGCTGCTGCTGTTAAGTTGCTTCAGTCGTGTCCGACTCTGTGCGACCCCATGGACAGCAGCCCACCAGGCTCCATTGTCCCTCGGATTCTCCAGGCAAGAACACTGGAGTGGGTTGCCATTTCCTTCTCCAATGCATGAAAGTGAAAAGTGAAAGTGAAGTCGCTCAGTTGTGTCTGACTCTAGCGACCCCATGGACTGCAGCCCACCAGGCCCCTCCGTCCATGGGATTTTCCAGGCAAGAGTCCTGGAGCAGTGTTAGTTATATTTATCATGTTGTACATCACACCCCTAGCGAAATCATTAGGCCGCATCTTGGGGTGGTCCGACTCTCTGCAATTCACAGGGTTGCAAACCGTCGGACATGACTGAGAGACTGAACTGAACTGTACATCTCACCCCTAGCGAAATCATTAGGCTGCATTTTGGGGTGGTCCAAGAGGCTCTAGTTCTTTATGTCTTAGTGCAGAAAGAACTCAGTGAGAGGCTAAGTGATAGACAAGAAGTGATTTACTAAAATAGAACCCTTGTGAGGCTTACAAGTGGGTGGGCAAGAGGGTGCTGCGTCCCGAGAACTTATTGGGCTACAGTTTTATAATCAAAGGGAAGGGGGGGAGGGGGAAAGACCACTGCCTTCCTCATTCTTTTTTTTTAACTATTTATTTACTTTTTGGCTGCGATGGGCTTTTGTTGCTGTGCCTGGGCTTTCTCCAGGTGTGGGGCTTGGGGCCACTCTTTGTCGTGGAGCCCGGGCTGCTCACTGCAGTGGCTTCTCTCACCGACTTGAGAGTGCTGGCTCAGTAGTTGGGCTGCAGGGGCTTCGTTGTCCCGCAGCATGCAGAAGCTTCCCAGACCAAGGATTGAACCCGTGTCCCCTGCACTGGCAGGCGAATTCTTTACCACTGAGC
The DNA here is from genome assembly GCF_000754665.1 of Bison bison bison. NCBI lineage: Eukaryota > Metazoa > Chordata > Mammalia > Artiodactyla > Bovidae > Bison > Bison bison. Next base: position 1,557,585 of record NW_011494661.1, on the reverse strand, counting down.
CAACGGGGAAGCCCCAATCTGTCTTTTAAGGTTTTTAGGTTTCCTTAATATGCTTTACTTAACAAGATCTTCCCAACCTAAGCTTATTCAGCTATCCTTCTAATATTTCTTTTGTGAACTGCTTTACAGTTTACTTTTTATACTGATTTGAATCTTTAAAAATTATTTCTTTATTATGTAGGCTGTGCCAGGTCTTAGTCATGGCATGTGAGATCTAGTTCCCTGACAAAGGAGTGAACCCAGGCCCCCTGTGTTAGGAGCGCAGAGTCTTAGCCATTGGACTGCCAGGGAGAGCCCCATACCTTGAAATCATTATGGAATCATAGTGGACACCCATACCTTCTTCCGGGGTCTGATGGCAGTGACTTCAGGATGGCTCATTTAGTTTGATGTTTGCTACTTGTTTCTGTTAAGGATTCATAATCAGAGTCTAGCTTTTTTCTTCTAGTTCTGTTTTACTCAAAGTTTATTAGAAATGGCTGCTGAATTATGCCCAATTTCACAAGAGAATGATTTCCTCTTTTAGCTCATGAGTGTAATAAAATGTCACTTTTATAATGATGAAATAAAGATTCACTCTAATTTAACAGATTGTGTATTTTTTTTCAGATTGTGTATTAAAAACATTTATGAATCAAAGAATACTATCAAGAAAGTGAAAAGATAATCCATAGAATAGGGGAAAATATTTACAAATTATGCATCTGATAAGGGTCTAGTTTCCAGAATATGTTAAGAACTCTTACAACTAAGCAACAAAAAGACTCAGTTTAGAAATGGGCAGAAGACTTGATTATACTTTTCCCTAAAAAGATATACAAATAGCCAATAAGACATGAAAATATGCTTAAACTCATTAGTCATTAGAGAAATGCAAATCATATTACTTCACACCCACTAGAATGGTTATAACAAAAAAGGATGAACAGTAGCAAATGTTGAATTTGTGAAGAAGCTGAAACCTTCATACATGCTGATGGGAATGCAAAATTTAGAGCAAACAGTCTGATAGTTCCTCAGATAATTAAACATAGAGTTACCATGTTGCTGTGCTAAGTTGCTTCAGCTGTGTTTGACTCTTTGTGACTCTCTGGACTGCAGCCCACCAGGTTCCTCTGTCCATGGGGATTCTCCAGGCAAGAACACTAGAAGTGGGTCGCCATCCACTCCTCCAAGGGATCTTCCTGACCCAGGGATCGAACCTGCAGCTCTTATGTCTCCTTCACTGGCAGGCATGTTCTTTACCGCCAGTGCCACCTGGGAAGCTCCTGGGAATTACCGCATGATCCAGCAATTCCACTCCTAGGTATATACTCAAGAGAATTGAAGGCATATGTTTATACAAATGCTTCTACAAGAATATTCATAATGGCACTATTTATAATACCCAAAGAATGGAAACAACCAAATGTCCATCGACTGATTAGTGGATAATAAAATATGACATACCCATACAATGGGATATTATTCAGTGAATAAAAAGGAATAAAGTTACTGATTCATGCTACAACATGGATGAATCTTGAAAGCATTATGTTAAGTGAGAGAAGACAGAAACGAAACAAAAAAAAACAAACAAAAAAGAAACAAAAAATATACATATTGTATAGTTCCATCCATACGAAATGTTCAGAATAGATACATCTGTAGAGACAAAGAGTAGATTTGTGGTTTCAGGGGCTAGGGAGGGAGAATGTGGAGTGACTGCTAATTGGTAAAGGGTTTCTTTTTTGGGGTGATGAAAATGTACTAGCATTTAATAGTGGTGATGGTTACACAATTGTGTGAATATACAACATTGTGAATACACAACATTGTGAATATACAACATTATGAAAACACAACATTGTGAATATACAACATTGCAAATGTACTGCTGCTGCTGCTGCTAAGTTGCTCAGTCATGTCTGACTCTGTGCGACCCCATAGACGGCAGCCCACCAGGCTCCTCTGTCCCTGGGATACTCCAGGCAAGAATACTGGAGTGGGTTGCCATTTCCTTCTCCAATGCATGCATGCATACTAAATCACTTCAGTCGTGTCCGACTCTGTGCGACCCTATGGACAGCAGCCCACCAGGCCCCTCTGTCCACGGGATTCTCTAGGCAAGAATGCTGGAGTGGGTTGCCATTTCCTTCTCTGAACATCAAATTGTACACTTTGAAAGGGTGAAGTATCTCAAAAAAGCTTTTAAAAATGGTCATGTGGCTGTGTTTTGTAATAGCATAGACCAATGTAAATGCTCATTATGTAGTATCTCACATTAAAGAAAAACAATTTCTGTTGAAACCGTCAGGTGGCATTTTGGGGAGCTCCGAAGAGCTCTGGTCCTTTATGTCCTAGTTCAGAAGGAATTCAGCAAGAAACAAAGTGATAAGTGATTTATTAGAATAGGACGCTTGTGAGACATGCAGGCAGGCTAGAAGAAGCTAACTTAGTGGGTTACAATTTTACAATCAAAGGAAGAAATCACCAGCTTGTCCTCCAAGTTGGGCAGGGAGTTTTCTTGCCGCTACATGGTCAAGCTAGGTCTACAAATTACTGTGTTTTTTATGTGTGCAGAGAGCGTGTCCTAACTTGCTGAGCTCACTGGGCAGGATATGGGTCTCATGCCATCCATTGTTGTTTTTTTTGGTTGTGCTGGGTCTTTTTTCTCTAGTTATGGTGAGCAGGGGCTACTCTCTAGGTGCGGTGCAGGGGCCTCTTGTTGCCGTGGCTTCTCTCGTTGCGGAGCACAGGCTCTAGGGCATGTGGGCTTCAGGAGTTGCAGCTCCTGGGCTCCAGAGCATGGGCTCAGTAGTTCTAGCCCAAGGGCCTAGTAACTCCACAACGTGTGGGGTCTTCCTGGATCAGGGATCGAACCCATGTCTCTTGCACTGGCAGGTGGATTCTTAACCACTGAACCACCAGGGAAGCCCCCACCATTGTTTTCTTGTTTGGGGGCATGTCTCATGCTTCTGTTGCTAAGCAAACCTGCTTTCTCGAGTAAATATTAACAGAGGTCTTTCATTTTTTCTACTTACAATTCCCTAGTGGGATTAACTATTTGATCACCTATTTTGTCCCTTTACTCTGTCCCTATCACTGTTAGGCTGTAAAAAACCCATAATATCCTGAAAAGCTGGGGCAGAGAGGGTTTATCATTATTACTATTTTTTTTTGAATGGCTTGTCATCTCAAAGGAACAGTTTGGTCAGGGAATAAAATGCATGCGATGTCCCATGCTGTGACATGCTGTCCTCCGCATGTAAAGTCTGCCTGTGGGTGGAAAGCCCAGGCTCTCTATGGCGGAGGGAAGAGCAGCTCCTGGTCCAAGTGGCCGTGGCCGGGAACAGCCACTCTGGGGAGGCTCCCACACCAGCCTGTGTTTTCTAACAGAGCCCTTGGCTACTAGATATTTTGAACCTGCTCTCAGATATCTCTTTGACCTTCGTTTTGTCATGCAATGATGATGCAATCCCTGAGTTATTGGTATTGTTACCTCTATTTCCCACATGCAAATAAGGAAACTCAGAGAGGGAAGTGACAGGCTTGGGAAGAGTTCTCTCTGGGCAGAGGCGGATCCAGTCCAGCCCAGATCTCAACCTCAAGTTCATGCTTTAAATGCAGCCCTAAACAAACAAAACTCCCCAAGATGGAAAAAAAAAAAAAGAAAAGAAAAACAGAGAATCCCATCTTAATATAGAAATACAATTCTTGCATAGTGTTTTCCAGCTTACAATGCTTTTACTGTACTTTGTCATTTGATTTTTGGCGCATTGGTTGTTAACCCCATTTTACTGATAGGGATTCTATAAACTTGGAGAGTTTAGATAATTTGCCGGGGGTCACATTGCTGGTAAGGAACAAGGTAACTGTAGACCAGTTCTTTCATATTGCAGCTGTGAGTAAGCGTAGAGAAACTATTGTGGGGAACTCCCAGGGAACAATGAGGTGAGATTTAAAACCAGCTCCCGTTAGAGATCCTGGACTTTGATTGCAAATCGGGACCGCAGGTACCTCACATTTGTTAGAAATGATTTAAGGAGTTAAGGTCAGGGCCAATGGCACGCTGCTGTTGGCTCATGCAGTGGCTAGGTCACATGTATTCTGTGTCCCAGAAGGAGCTCACGCAGTGGAAATCAGATGGAACATGAAGCTGAGAATTTATGCTTGCAAACTTAATAAAGGGCGGCTTTTGAGCCAAAGAGCAGCAGTATATATAAACACAGCATGTAATATACCATTGTCGTTCAGTTGCTCAGTCGTGTCCGACTCTTCCCGACTCCACGGACTGCAGCACACCAGGCTTCCCTGTCTTTCTCTATCTCCTGGAGTTTGCTCAAACTCATAATACATGTTTAATAGTAAATAGCTATATACACCCCCAAGGATGCCCAACATAAATTATAAAGGGCTTGAGGGAAATGTAGAGATAGGACAGAACTGTCATGTAATAATACAGTTTGTAATAATGAGAAGTAAATCTTGAGACCACAGCATAATCCCAATATTGCTGCTGCTGCTGCTGCTGTGTCGCTTCAGTCGTGTCCGACTCTGTGTGACCCCATAGACGGCAGCCCACCAGGCCTCCCGTCCCTGGGATTCTCCAGGCAAGAACACTGGAGTGGGTTGCCATTTCCTTCTCCAATGCATGAAAGTAAAAAGTGAAAGTGAAGTCGCGTAGTCGTGTCTGACTCTAGCGACCCCATGGACTGCAGCCTACCAGGCTCCTCCGTCCATGGGATTTTCTAGGCAAAAGTACTGGAGTGGGGTGCCATTGCCCTCTCCGAATCCCAATATTAGGCAATACTATATCCTAAATCAAATGAGAAAGGATTTATTTCACACTTCTAGTTTTTATTATTTCATTTATTTTTATTGTGGTAAAAACATAAACCTAAAATTTACCACTTATTTACTTTTATTTGTATACTTCATTAACATTATCTTGTATTTCTGACACTAGTATTGCCTGGAGGCATTGCCCTGCAGTGTAGACATGTTGCCACCAGGTGGCGGCAGTGCGGCACAGTCCCAGGGATTGAGTTTCTGCAAGATTATTCAACCTCTGTCCTTCCCAGACTCCCCAGGCTGTTGCTATGGGAAACTAAGACATTCTGAATAGAGGGAGGCAAGATTTTAAAAAATAAAGCTATGAACCTTGAGATAATTAACTACACTTTATTGAGTTACTATCAAGTCTGAGGTGCAGAGTTGGGGAGGGAGTGAGGGGAGGGAATGTTACAAAGATGGTACATCCTTGGTGGGCTGAAGGCTGGGGTCATAATGATCGCAGTGGGTATCTACTGTGCACTCACTCTGCTGGGTGCCTGTCCTGAGTTTTCCTTACTCCTAAGGCAACCTTGTGTGGCATTACTGCAACCAGCCTTTACTCCCCGTGTGTGTGTGTGTGTTGCTCAAATGTGTCTGACTGTGACTCCATGGACTGTAGCCCGCCAGGCTCCTCTGTCCATGGGCTTCTCCAGGCAAGAACACTGGAGTGGTTTGCCATGCCCTCCTCCAGGGGATCTTCCCGACCCAGAGATGGAACCCTGGTCTCCTGCACTGCAGGCGGGTTCTTTTCCGTCTGAGCCACCAGGGAAGCCTACCCTGCCAGTCAGTCGCTCCCTTATTTTGGCCTCTGCCATCTGTTTGAAATGCAAATGTTGTCACGTCAGCCCCGCCCCTTGGGTAGAACCCTTGCGGTGGATTCCTCTCACCTCTGGACCCCCAGCCCAGGCCCGGCCTTTGTTCTCCTTTCTCAGGCCCTGCTGGTCCACCCTCCGCAGAGGTTTTGTTCCCGCTCTGTTTTGCACCTGGAGTGTCCTTGCGTCCCCTCTTCACGGATTGACTCCAACTCCTCTTTCTCAAGGCCTCGTCCTTGACCGCCAGAATCTCTCCTTCATGACCCTCAACACAGCTTTATTTTCACATTTGTCATTTATTTGTCTTGGACTCATATCTCCCAGCTCATTTTCCCACAGGCTCCCTAAGGCAGATCACATGTCTGCGCTGACATCTCGGTGCTGACCCTTGGCAGGTAGATGCTCTCAGGAGGTGCTTATTGACTAAACAAAGGGAAGAAGCTGGCGGCTGGAGGGCCGTGCTTAGGCTCTGCAGCCAGTGGAGGTGCCAGCCGAGACTGGGCACAGGTTTCCACTCTGTGCACTCAAGTCGAGGCCTTTGTGACCTCGGACTGATGAGCTGAGCTCCGCACTTCAGTTTCCTCATTGGTCAAATGGGTATAAAACCACGTGAAAGGACTGCTGGACTCCAGAATGGCTACAGAAACGAAATGAGTTCACACACGTGGAGGAAGGATATAGGCACTGGGGTGCTGGCTAGAGACCAACGAAAGACTGTAAAATAGCTCATTAATACTGCTTTATATTGGTTACAGGTTGAAATGATAATATTCTGAATATATAGAGTTAAGTAAAATGTCATATTTTATTATACTGTATATTATAAATTAATTTCGTTTTCCTTTCTTGGGCTGTGCTGGGTCTTTGTTGCTGCGTGCGGGCTTTCTCTAGTTGCGGTACACGTGCCTCTCCTCGCAGCGGCTCAGGCTCAGTAGTTGGGGCACACAGGCTTAGTTGCTCCTCTGCATGCGGAATCTTCCAGGACCAGGAACTGAATCTGTGTCCCCTGCATTGCAAGGTGGATTCTTAACCACTAGACCACCAGGGAAGTCCCTCTTTTTTACTTTTTCAAATGTGGCCACTAGAAAATTTTAAATTATACATGTGACCTGCATTATATTTCTACCAGCCTATCTCACCAGGATGGCTGGATTGGTCCCCACACCACTCTGGCTCCCTTCCAATCTATTTTCTATTAATACTCCATAGCCAGAGCAATCTTTTCGAAAAATAATATAATCCTCTCACACCTGTTACCTCTTGCGTCTTGCCCCGTCTTACGTAAGACCAATCCTTCATTTCCCTTTGTTAATACGATGAAGAACCACATCCTGCTGAAGCCTTAAGCCTCTGCCCAGACTGGCCCCAGCTGCCCCTCTCCAGGCGGCATGTGAACGCTTAATTGTGGCATGGGGGATCAAGTTCCCTGACCAGGGATTGAACCCAGGCCCCCCGCATTGAGAGTTGCAGGGTCTTAGCTACTGGACCACTGGTGAAGTCCCAACAACCTCCTCTTTAAAAAACAAAACAAGAACGTTCCCAGTGGCGCATATGTTCCACCCCCGACCTGGGAAGATTTCACATAATACTGAGCAACTAAGCCTGATCACTGAAACTGCAGGGCCCACGCTCTAGCGCCGGAGAGCCCGCGTGCTGCGACTACTGAAGCCTGTGTGCCTACAGCCTGTGCCCCGAATCAGGAGACGCCGCCGCAATGAAGCCTGCTCGCCGCAACTACAAAAAGCCTGTGCACGGTATCAAAGACCCAGTGACAAAAAATAAAGAAATTAATACAATAAAATAAAAATTTAAAAAGAAAGTAGCTATTGCTGTGAGGTTTTTTAAAAAATATATTTTATTTTTATCTATTTTTGTCTGTGCTGGGTCTTTGTTACTGTACGGCTTTTCTCCAGTTGCGGGGAGGGGGGCTACTCTCCACTTGCAGTGTGAGAGCTTCTCATTATGGTGGCTTCTCTTGTTGCAGAGCACGGGCTCCAGGGTAGCTGTGGCACTTGGGCACAACTGGAGCTCAGGCTCAATAGTTGTGATGTATGGGCTTTGTTGCCCCACAGCATGTGGGATCGTCCCGGATTAGGGATCGAACCTGTGTCTCCTGCATTCGCAGGCGGATTCTTTACCACTGAGCCACCAGGGAAGCCCTGCTGTGAGGTTTTGAGAATTATCAGTGAACTGTACACGATAGGAATTAGGCCAGGCAAATTGCTCTCCTCCTACAGTAGAACAGCTTAATGTTAAGTGAGTAAGCAGAACCTCTGAGTGCAGTTGAGCCGGCTGTTCACTGAGCAAGGAGACCCGGCCAAATGGGTGGGAACAGGCTGTTGAAATCTAGCTCATATTTTGCTAGCCAAGCCGTGGATCTCTCTGGGGGTGGAGTGGGCACCACCCACCCACCAAGCTGGGTACTGAGCATGCTGCATCTGCCTGGAGGGGGTATGTTTTCTAAATTCACCCATAGGTGGTGTATAGACTAGGTGGCCCTGCATTTATGGTCAGCCCAATGGTATGTTTTAATTGAGTCAAGCGTTCTATTGTAAGAAATTACGAAGAAAAGACAACTTGTTTATTTGGGGTGCATGCCGCATGCTAAGCCCCTTCAGCTGTGTCCGACTCTTTGCGACTCTATGGACTGTAGCCTGCCAGGCTCCTCTGTCCTGGGAGTGTTGTGTATAAATGGGAGAATATGGCAATGACATCAGTCTTTCTTCCCCTCACTTTCCCAGCTGTGCCCTCGAGCTGCAGGATGCTCGGCATCTAGACCTTCTTCCTTAGCTCATGATGTGAACTAGAACCGGGTTGGACTGGGCTGGACCCCAGTTTTGGCTGTTTATCTTGTCCTTAAAGGTGACATTGTGGGAATTGAGTTGTGTCCCCAAGGATCACGCCAGTGTACAAGACAAACTCTGCTTCTTCCTTTAGAAAACATTCCCTGAGGGCCAACCCAGGTGACTCCTTGCCACTGCCGTCGCCCGGCCTCCCCCCACCCCCATTTATCAAAGAAGGGCTTTTCTGGGACTTCCCTGGCGATCCCTCAGGGAGCATGGATTCGATCCGTGGTGGGAAAACTGAGATCCCGCATGCCGTTAGTGACAGTGAGAGTCGCTCAGTTGTGTCAGACTCTTTGTGACCCCAGTGACTATACAGTCCATGGAGTTCTCCAGGCCAGGATACTGGAGTGGGTAGCCGTTCCCTTCTCCAGGGGATCCTCCCAATCCAGGGATTGAACCCAGGTCTCCCTCATTGCAGACGGATTCTTTACCAGCTGAGCCACAAGGGATTGGGCATGGCCAAAAAAAAAAAGCCTGTTCCTCCCCAGCCCCTCTCCCCCAAGGCTGGGGATGGATGGGGACAGCAGCCAAGGAGGGGTGCCGTCTCCTTTCTGAGTGTTTCACCCTGAGGTCCAGTCAGACTGGAGCTGCTGTCCTGACTGCTCCGGTTTCTTGGGCTGAGGAAAGGGCAAGTTTAATGAGTCCAGATGTTTTTCTGACTGGTTGTGGGCACAGTGTAAGTGTTCAGGGAGACAAGGAGGTGTGCGTGAGGTAGGCTGGGAAGATGGAGCTATCGAGAAGGCAAGTTCTGTTTTTTGG
>NW_011494661.1:1542718-1548253 GCF_000754665.1 Bison bison bison | reverse complement strand
AGAATTAGCCAATTTTTCTTCTTATTATTAATGAACAAAGCAAAACAAATACCTGGAATACATGAGGTAGCTAGCAAGTGGCCACAAAGCTGAAGTGCATTTTAAGCTCCATTTATACAGAATTAAAACTGCAGTTGTTACACATCCTCCTACTTTAGTAAATAGCAGATTTTCAATTCGTGTTAGTAGGTACAATGAGCTTCTTCCTCAAGATGATCAGGCTGACTCTGACACTTCTGTTCTGTCCTTTCTCTTTTTTTTGTAGGCATAAAAAAGTTTTATCTTTTTTCTAAAAAAAATTGAAGTATAGTTGATTTATTTTGTTTCTTTATTATTCTGTTTTCTTTTAACTAATGTATTTTCATAGTTTATTATTTCTTCTCATAGTTTATTATTATTTCTTCTTTCCTAATCAGGCCAAAAAACAAATCTAGAACATTATGAGTCTTTTTCAGATACAAGAGGACATTTAGTTATTTATTCTTCTTTGTGTAATATTTGGGGCTTCTCAAGAGGCGCAGTGGTAAAGAATCCATCTGCTAATGTAGTAGATTCAAGAGATGCGGGTTCAATCCCTGGGTTGGGAAGACTTCATGGAGTAAAGAAAGACAATCTACTCCAGTATTCTTGCCTGGAAAATTCCATGGACAGAGGATCCTGGAGGGCAGCAGTCCCTGGCGGGCAGGGTCTCAAACAGACACGACTGAGAGCACTCACTCACACACACACACACACACCCCTACGTGTAATATTTAAGTAACCTTCTATGTTCTAAAGTCACATTGCTGTTTTTTAAACCTTCAAAACTGAATTGCAGGTGGCTTTCTGATAAATAACAATGTCTTGTTTGGCATATTGAATGAACTTGTGTTTGATTTTTGGCCGAGGTGGTCCACAGCTCTCTAGTTGTGGCCAATGGGCTTAGTTGCCCCACAGCAAGTGGGATCTTAGTTCCCTGGCCAGGGGTCAAAACTACATGCCCTGCATTGCCAGGTGAATTCTTAGCCACTGGACCACCAGGGAAGTCCCTTGAATGCAAAAGTATCATTACAAGTTTGTTGGTTGAATTTACTTTCAAATACTTCTTAGCTTTTACCTGTTAACATGAAATCAGGCAGAAGTTTGGGAAGAGAATAAACTGAACATAATGGTAAAACAGATTTACAATACGGAAGTCCTTCCTATCATCAGAATTTCTCTGAATAGCTATGTTTCTGCAGCAAGCAAGCATTTACCCCTCGAGTGTCTGGACCCCAGGGGCCCCTGGGGTGGCTCTGTGGCTCGCTGACTCCCGCTTGGTGCTCCATGGCTGCTGTCCGGCTCTTCACTCCCCCCATCTCCTCTCCAGGCTCCCCACTTGCTCATAGATTAACGCCTTCCATGGAGAAGCTCAGGCAAGACCAGCTACATAATTTGTGAGACCTAGTGCAAAGTGTGGAGAAGGCAATGGCACCCGACTCCAGTACTCTTGCCTGGAAAATCCCATGGATGGAGGAGCCTGGTAGGCTGCAGTCCATGGGGTCGTTAAGGGTCGGACACGACTGAGCGACTTCCCTTTCACTTTTCACTTTCATGCATTGGAGAAGGAAATGGCAACCCACTCCAGTGTTCTTGCCTGGAGAATCCCAGGGACGGGGGAGCCTGGTGGGCTGCCATCTATGGGGTCACACAGAGTCAGACACGACTGAAGTGACTTAGCAGCAGCAGCAGCAGTGCAAAGTGAGAATGCGGGGCTCCTTGTTCAGAAATGACTGAGCATTTCAAGATGGTAGCATCCAAGCATTATACCCAAACATGGTACCCTTCTGAGCGTGGAGCTCCGAGCAACTGCAAGGTTGCACACCCATTAAGTCGGCCATGTTCACAGTCCTTCTCGATAATGCCAGAGCCTTCCTTTGCTTGAAGCCAGCACTGGACTAGGACCACGTGGGCTGGCTGCCCTTCTCCTGACTTGGGCCCTTCAGCTGCTTCTCTGCTGCCTGATGGGTCTATTTTATAATCTTAATTAAGCCCTTCTGAGACCAGAAGCTGCTCTGAGAGAGGGGAGGGGTGTCCTGGGGCAGACATGGCTGGGGAACCAGGAGACCTGGCTGGGTTCTGTCTCCAGAAAGGGCTGGGTTGGGGCTAGGCTTATATGACAACTGACCTTGGGTTGCCCTTTGGGTGAGTGCTTGCTAAAGAGAGAAGTAGTCTTGGCACCTGGGAGCTGATGAAAAGCTGCCCGAAAGAGACAACAATGGTAGCATTATTTCAATTTGGGTGTTTTTTTGGTGTTTTGCACAGTCATCTTGCCTTGCACAGAGCTACTCTGGAAACTTGTCTAGATATAGTTGGAAATCACCCAGGAAAGTCATGTGTATCCATCACCTTATCATTAAAAGTAATCAAGACTCATTAAAAGAGCTGCCTTCTTGTAAATAAAGGAGACGCTATGCCCAGTGCCCCTTCAATCTCAACAGTGATGATCCTGAGACAGCTGGAGAGGAAGTACCCAGAGCAGGGCCATGGTGGAAAGTTTCTAGATCTGTGCCGCCTGGTACAGTAGCCACTAGCCACATGTGGCTACTGAGCACTTGGAATGTGGCTAGTGAGACCCAGGAATTACATTTAAATTTTATTTAATTTTAATTAATTTCAATCTCAGTAGCCACAGGGAGCCGTTAGCAACTGCATTGGACAATGCAGACTACATCTGGAATCTAGATTCAGAGCATTGTAACCCTAAACAATTTTAAAATATTTGTAAAGACCCAAATCATGTCAAAAAGTGGTTCTATTAAATGTTTTAGGCAGACAAAGCACAGTACTGGGAACCAGATAGAAGAGCCTTGTATTGACAAGGAGACAGATACGGAACTGACTAAGATGTAAGAATTGTAGAATTCGTGAGCTGATGAGACCTAAAGCTTTTTAAAGTCCTTTTCCAATTGTGCTGGTAGACCCTGTTGCAGAAACAACCTCGCAATGTGACGATGATGGTAATGTTTTGTCAGTGTCATCCTCCAAGAGTCACCAAGGACAGTGGTCCTTCCAGTGGCGTAAGTACCTCCAGAGTCTTCTCCCCTATAAAAACATGTGAACACTGGCCAAAGATGTTGAAATCAACTTTTTCAGAACTCTGAAAATGAATCAAAGGCTTGCAACAGATGCTCAACAGATCAGTCATTAAGAAAATGCGAATCGAAACTGCAATGAGATACCACTTGACACATACTAGGATAACTATAATAAAACATGGAAAATAAGTACTGGCAAGGGTGTGAAGAAACTGGAATTCTGTGCCTTATGGTGCAAATGGAAAATGGCACAGCCGCTGTACAGGTCCTCAAAAAATTACCTGATTACCCACAAATTCCTCTCCTGGGTATTTAACCTAAAAAATTGAAAACAGGTATTCAAACAAATATTTGCACATGAATATTCGAAGCCACACTATTCACAGTATTCTCAAAGTGGAAGCAACTCAAAGACCATTAGTTGATGAATGGCGAAACAAAATGTGATTTATCAATGCAGTGGAATATTATTTGGGGATCAAAAGGAACGATGCATGGATACATGCTACTATAGGGATAACCCTTGAAAGCATTATACTAAGTGAAAGAAATCAGACACAATGACCAGATTTTACATGATTCCCTTATCCATCTCTCTCGAAAGGTAAGTACATTCATGGTTCTTTACGATTGGTACCTAAGGCAAATTTATAGAGATAGAAAAGTGGATCAGTACCTAGAGGGGTGGGATGGGAGAGCAGTGGGAGGCATGTTCGAGTGGGAGGGGACATGGGTAAACCTGTGGCTGATTCATGTTGGTGTTTGGAAGAAATCAACACAATACTGTAAAGCAATTATCCTTCAATTAAAAATAAATAAACTTAATAAAAAGAAAAGCCGATTAGTGATTTGCCAGGTGTTCGGGGAAGGCAGTCATGGGGCTTGCCCTCACAGAGTTCACAGTCTAGCTGAAACTGCGGACAACGAACAAGGAGGACAATGAGATGATAAAATGTGCCAGGGGCTATGGTTCTACTCTAAGAGCACGTGGTCCCAGCTGGAGGGGCTCCTGGCGAGGGGCAGGCGTGCTTCCTGAGGGAGAGCTGTCCACCGGACCTGCCGGGCGAGAAGGCATGAGCCAGGGTAGCGGCGGGGGAGAGGGGAGGGCCAGCCTTCAGTTCACCCCCTTCTCTTGCTGCCTTTTCTTCCAACCCTGACACTTCTGACCCTCCCCACTGCTGCCAGAGAGGCTTTCCTAAAATTCACATTTGTGCTCGTCACTTACTTGAAACCCTTGACTGAAAAAAACCATAAAGAACTATGAATGATACTTACCTCTGGGGAGAGAGACCGACAGGGGAAATTTTTGTTTTCCTTTTGTGCTTTTCTATGTTTATACTTCTACATGTACAACTTCTGCTTTTGAAATGTCAACAGAGGTCATTTCCTTGATATTCCCTTAGGAGATTATATTTCTCTTCATGTTCTTCTCTGACTTTCTGCCGCCATCTGGAGAAAAAGCCATTTCTTTAGCAAATACGATCTTCCCTCACATTTCCCATTTTTTTCCAATCCCAGTTGATGCTCCAGTATTTTAGTCAGGACCTATGAAGGAGAACGGAGAAGGCAATGGCACCCCACTGCAGTACTCTTGCCTGGAAAATCCCATGGACGGAGGAGCCTGGAAGGCTGCAGTCCATGGGGTCGCTGAGGGTCGGACACGACTGAGCGACTTCACTTTTACTTTTCACTTTCGTGCATTGGAGAAGGAAATGGCAACCCACTCCAGTGTTCTTGCCTGGAGAATCCCAGGGATGGGGGAGCCTGATGGGTTGCTGTCTATGGGGTCGCACAGAGTCGGACACGACTGAAGCGACTTAGCAGCAGCAGCGGCGGCATGAATGAGAAATGACAGAAATGTGACTCAAAATATTGTATGCTCTTGGCTTTGCTTTTGTTCTGGTTGGTTTCATGGCAACTGGCGCAGGCTGGGAACACTGCTCTACCTGTTCTGTGTCTGTTTCGTGTTTGAATGTCCTGTCGGGCAGGCAATGCTTATTACTCTCATTTCATAGAGGAGAAAACCAAGACGAGAGAGGCTAGGCAGCTCCCCCAGCGTTTCACAGTTAGTAAGGGAGCTGGAACCAGACAGGTTGCCTCCAGAGCCTGCCACCTGGGACATGGATCTCTTGCTGAAGACCTCCAGGGTCAGGATCCAGAGGATATCTTCCTCCAAACCCTCATCAAGTGAATCTGATTGGCCCTCCTTGGGTCACACGGCCTCCCTGCACCAAACCTTGGTGCTGAGGAAATGGCATGTTCTGATTGGTCAGGCTGGCCATGGAATCAGCCTCTTTAACCACAAGGACTGGGTGTGGGGGGCTTTGTTACCTCTGCTCTGAGCTCATCTAGCCACAGGATTCCACCTTGCATCTTCTAATATGAATCACACTCTCTTTACTTCTTTGTCCCTGCTTTTGCCCTTTCTTCTTCACGGGACTATTCCCCACTCCCTTCCACCCCGCCCCCCACCCCTCCC
>NW_011494661.1:1526892-1542618 GCF_000754665.1 Bison bison bison | reverse complement strand
CACCCCTTCCCGCCACTCCCCACCACGCTAATGGCAACTTCTCCATCAAGATTCAGGTCTCTCATTTTCCCCGGGAAATAGTTTGTAACCCAGCAGGCTGTCAGACCCACGGTTCTCCCATGGCTCTGAGCGGGCTATACCCCATCCTGGTTGAGGCTTTCTGATCCATGTGTTCAGAATGCACTAGAACCAAGTAAAGCAAGTCAGATGCTATCCAAGGGTTTGAAAATGTTAAGTGAGGAATCAGAGGTGGAAGATGCTCAGAGCTGCACCATCACCCATAGGGCCCTGGTTGTCTACTAAGGCTGGGGCACTCTTGCTGAGCAGCCCTGGGGCTGCTCAGATCCTTTCGCTTGTTCTTCCAGTCTGTGAATTCACCCAACAACTGTCGAGAAAAACCTCTCCTGGGATTCAGTTTAGGCAGAGTCAGTTTCTGTGGCTAAAGACTAGAAGAATCTTAGTAGACAAGTGCCTCTTGCTCTGGTCATTCCTGTGCACACCTGTCATACATCAGCAGAGCTATTCGCTCACTAAAGCAGTTTCCCTGCACACAGGGTATTGTCCCCATTCTACAGATGAAGTAAGCTAAGCTTTAAGATGTTAAATGCCTTGCTCAAGTTTACACACTTAGTAACTGATAGCACTGGGACAGATAGGTACTTGGAATAATGGGAAATGAATGGTTTTATGGAAACATAGTTGTCGTTATTGTTCCATTGCCTGGTCGTGTCTGAATCTTTGCAACCCATGGACCGCAGTACACCAGGCTTCCCTGTCCCTCACCATCTCCCAAAGTTTGCCCAAGTTCACGGCCATTGCATCGGTGATGCCATCCAGCCATCTCATTCTCTGATGCCCTCTTCTCCTTCTGTCCTCAATCTTTCCCAGCATCAGGGACTTTTCCAGTGAGTTGGCTGTTCACACCAGATGACCAAAATAATGGAAATGCAGACCTGGGTTCAAATTACAGCTCTGCCACAGGTCAGTCAGTCAGTCAAGTTACTGACTACTTGACTTTTAGCCAGGAGAGGTACTACCTGAACGTTTGATGGGTGCCAGGTAAGGTTATTTGTATATATGATGTCATTTAATCCTTACGACAACTCTGTTGGGTAGGCCTTATTTCCCCTCAATTTACAGTTGAGGAAACTGAGAATCAGAGCAGTCAAGTGACTTGCCCAAGATCACAAGAAGAAAAAACATTCTGAAAGAATTTACCTCTAACTGTGAAGAGAGCGTGGGAATCGACAGAGTACGGGGAAGAAAATTTCACATTTTTTCCAGGCACTTTCCTCTCAAGTTTGAATTTTTACAACATGTGAATTGCTCCCCAGGTGGCATTAGTGGTAAAGAACCTGACTGGCAAGGCAGGAGACTTGAGAAATGTGGATTTGATACCTGGGTCAGGAAGATCCCTTGGAGGAGGGCTCGGCAACCCATTCCAGGGTTCTTGCCTGGAAAATCCCATGGACAGAGGAGCCTGGTGGGCTACAGTCCATGGGGTTGTAAAGAGTCAGACATGACTGAAGCGACTTAGTGCACACACATAGAAAAAAGATTAAAATGTCTGAATAATATTATTATCACTGTCTGAAGGCTTTAAGGTGGTAGGTGAAGTCTGGGGAGGAAATACCCTGCCATAACCACAGTCAGAGTGTTGGGGGAGAGTATGGCACCAACCTCCAAAACCTCCTTCCAAAAACCTTCACCTCTTGATATCCGAGGCCACAAGTAGATTCATTTGGCGTGAGTCAGGGCTAACTTGAGTGATTAGTAGAATGTAGCAGAAGTGTGTGCTTTCTGAGGGTAAGGTCACGAAGGGCTTTCATTCTGAACTCTGTCTTGAGCTCTGGATCACATCTTATGGAGGATGCCAGCTGCCATGTTATGGGAATGCTTCAGCAGTCCAATAGAGGCCTTCGGAGAGAGCAACGGAAGCCTCCAGCCAACAGCCAGCTCCAACTTGCCAGCTATGTGGGTGAATGACCTTGGAAATGGATCCTCCAATGCCAGTCAAGCTTTTAGATGACTGCAACCTCATGAAATTCCTGAGTTAGAGCCACCCAGCTGAACCCTTCTTGAATTCCTGACCCACAGAAACCAGCAAGAAGAGATAAGAAAGCCTTCTTCAGCGATCAATGCAAAGACATAGAGGAAAACAACAGAATGGGAAAGACTAGAGATCTCTTCAGGAAAATCAGAGATACCAAAGGAACATTTCATGCAAAGATGGGCTCGATAAAGGACAGAAATGGTATGGACCTAACAGAAGCAGAAGATATTAAGAAGAGGTGGCAAGAATATACAGAAGAACTGTACAAAAAAGATCTTCGCGACCCAGATAATCACGATGGTGTGATCACTGACCTAGAGCCAGACATCCTGGAATGTGAAGTCAAGTGGGCCTTAGAAAGCATCACTATGAACAAAGCTAGTGGAGGTGATAGAATTCCAGTTGAGCTATTCCAAATCCTGAAAGACGATGCTGTGAAAGTGCTGCACTCAATATGCCAGCAAATCTGGAAAACTCAGCAGTGGCCACAGAACTGGAAAAGGTCAGTTTTCATTCCAATCCCAAAGATAGGCAATGCCAAAGAATGCTCAAGCTACCGCATAATTGCACTCATCTCACACGCTAGTAAAGTAATGCTCAAAATTCTCCAAGCCAGGCTTCAGCAATATGTGAACCGTGAACTTTCTGATGTTCAAGCTAGTTTTAGAAAAGGCAGAGGAACTAGAGATCAAATTGCCAACATCCACTGGATCATGGAAAAAGCAAGAGAGTTCCAGAAAAACATCTATTTCTGCTTTATTGACTATGCCAAAGCCTTTGACTGTGTGGATCACAATAAACTGTGGAAAATTCTGGAAGAGATGGGAATACCAGACCACCTGATCTGCCTCTTGAGAAATTTGTATGCAGGTCAGGAAGCAATACTTAGAACTGGACATGGAACAACAGACTGGTTCCAAATAGGAAAAGGAGTACGTCAAGGCTGTATATTGTTACCCTGCTTATTTAACTTATATGCAGAGTACATCATGAGAAACGTCTGAGTGAACTCCGGGAGTTGGTGATGGACATGGAGGCCTGGCGTGCTGCAATTCATGGGGTTGCAAAGAGTCGGACACGACTGAGCAACTGATCTGATCATTTGTTTAAGCCCCCAGGTTTTGCAATGATTTGTAAAGCAGCAACAGATGACTAATCATGAGGGCGAGTAGAGTGGGGTGGAGGTCCTGGCTGATTGTTTCACTCTGTCTTTCAAACTTGCCATAGTGTCATATTCCTAAGGACAGAGTAAGGAACAAGGTAGGTGATGAAATAGTTAATCCCACTAGGGGGTTGTAATTTAAAAAAACACAGGAGGCTGCTCTAAGTTACACAAGAAAGCAGGTTTGCTTACCCACAAAACCAAGCAGGCTTGCTTAGCAACAAAACGATGTAACAGAAGCAAGAAATATGCTCCAGAACACTAAAACAATGGCAGCAGGAGACCCGCGTCCTTCCCTGTGAACTCAGCAAGTTAATGATCCTTAGGGCATACTCTCTGTACACATAAAAAATGATGATTTACAGAAAAGTACTCACTGTTACAGAGACCTGGAATAATTTCTACAGTCCTGACCTGAGCATGTAGAAACAACAAAAAACTCTCCTGCTCAACCTGGAGGAGGAGCTGATGTTGCAAGCATGACGTCTACTCAAGAACGACAAAGAAGGTCTTCTCCCCCTCCCCACTCTTCTTTTGATTATAAAACTGTAGCTCGCTAAGTTCTCAGGGCAGCACCCTCTCCCCCTCCTGCTTGTAAGCCTCAAAATCATCCTGCTCTAACAAATCACTTCTTATCTATCACTTCGCCTCTCGCTGAATTCTTTCTGTGCTGAGACATAAAGGACCAGAGCTCTTCGGAGCCCCCCAGAGGGCCACCTGTAGTTTGCTAAAACTTCAAAAACAGTGGCAAAAATCACTTAAGAGAGAGAAACAGGTTATCTCTACACCTCTGTATTTGTTCCAACACTCCATGGAAATACCCCACGAAAATATTACAATGTCTTAGTATTTACTTCTTTTTTTTTTACTAAGATAATAAAAATAATGCAATTTGAATTTGTGTTGTACTTTTTTCTGCTGCTAAGTCACTTCAGTCGTGTCCAACTCTTTCTGACCCCATGGACTGCAGCCTGCCAGGCTCCTCTGTCCACGTGATTCTCCGGGCTAGAACACTGGGGTGGGCTGACATTGCCTTCTCCAACTTGTCTCTAATCTTTCAAAATATATTTAATACTGGATCTGAGCTCCGAGGGGTGCTGTGTCATACCAGGGACTCGATCTTCTGCCTGACTCCTGGGAAACCGAACCACAATCCATTTCAGCAAAGTGGAATTGCTAGGAATGCCAGTGACGGGTGGAGGTCTCTATCCATCGCCTGAGTCTGGCTGCATCATTTACTCGTCAACTGTGTGTGGAGACTTTACTGTCTCCCAGGCCCATTGCTGGGGAGACATTTGCCAGGGGAAGATACAAGTCACACACCAGGGAAGAGCTTTAATCATATAAGGCAGGAAAGAGTTAATGCCAAATGAGTGAGCGCAGTGAGTCCTGAAGTTCCCGGAACCCAGCAGGCAGGGGCTGCTCCAGGGACAATGAGGGGCAGAAACATCACCTTAACCCTCCAAAGACATGGCATTTCCACGTGGGACAAGGATGAACAGAGAGGATTTTAAGGGGCAGAGTCAGGGATTGGAAAGGAAGACGGTGCCTTCTTGGGCCCCTGGGCACAGTTTCTCTTTTCTATACTTTCACAAAGCCGCCGGGCCGCTGCTGGCTGGTTTTCTCCAGCAGCCCCAGCCTTGCTGTCAGGGCAGCTCTCTCTCATGGCTCTGCAGAGTCGCCCTATCCTCAGCCAGTCTTGCCCCCATCAGCGCCAGGAGAAACTGGAGGAAACTGGACACTGGCTGGGGCGCTGCCAGCAAGTGCCAGGCTGTTGGCAGCTTAGATGGTTTCCTTGAGGGGCGAGACTCCCAGCTGCTGAAGAGAAACTTCTTCACCCTTCTCTTCTGCATCATTCCTAGACAGGCGTTCTTTGACTCTGTTGAAATGAAAAGACAAATGACATTAAAAGGAGGTGATGAGGGGCAGGGATTGTGAGCATTGTGGGCAAGGGTGTATTTGTTCCACATACAGGAGGTGTGTCTCCGCTGTCCCAAAGTCCCCAAAGAAGGTGACCCGTCCTCTCGTCCCTGTGAGGAACCTCAGCAGGCGCCTCCCACCGTCCCGTCCACTCCCTCGCTCTCTCCTGAGGTCCACAGCTACCAGGGGCTGGCCTGGCTGGTATCAGCCAGACTTGGAAAGGATGCCAAGTCAAAGAGTCTTCGGATGAGGACCTGAGGCCAGACACACACCCCAGGTCACGCAGCTGGTGAACAGGGCACCAGGCTCAGCCCACTTTCTGCTGCTGGGCCGGGCTTGCCCAGGGACCAGGGGCACCAGTGAGACCCCAGGACTGGGCCCTGGCCCAGGTAGAGGTCAGTCGTTCAGGAGGCAGGGAGGGAGGAGTCAGGTGAGGATGAGGGCAGGGAGGTCACTGCAATAGCCTCCCAGTAGCCCGAGGGCTGTCCCCAGGGCTGCCTGTCCCTGATCACATCCAGTTCTGCTGCTGTTTCTTATTCAACCCTCTAGTCTTTGAAATGATTTGTGTTCTGACCTCCTGTTTATTTCATCCTCCTCTTGAACAGACTAAGAACTGTCTATTTTTCTACTTAGTTTTTCTTATCTTCTTGTCTTAATCACTCACATAGCTTGCCAGATTCTCCTGTCCAGTTTCAGCTGGTTCCATTTTTAGAACTTGTTGCATATTCAAAACATTTCACCAGTGTTTTTTTTTTTATTTTTAATCCTTACTTATTCTATTTCTGATTTTTTAGTTCAATGGTTTAAGCCTTTGTGTCTGTGTGATCATGGCCTAACATAATCACAAAGAAACATTTTTCTTCTTGTTTTACTGTTCTGCATCTCTCTTTTCTGCCCATTAAGCCTCGTTTTCCTGACTTCTGTCCCTCAGGGTCACTGAGGGACAGAAGCTTGTTGGTTTTGTCTGCTAAGTGCCTGTGATGGGGAGTGAGAGGTGGTTCTCTCCAATTCTGTCTGATAGATTCCTCTTCCCTTTCAAAGATGATTCCTAAAAACCCAGAGGCAGACATTCTCCACATTCAACTGCTGCAATGGGTAGGCTTGCTCAATGTTATTTTTGAAACTCATCAAATGAGCAAAGACAACCAGAGGCAGCCTCTTCATGTAATCCATAGTCTTTTTTTTTTGGGGGGGGGCTGTGCCTCGCAGCTTGCAGAGTCTTAGTTCCCTGACCAGGGACTGAACCCAGAGCATAGCAGTGAAAGCGTGGAGTCCTAACCACTGGATCCCCAGGGAATTATCAATGGTCTTCTTTTTTTAAGTATCTGAAATACAGTATAAAATATATATATATCTGAAATATAGTACACACACACACACACAATGATTAGGACTCCACACTCTCAAGGTAAGCATTAAAAACATGCTTGGGTCAGCCATGCAGCTGGTGCTCACTATGGGTGGGAGGGCAGCCGGAGGTCCTAGCTGACCAAGAGCCTGGCCCTTGGCCTTGGTGGAAACCAGACCTCTGCTGAAAGGCTGAACTTTTCTCTCCACCCTTCACCTCTCCATGCCCCCCACCAGTGGGAAGAGCTTCATGGACGGTCACTGGTTGGACCTTTGGCACTTTCTCAGGCCAGGCTACCTCTCTTCCGGGTTTTCCTGACACCTCACAAGCTTAGGGGAGCTTCAGCTTCACCCAGCTCCTTCCCTCACTTCTAGGCCTGGGAAATGGGAAATGGCCTAATTGAATTCTTACAATTTTTTTCACTGTGTGACTCATCTCTTTGATTACCAAAGAAAACCTGCTCAATGCAGATAATTTGGAGAAAAAAATTCTAAATATAGAGCAGCCAGGAAAAAAATAAAATATCACTTATACTTTGAGACAACCACTGTCACCATTTTAATATACGTTTTTTCTCTTTTGAGTCTCTATTTCTTGACATAATTAGGAAAATATCCTAATGATAATACACTGAAAACATTTGTTTGTATGTTGTAAACATTTGTTTGAATGTTGTAAACATTCCCCATGCCATTAAACACTCCTCGTCAGCATAACATTTAACTGGTGCACAGTGTATCATAGGTTATCTAAATTGCTGGATATTTGGAGAGTTGACATTTTTTTCTGATACATTAAGCATGATGATGAATATCCTTGTAAATAAACTTTGTCCACATTTCAGCTACTTTTTTTAGGGCAGAGTCTTGGAAATGTCATTGCTGCCTAGAAGCTTGTGAAAAATTTTCCAACTCATGGTCAGTAATGCCAAAGAACCTTCCAGAAAGCTTGCAGGAGTTTCCTCCTTGCTATCTGTACATCTCCTGCATTGAAAATGTTTCCTTAGTGAATATTTAAAACAGGACATCATATGGTTTTATTTGCATTTCTCTGATTATGACTGAAGTGGATATTTTTTCTCTGTTTACTTCCTACTGGCATTTCCTTCTTTGTGAATATTCTAGTCTTACATAAAAGGGCCCTTAAAAAAAAAAAACAAAAAACAGGATTAGTCAACTGCTTTTTTGCTATTTTTTCCAACAAACTAGGGCATAGACCCAACTGGGGCTGAGCCCTGGACCACATCAGGCATTCAGATACTCTGAGAAACAGTATCTGGTCTCATGATGGATGAAGGGTCTTGAGGATGAGCAACTTGAACTTTAGAAACAGGCATTTTCTTTTCACCTTAATCTTTAACATCCTAGGCCTGTGACCGGCATTCATAACATTCTGATGAGATTAGAAACAGAAAAATGAGAGGGGCTGAGAAGTTCTGAATTCTTATTGTCTAAATGGCTGAAACTCCACTCAACTGTCTCATCAGAAAGGCTGTCTCTTGCCTCTCCTTCCCCAACAAACCAGAGCAAGTCCAGATGCTGCCATCTCATGTTTGGTTGGACAAGAATAGTCGAGAAGAACCCTGGACTGGCCACTGAAGAAGCCCAGGTACTAGCTTCTATCATTTATAATATGCTGGTCAAGTCTAAATCTCCTGTTGGAGGCAGCCTCTTACCAGCCTGTCTACACTGTTGATTGAAAATTATAGATTTGTGGTCTACATCCGGCTTACCAGATTACACAGGCTGGTTTGGGCTATGACCAACGGAATGGAAAAGACCCTTCAGCAAGCTTGTGCTTGCCTCCCTGAGATGGAGACCCACATCCTGATGGCTTGTGATGCGGGAATGAACGGCATCCCGGCGGCTCTGAGGACCCTGGCAGGTGTACTGAGTGCTCTGGCCCTTCCCGATATTAGCCTATATTTTCTTCCTCCTGCTATATTGTATCCTTTGAATTATGACAACCTTAAATAAGTGTGCTTTGTGGAGTCTTATTAGTGCTTCCAAATATAAAATCCTGTGTAATTGCTGGAGTAGTGGAAGTCAAAGAGCAAAGGACCTACTCCAGCCTAAAAGAGACGCGACAACTAAATGCCACTTGTGATTCTGAACCCGACCCTCCTGCTCTACAGGATGTGGTTGGGGAGGACTTGAATGAGGTCTGAGGGTGAAATGGTAGTCACATAGCAACATTAACTTTCTGACTGTATGTGGTGGCTGTATTGTGCTCATGCAGGAGAACACCCTTGGAAAAATTACACACGAACATATTTGAAAGAGATTTCAACAACGTTCTCCATATGGTTCAGAAAAGAAAAGTTCTTTGTCCAACACTAGCACTTCTGTTTGAGATTGTTCCAAATCACACAAACATGTGTGTATACATATGTATATATACAACTATAAAAATAAACAACAAAAGCAACACAAAATACGGGACTACTCTGTCATGCTTAAGAGAACTTCTCATACTGTGGCAGTCACAAGCTCTTCCTCACCCCTGGGAGGAGGGGACTCCTGACAGCACCAGCCAGATCAGACCCAAACCGTAGATCGCTGTGAGAAAGAATCGCTTGTTGTCAATTGCTATAAAAATCAAAATTATTCGGGGCAAATGGTACCCCAAATTCAGTTGGTTCATAGCCAGTAACAACATACTGTAGTTTCATAATTAATTGTTCCTGGCAAGGTCAAAGGAAAGTATATTACCTAAAACCAGAATTTCATTTGGCATTAGTCAGATTTTTCTATAGCCAGGGCAAGCAAAATCTGATTTTAAAAATGCCAAGGCCAGACCATTACAGTGGTTCTCTCTGTCATATTAGGGAAGGACACTTCTCCAGTTTCTCTTCCAAGTACCTGGGGCCCTCAGGCAACATCTCAGAGCACCTGCGAACAGGTTCCGGACTGGGTTATTGACAAATGCTTACTAGACCCTGGGATACATGGACCTACATCTGTTCTGTGGGACGAGTAGGGGCTAAGAGCAGAAGGAAGAGCATTCCAGACAGGGACCCCTGGTGGTGGGCAGGGGTCGAACATGGGAGGGTGGGCAGGGACCATATCCTGAGAGTTTCGTAAGGTTTCAATTTTTATCCTCAGTGCAATAAAGACCAAGAAAGAGTTCTGAGGAGACAACTGCTGTGATTCTACTCACAGGATAAGTCCTTCACACCAGCACCTGTGTAGAGAGGAAAGAGGAGAGGGGCAGGGGAGGATCTTAAGTTTTTGTGATTGTTCAGACAAAAGATGATGGTGGCCAGGAAAGTGGAGAGAGATGGACAGATTCAAAATATATTTTGGAGGTAGAATTGACAGGACTTGTCAAGATCTGTATCCTTGATCTACATGAATCCAGACTTTGTCCACAGCTCAGGGTAGAAATGGGATGTTTATGGTTTGGGTTATGGATCCCGCAAGGCTTACAGGATCCTACTTCCCCAACCAGGGCTTGAACCTGTGCCCCCTGCAATGGAAGCACAGAGTTCTAACCACTGGAGCTCCTGAAAATTTCATGGGGGTTTATTTTGAAGGGATGCAAACACAGTCCATGCACACAGGCCTCTGGGCACAGATGGTTCAGCTGTGGCGTCAAGCTGGACCCAGAGAGGTCTCCTGGCACCCTAAAACTGAGGCTCATCCTGGAGCCCTTGTTGGTGAGAAATGCCTCAAGAAGCCACACAAGTCCCCTCTGGCTCTTATTTTAGAAACATTGTCAAGGACATCCCTGTCAGCTCACACAGAGATCTCCCTGAGAAGACGCGTTAGAGACACGTCTTCCAGTGCTAGCTGCTGAGAAAAACCTCCTTTTCTCTGAGGAACTGGTGTTCCCCGTCCTCTCTGAAAAGAGTCGTCAATGTGGGGTCTCCCTTTCTGCTGCCAGAAAGCTTAGAGCCAAAGTGGACAGCCAGCGGACAATCTCGTGGGCTGGTCTTTGCTTCAAACTGGGGCCCCTCTTCCTCCCGCTAAACATCACCCCACTGCTCTGCCACATTTCGCTTCAATTCGTCCTCTTTTTCCTGGTCTATAGGTTATTCTTATTTCCGTTTCACCGTTCGCTGTGGAAAAATGGAGGCGGGCAGCACGCTGGTCTCTTGGGCTCTGTTGTCGCCACCAGACCATGTGTTAGTGGCACGTGGAGGACCTGCACTTGTCTCCGCTGCCCACCCCGACTGTGCCCAGAGGCCCCTCACCTCCTCTCCATCGCCTCGATGGTCTCCACCAGGGGCACGTCGCGCGTCTCAGCCAGGAAGCAGACGGCCAGCCCGGCCAGGATTGAGGGGGCCCCGAAGCCCACGGGCGGCAGGACGGCACTGAACTCCCCGAGCATGGTGAGCAGCGGCGCTGCCAGGCCCCCGAGCCGGGCGTTGACCGAGGCGAAGCCCATTCCCATCTGCCTGTCGGAGCAGGGGGGCCGGGTTAGCCGCTGTGGCCTGGACGCCCGGAGGGCCCGGCGCGCCGGGTCCTGGGTGTTGGGGGCAGAGCAGGACAGAGAGCGGGTCCTGCTTCAGCAAGCCCAGCAGGCGCCAGCCTGGAGTGAGGACCTCCAAGTTTGGGGCCAGCACCCTTGTGTACCCCCTCACCTGCCCCCAGGTCCCCACCTGATCTCCGTAGGGTACAGCTCTCCGGTGAACAGGTACACGCAGATGAAGGAGCTGGCCAGGCAGCCTTTCCCCAGTGCCGCCTGGGCCGTGCGCAGGCTCTGCATATCTGGGGGACAGGGGGACAGAGTTGCAGGGGAGCCCAGAGCCCAAAAGGGGAGCAGGGAGGCACAGCAGGGTGGGGCTGGAGGGGGAGGGACTCCTGGGGAGGAGGGTGGATGAGGCTCAGAACCTGCAGAGGGAGAAGGAGGCAGAGCCCTGGGGGTAGAAGCTCTGGTTGCAGAACATGGAGGGGAGGATGGGGGGGTTTCTACCTCCAGGGACCCAGAAGCTTGCACACTACCCTTCTCTGCCCTCTGCCTCCCTCCTTATAATAAGATGCCTTATTCCATCTATCACAGTCCTTTTGGAAAGGCAGGCCAAGCTGCAGAGTTAGGCCTGGGTTCCAACCCAGCTCTGACTCAGCTGGGTGACCTGGCCACTGTGACTCAACCTCTCTGAGCCTCCCTGTCCTCATCTGTAAAATGAGGGGAAAATGCTCAGTGTCATTGAAAGTTTGCTGTTACCATCATTATTCATCATGCAGCAAAATTCCAATGGTTCAAGTTTGGGTATTTTTAAAAGACCCCGCAGGGGAGTCTGATGTGCAGCTAGAGTTGAAAAACACCAATCAGGTTAAATACTAAATAGTATAAAAAATTAGGGTCATGAAACATTTGCATTAATGCGGAAAAGCAGATTTGTGTTACAACAAATAGTGAAAAGAGATATGTTTTATATAGATAACTATGTATAGTATATACATATATAATCCTATTTATAGTATTATGTATATATTTATCTCAAATATGTCAAGTATAAAATCTATGAATGGGAAAAAAGATTGGAAGAAAATAAGTCAAAATTTCAATAGTAATAATTTATCTATTCTACCATTCCCTCTCAGATTGAACAATAAAGAATCTGCCTGCAATGCAGGAGACCTGGGTTCAATCCCTGGAATGGAAGATGCCCTGGACTAGGGAATGGCAACCCACTCCGGTATTCTTGACTGGAGAATCCCATGGACAGAGGAGCCCGGTGGCTGTAGTTCATGGTGGTCACAAAAAGTCAGACATGACTGGGTGACTAACACACACACACACACACACACACACACATCTATTCTTCAGGGTAGGAACTGAAGCACAGAGAAATCAAACAACCCGCCCAAGGCCATGGTGGCAGAACTGGGGGTTACAGCTGGGCCCTTGGCTTTGCTCAGGCCTCTGATATGCAAGCCTGGCTTCATGCTGTGATCATTGGACTAAATACTGAGGTTTGGGTCCCTCTCTTTGAGACTGGTTGCCTTGGCCTGGAGCCCATGGGCTTTGGGAGTTTTCAAAGGTCTCCAGATTGGTGATGATTGCAGCCAGCTTTGCAAACCACTGTTTCAGATCCGGCTGGTGGAAGTTCAGACTCTCAAGTGCCTAGCCAGGCTCCAGGGGGACATGCCAGCCTGCCCTCTGCCTCTCCAGCTCACCTTAGTGAAATGAAAAGTGACGGTGTTAGTTGCTCAGTTGTGTCCAACTCTTTGTGACTCCATGGACTATAGCCACCAAGCTCCTCTCTCCATGGAATTCTCCAGGCAAGAATACTGGAGTGGATAGCCATTCCACTCTGCAATGGATCTTCCCAACCCAGGGATCAAACCCAGGTCTTGTGCATTGCAGGCAGATTCTTTACTATCTGAGTCACCAGGGCAGCCCTGGTGTTCTTATCCATCATTCTAATCTCTCTGGCAAGACAGTAAACGCTCTGAGGGCGAAGACTCATGTCCTTTGTAGATTCTCCACTGTGATACTGTCACTAGGTCCTGCTGCTGCTGCTGCTGCTAAGTCACTTCAGTCGTGTCCGACTCTGTGTGACCGCATAGACGGCAGCCCACCAGGCTCCCCTGTCCCTGGGATTCTCCAGGCAAGAACACTGGAGTGGGTTGCCATTTCCTTCTCCAATGCACGAAAGTGAAAAGTAAAAGTGAAGTCGCTCAGTCGTGTCCGACCCTCAGCGACCCCATGGACTGCAGCCTTCCAGGCTCCTCCGTCCATGGGATTTTCCAGGCAAGAGTGCTGGAGTGGGGTGCCACTGCCTTCTCCTGAGTCACTAGGTCCTAGTGCTAAACTCCAGTAGTCTATAGTCACTTTCTTTCCAGATCCAGAAGAATATCCCTCAGCCTTGTTCCTGCACAGTGTCTGTTGCCCCTCAAACCCTCAACCCCAAAGGCAGAAGCAGGCAGCTCACCTTCCGGCACAAACATGTTCGAGATCACCATGAGCCCGGCCAGGATGAGGAAGGAGGCCACTGTGGCCCGGCGGCCCACGTAAATCATGGTGGTGGTGGCCACCAGCATGGCCGGGATGTCTATGACGCCAAATAGGACCTGTACCAGATACACGCTGAGCCCAAACTTCTGCAGGTCCATGGCCAGGCCGTAGTAAGCCAGGGAGTTGGAGAACCTGGAAGAGGAGGCAGAATGGTCCTGCTTCAGCCCAGAGCTCACTGTCCTGGATCTGAGGGCACCCAAGGGTGAACGGCATAGGACTCCTCTGCTGGCTCTACCATCAAAATATTCCCAGAACCTGACTACATCAGGGGGGAGCGAAAATCCCCTGGCTTGGCAGGATACTCCCTCCTGGTCTCCTAAGCCTCTGATTTTGGCCGTGGAGCCCACGCGCCTCCATCCACATCCCTTTCCAGCCACCCTGAGTCCAGCCAGCACCATTCCAGCCCTTCTGTCTCCAGGCTTCAGCGGCTGATCTGATTTGGACAGGACATCAAGAATTATGTCCTGAATTATCAAGGGAGGTTCAAGAAAAAGCTTGTGACCGTTTTATATGGCTTGTCTGGAAACTTCTGTAAATCCTATGTTTTAGTAAAATATTTTTGTTATTCTTAAAAAAAAAAAAGAATTGGAGGGAGGGACATCCCCAGTGGACCAGTGATTAGGACTCGGCTCTTTCACTAACGTGCCCTGGTTTCGATCCCTGGCCGGGGAGCTAAGATCTCGGGGTTCACAGCCAAACTGACTCTGTTGGCCTGGAGTTCCAACACTTGGGGTCTCCACAGAAACTTACGAGGTCCCTGAGACAGTGTCTCAAAGAGTTTCTTGTACATCCATGTTCACAGCAGTGTCATTTACAATAGCCAAAATGTGGAAGCAAGCCGGGTGACCATCAACAGCAAGTGGTCTACATATGCAATGACTCAGCCTGAAAAAGGCAGAAATCCTGACTATGCTACAACACAAATGGATCTTGAGGACATTATACTAAGCGAGATAAGCCACTCACAAAAAGATAAGTATCGTATGATTCCACTTACGGGAGGCCCCTAGAGTGGTCAAGTCCACAGACATGGAATGCTGGTTGCCAGAGGTTGAGGGGGAGCAGGAATGGAGGAGATATTGTTTAATAAGTACAGAGCTTCAGTGTCGAAAGATGAAAAGAGTTCTGCTGACGGTGGTACAACAATGTGGTAGGTACTGCCCAGTTACCAACGGTTAGGATGCTGCGACTCCCCTGGTGGCCCAGTGGTAGAGATTCCACACTTCCACTGCAGGGGCACAGACTTGATCCTTGGAAACTAAGATCCCGTTTGCCACGTGACATGCCCCCCAAAATGGTTAAGATGCTGAAGTTTATGTTATGTGTATTTTATGACACTTTCTGGACATGAAACAAAATAAAATGTCCCTGAGGAAGGGGCTTGAGATGGGCCCTCATGATGAGAGGGTAACAGGCAGGAAGGCCAGGGGTCTCCAAACGGAGGAAATAGCCTGCAAGTGTCAGACATTTTTATCTCTCTTAAGCGGCGGGAGGAAACAAACTAGCGATATTTTTTTCCTTCTCTATACAAATTTAAAAGGAGGTTTCTCTTCAAATACTGTGTTGCCATAAGGACACCTGGTTTCCCCTGAAGTTAACTGTTCTCAAACCTAGAAATAACCAATGCCTTTTTCTTACGGAAATGTTTGTCTTAAGCTGTGCTAATGTGCTATGCATTTACCCCAAACTCTGTCTTCAAGTCGGTTCCGCCTCTTGGCTCAGAACCTACTTGACACACCAGTATGTTATACTCAGATATTGTTCCCCTAATCTATGTAAATGAAACTATTTGTATGGTGGTCTGCCCTTCTCCAAGATTCAAGTTAATCATTTTATGGCCCAGGATAAACCATTTGGTGCCAAGATTATCCCAAAATGCACCTTATGGGTGAGGGTCCTGGTGCCATTCTGAATTTTAAGACATTCCTTTCTTTCATTAACAGACTGCTAGTGACTATATACCGGAGAAGGCAATGGCACCCCACTCCAGTACTCTTGCCTAGAAAATTCCATGGGCGGAGGAGCCTGGTAGGCTGCAGTCCATGGGGTCGCTAGAGTCGGACACGACTAAGCGACTTCACTTTCACTTTTCACTTTCCTGCATTGGAGAAGGAAATGGCAACCCACTCCAGTGTTCTTGCCTGGAGAATCCCAGGGACTGGGGAGCCTGGTGGGCTGCCGTCTATGGGGTCGCACAGAGTCGGACACGACTGAAGTGACTTAGTAGCAGCAGCAGTGGCTATATAACATCCAGTTGAAGACTAGCCGGGCCGGGGC
>NW_011494661.1:1518220-1526792 GCF_000754665.1 Bison bison bison | reverse complement strand
AGCTTTCTCTATCTTCTTTATACTTTAATAAAACTTTATTACACAAAAGCTCTGAGCGATCAAGCCTCGTCTCTGGCCCTGGATTGAATTCTTCTCCTCCGGGGGCCAAGAATCCCGGTGTCTTTGCATGATTCAACAACAACCTTTCAATGACCCACCTGCATAGGTCTTATTTCTCTGCAGGACATGCTGGCACAGACCCAGGAGTGTAGGGAGAGGGGAAGTGGAGAAACAGAAAGTGGCAGTGGGCTCTCTCCTACCAGGGCCCAGCATCAGCCCCCAAACCACTTACTGAGAAACTCCTGCCATCCCTCCCGGTTATCCCCAGCCGTGTGAGTCAGTGAAGATGGAGAAAAGGAGAAAAAACTTCAGGAAAAGGTAACAGTCATTCTTGTGGGCACTATCGACAATAGCCAAGACATGGAAGCAACCAAAATGTCCATGGACACATGAATGGATAAAGAAGTGGACTTCCCTGGTGGTGCAGGGGTTAAGAATCCACCTGCCAATGCAGGGGACATGGGTTCGATCCCTGGCCCAGGAAGATTCCGCATGCTGTGGAGCAACTGAGCCTGTGTGCCACATACTAAAGCCTGCATGCCCTAGAGCCCGTGCTCCACAAGAGAAGCCGCTGCAGTGAGAAGCCGTGTGCCGCAACTAGAGAGCAGCCCCCGCTCTCCGAAACTGGAGAAAGCCACTGCAGCAATGAAGACTCAGTGCAGCCAAAAAAAAAAAAAAAAAGAATAAATACAATTTTTTTTAATAAAATAAAGAAGATGTGGTATATTTATACAGTGGAATATTACTCAGCCACAAAAAAGAATTAAATAATGTCATTTGCAGCAACATGGTAGGTTTATCACGTCAAGTGAAGTAAGACAGAGGAAGATAAATATCATTTGATATCACTTATATGTGGAATCTAGCAAATGATACAAATGAGTTTATATATGGAACAGAAAGACCCACAGACAGAAAAGAAACTCACAGTTTTTATGGGGAAAAGTGGAGGAATTTGAGATTAACATATATACCTACTATACACAAAATAGATAACCAACAAAGACCTACTATACAGCACAGGGAACTATACTCAATATTTTGTAATAAACTATAAGGGAAAAGAATCTAAAAAAAAAAAAATGTATAACTAAATCACTTTGCTGTACTCCAGAAACTAACATAACATTGTAAATCAGCTATGTACTTCAGTTTAAAAAATAAGAGAGAAAAATGACAGATTTTTCTGGGTGAACCTGACCTAGTCATAGAAATCCTTTAATTCTGGATATAGAGGTCAAAAGTGGGGAAGTCAGAGACTCGAAATGTGAGAAGGATTTGCTGTGATGAAAATTCTCCTTTGAGATGGAGGTGGCCATATGGCAAGAATATAAATGGCCTCAATGACTTGAGAGTTCAGTTAAGTTCAGTCTCTCAGTTGTGTCCAACTCTTTGTGATCCCATGAATCGCAGCACACCAGGCCTCCCTGTCCATCACCAACTCCCGGAGTGGCCCTTGGCTAACAACTAGTGGAGAAACGAACATGTCAGTCCCACAACAACAAAGAACTGAACGCAGCCAACACTTTGAATGAATCTGAAAGTGAATTCTTCCCATGCAGCCTGCCCACCGTCTTCATTTCAGCCTTGTACGAAAATCCTGAAGAGAGAACTCAACCATACTGTGCCTGGACTTCTGACCTACACAACGATAAGCTCATAAATGGATATTGTGTGGAATCTAAAATATGACACAAAGGAACTTATCCATGAAATAGAAACAGACTCAGGATGTAGGGAACAGACTTGCGGTTGCCACGGGGGAAGAGAAGAGGGGGAGGTTGGACTGGGAGTTTGGGATTAGCAGATCCAAACTGTTACATATAGGATGGATAAACAACAAGGTCCTACAGAATAGCACAGGGAACTGTATTCAATAGCTTGTGATAAACCATAATGGAAAAGAACATGAAAAGGAATGTATAAATATATGTAATATAACTGTCACTTTGCTGTACAGTAGAAACTAACAACCACTGTAAATCACTGTAAACCAACTATCCTTCAACAAAATGAACTTTTAAAAAATGGTATTGTTTTAAGGGCGGTTCAAGAGGGACAGGACATACATATATCTATGGCTGATTCATGTTGATGTTTGACAGAAAACAACAAAATTCTGTAAAGCAATTATTCTTCAATTAAAAAAATAAATTAATTTAAAAAAGGGGGAAATTGTTGCTTAAAAGACATTGTTAGTTTATTGAACCTGGGTATTTCTTAAGACTTCAAATGTACTTCTGTATCATTGATATTTCATTAAAGAAACTCAATTAATTAAAAAAAATGGTATTGTTTTCAGCTGTTGTGGTCATTTGTTACATAGCAACATGAAAGTAATACAGTATATGAAAGCTAAAGTGATTGTTGAGAGGGCTGAGGGACACCCAGTCAAAAATTAACTGGTTTCCATTCATATCCTTTGCTTAATAATGCGTGTGCTCAACTGGGGATTAGAAAGTGGGGAATATAAGGAGTGGCCTGTGAAGACGTGAGCGCCCCAGCTGAAGGTCTTCCCAGCACCTGGGTCCTGAGGAGCTCTCTGGCTGCCCAGGCCCAGAACAGCCTCACAGGCAGCACTTTTGGGGCAGAAGCCCTCTGAATGCTCAGTGTGGGGACAACCCCACATTTGCAGGGCACAGGGACACAAGTGCTTTGCCAGAGTGGGGAACTTCCCAGAATCCTCTGGAGGCATATTAGGATACAACTAGGTGTATTTTATTCAAGTTGCCTGGCTGATTTCAGTCGGTGCCCTCAGCTGGGTGAGACCCATCTCTAGATGTGGGTTCCCTAGGTCAGCAGGGGTATCTTATGCACGGCCTTAGGTCTTAGCAACCAGCAGGGGCCCAGAGGACCCTGGACACTCGGAAGACATGGGAGAAAGCACAGGGAACAGGACTGACTTCACAAGGCCCTCTGTGCATTGCATTAAGTATTTGAGAGTTTGTCAGTGGGGACACTGGCGTGTCCTGGCCTTGGGTCAAAGTCCTGGACAGGAGCCCAATACCTACCAGACCACCATGAGACAGCACGTGACTTTACGGATGGCTGGGGTTCGGAAGAGGTCCAAGACTGAGTTGGAGGGGCGACCAGCTGCAAACTCACTCTGGATGTAGGAGCTCACCACCTGGGCAAGGAAAGTCTGATCAGGGGGAGGCGGGATCTGCGATCCTATTCCTAGGGGAGGGCCAAGGTCGAGAGCCCTGGCAGGATGGTTGACCCCTGTCTCCTCCCCAGGCTGGTTCCAGGACTTTGAGTTGAAGCAGAGCCTCCAACCTGAGTCCCAGGGCTCCTGGGCTGCCCACTGATTAGGCTGAAATAATCAGGGGCACCCTCAGACCCCACTCCTGGTGTCAACTCTGAGACAGTCTCAGCCGGTGGTTAAGGAGGCAGGTTCCCAGGGGTTCTGCCACCTCCTATTGTATTTTCTTAAGCAGATTGCGTAAGTTATTATTTCCCTGCCTGTTCCCTCTGGATCCAAAGGGTTGGGTGACTTGGTAATCCAAACATCAGATTCCTCATCTTTAAAAGTGAGGCATTAGGAAATCCCCTGGTGGTTCGGTGATTAGGACTTGGCGCTTTCACTGCCACGGCCCCCGTTCAGTCTCTGGTTGGGGAACTGAGATCCCGCAAGCTGCGCAGAGCAGCCAACAAGAAAAAAGTGAGGCATTAAATGAGATTGTGTACAGAAAACCCTTAGCACAGTACCAAGCAACTGGCTCGATAAATGTATTTATTTATAATAAATAGTAGCTATCTTATCATAAATGGTATGCATAGTAAATAGTACTTTTGTTATTGATTATTTGATAATTTCATCTTAGGATTTTTATTTTTATTTTATTGAATTTCTGGCTAAATGTGAATGGGTTATTTCCCCATCCCATGAATGGACAGATTGATAAACAAAACAGTGAAATGATTTACCCCAGATCACAGAGCCATTCTGTGGTTAAACATCTTCGTCCCACTGGATCTCTTCCCACTCTATTTATTCTCAGCCTGTTCACCTGGATGGTGAGTCCTGGCAAGTCACCAAATCCCAGCACATCTCGAGGCTGCCAGCAAGACTGAAAACTGGTGCTCCCCTAACTTGCAGCAGACCTGCCTACCTCCTTGGTCAGCCTTTCCCCTTCCTCCTTTCTCCCGTTCATCGCAGCCACCTTCCGCAGGTTCTTCAGAGCTACCTGGGTCTTGCCATGAAGGAGGAGCCATCGAGACGACTCTGGCAGCCACCTGGGACCAAGAGAAGGACGGAGAATGAGTGGCACTGAAATGGCCCCTGTGATGCCCTCTGATGGCCACTGGGGCACTGAATGGGCTGAGTGGCACTCATGCCATTCCTCAAACCAGAGCACACCCTCTTTCACCTTCCAGACCCCAGAAAAAAGGAAAAACCCTTGCTGTCGGCAGAATCGGGAAAACTGGGGGACACGCGGCCTCTCTTTCTTGCAGCACATCTCTCAGAGAATCTCTACAGTGTATTCAGAGACGATATGGGCCTTCAGGTGTCCACAGATCTGGTTTTGGGACTGGTTCTGACCCCAGTAAATGGCTTTTTTATTTGTTTTCCTTTGGTTGTTTGTTGTAGTTAATTTTCTTTTTTTCTTAAAATTTTTGCTGGAGTACAGTTGATTTATAATGCTGTGCTACTCTCTGCCATAACAGCAAAGTGAAACAGTCATACATACACCTAAATCCCCTCTTTCCTAGATTCTCTTCCTATATAGGTCATTATAGAGTACTGAGTAGAGTTCTCTATCCTATGTAGTAGATCCTTATTTGTTATTTACTTTACATATGGAAAAAAA
Source organism: Bison bison bison (assembly GCF_000754665.1). Classification (NCBI taxonomy): domain Eukaryota; kingdom Metazoa; phylum Chordata; class Mammalia; order Artiodactyla; family Bovidae; genus Bison; species Bison bison. Next base: position 1,521,921 of record NW_011494661.1, on the reverse strand, counting down.
GTGAAAGTGTGTTGCTCAGTTGTATCCAACTCTTTGCGATCCCGTGGACTGTAGCCTGCCAGGCTCCTCTGTCTATAGAGTTCTCCAGATATGAATACTGGAGTGGGTAGCCATTCCTTTCTCCAGGGACTCTTCCTGACCCAGGGACTGAAGCTGGGTCTCCTGCACTGCATGCATATTCCTTACCATCTGAACCACCAGGAAGCCCTAACTTGTATATGGCAATCCCAGTCTCTCCCAGTATGTGGCTTTGAAGAAGTCATGGATCCACCTGGGCTGCCTCATCGCTCCTCCTATAAAATTCCCTGGGGTTGTTGTGAGGCGCAAAGGAGCTGATGAAGGCAAAGCTCTCGGTGTATTCTGGAGCCCCTCAGTAATGTAAGGGGTTCTATCCTGAACCTGCCCACAGCCATGCATGGTCCTCGTGAGCCCATGTCCTCACTTCTGCACATCCCCACCACGTCCCCCAAACTCCAGTCGCTGCCCACCCCAAGGCTCCCCCAGGGACAGGTGAGGGCCTGGCTATACAGGTGCACTCTGCCCCAGCCCTCTCTGCTCAGAACGTACCAAGAGTAGAGGAAAAAGATGAGGAAGGGGACAGAGACCGCAAACTGCAGCCACCGCCAAGGGCGGATCAGGTACGCCACGCCCGCCAGGATGAGCTGACCCGAGGTGAACGAGTACCCCAGCAAGATCCCCGCCACGGTCCGGCCCCGGGTGGGCATCCACTCCACGACTGCGGAGAAAACCACGCCAGGCTCAGTGGGGCTCGTTGCTCACGTGGGTGTTTAATTCAAGCCTCCCCGCTCCTTTAGAATGACTCTGTGGCCACTGGAAATCATTCCAGAGAGGCATGAGCACGGACAAATGTGTCCCAACCTCAGTCCTTACCCTTAGACAAATGCCAGGTGGACTAAAGAGCTTCATGTAGGGCTTCCCTGGTGGTCCAGGGTTAGGAATCCACCTTGCAAGGGAGGGGACACGGGTTCGATTCCTGGTCCAGAAAGATGCTACATGCCGTGGGGCAACTAAGCCTGGGCACCATAATTACTGAAGCCTGAGCCTAGAGCCTTTGCTCCGCAATAAGAGGAGCCGCTGCAGTGAGACGCCTGCACGCTGCAACTAGAGCATCGCCCAAGACTAGAGAAAGTCCCTGTGCAGCAACAAAGACCCAGCACAGCCGAAAATAAATACATACATGTTAAAAGGAGCTAAATAGAACAATAAAAGCATAACAATATTAGAAGAAACCATGCTAGATGTCTTTTCAATCTTAGAGTCAGGAAAGGCTTTTCCAAGAATGTCACAAAACCCAGAGACAACAAAAGGGAAGACCAAAAAGAGCTGCATAAAAATAAGAAGTCTCTGCTTAAAAAAAAAATACCCATTGTAAGCAGAGTCATAGCTTCAGCAAAAAAGACAGGAAAAAAAAATACCATTTCAAATAACAGTCAAAGGGTGACTTTCCCTAATCTGGGAAGAATTCTTACAGATCAATAGGAAAACAACTAACACGCCAAAAGGAAAAACGGGCCAAGGCTGTGAACAGTTGGTTGAAAAGGGAATATAATGACTTAATTACGCATGTGTCTGTCTGTCTTAGTTGCTCAGTCGTGTCCAACTCTTTGTGACCTCGTGGACTATATATAGCTTGCCAGGCTCCTCTGTCCATGGAATTCTCTGGGCAAGAATACTGTAGTGGGTTGCCATTCCCTTCTCCAGGGGATTTTCCTGACCCAGGGATTGAACGAACCCGGGTCTCTTGCACTGTAGGCAGATTCTTTATCATCTGAGCCACCAGGGGAGCCCCTTTTAATTACATGATTTTTTGCAAATAGCAAAGCTTGGAAACAATTTAAATGTCCATCCGTGGGGGCCTGGTGACATAGAGCAGGCACACCCTCACGAAGCAACCAGAATAAACGGAAGAGGATGCTGCTTTCAGGCAGCAGCCAGCTCATGTGTCCAGTCCATTGGCAAGCCCTGTGGCTTCTCCCTGCAGAACCTCAGAGCCTAACTGAACCTTCCTGCCTCCCCCTGTGCTAACCCCGGCTCACTCCAGCCTCGCCTCTTGCCAGGTGACCGGATGAGCCTCAGACCGGCCTTCCTGCTCCTGTCCTCGAGCCGCATGGCAGCCTGAGGGGTCCTGGCCGATGCCAAGTGGGACCAAGTCAGGCCTGTCCTCAGCTCAGGACCCTCCAGAGGCTCCTGCCTCACTCGGAGTCAAAGCCAACGTCCTTCAAGGCCCAGGCCTAAGGATCTGCGGCCGTCGCCCCAGCCCTGCTTGTCACCCACCTCCGCTCTGTCCAGCCACGAGGACCTCCTTGCTCTTGAGTCCTCTAGACACACTCCTGCCTCAGGGCCTTTGTCTGGAACGTTCCCCCCCGGTGGCCACAGGTCCCCTTCCCTCACCTCCCTCAAGCTTTGGTCAAAGTGACCCCTTCTCAGCGAGCCCTGCCCTGAGCCAATAAAACTGCAGGCTCTCTCCGCCTCAGGCCGCCACCGCCCGGTCCCTCGCCTGGCCGCTCTCATCCCCTTTCTGGGCTCTGTAACACTTATCACCTTCTAACACACTACGCAGTTCGCTTATTTGTGTTTATCTGTCTTCTTGCAGGAGAACATGGGCTCTTCAGAGCAGGATCTACTTGTTCTCCACCTCCCACACCTAGTAGTGTGTGTGTGTGTGTGTGTGTGTGTGTTCGTGTGTGTGTGTAGGGATGTGTGTATATGGTGCATGTCTTGTGGTTAGGAGTGTGTATGGTGTGTGTGTAATGGTTAGGAGCGTGTGTGTGTCTGTATGTAGGAGTATGTGTATATGCGTGTGTGTTATGGTATGTGTGTATGTGTAGAGGTGTACACAATTGTGCATACAATATACACATTACATATTGTGCAGGGGTGTGTGTTGTGGTTAGAAGTGTGCATGTGTGTATGTCAGAATGTGTGTATATGGGGTATGTGTGTGTGTAGGCATGTGTATTATACAGGTGATTCTAGCAGGAGATGGGTTTGGGACGACTGTTTCTGCCTTTAGATTCCACGAGCCATGGCTGGACGCCCACCCTGAAGGATGAGGCAGGTAGGCTGGGGTTTGCTGAGGTCCCACCGTGAGCTCAGCACCCTTCAATGTCCGGATGTGGGGAGGAGAGGTGACCAGAGTGTGACCTGGAGCATCCTAGTTCTCCGGCCCCAAGATTCCCCACTACCCTGGGAAAAACGACCCCAACAAACCAAGTAATTAGAGGCAGGGGGCGGGCCTGTGTCCAGGCTGGGCTTCCTCTGCCCACACGGCTCTCTGCCACAGCCACTGGAACCAGCCTGGAGTGACGACTGAGCCTGTCAGTGTGGGGTGGGGATGTTCCCACCTGGCACCCAGGAGGCCAGGCCGCCAGTGGCCCCAAGGGGAAGCCTCGCCTCTTTGGGATCCACATACTTTCGGGATGCCTGCCACCCACCCCGGGACCCTGTGTCTCACCTCGTTTCCACGTCCCCACGCTAAGCCCCACAGGAGCCTGGCACACAGTAGGTCCTTAGTAAGTGGTTATTGCTGACTAATTCACACAAGAAGGGAACCCAGCCCTCTCAGCTCGCAGACATGCAAATCGCAACCCAGGGTTCCCAGCTCACTGCTGGCAGGCCCCGCTGAGAACCCAGGTCTCCTGAGAACCCTGGTGGGAGGCTGTGAGTTGAGGTCACCGGAT
>NW_011494661.1:1518003-1518120 GCF_000754665.1 Bison bison bison | reverse complement strand
GAGACCCCCACCACAAGGAAAGGGGAAAGAGGCGCCCCAGTGGGCCTGCCACTGCCCTCCTGCCCCTGCCAGGCCCCTCCCCTCCAGTCCCCTCCACGGCTGGACTCACCCAGAGAG
>NW_011494661.1:1515986-1517903 GCF_000754665.1 Bison bison bison | reverse complement strand
ATGATGCCGGAGAAGGTCATGCCCATCAGGAACCGGCAGAAGCAGTAGGTCCCAAAGGAGCTGAAGTATGCCGTGGCCGCCCCCGAAACTGCCAGCTGCAGGTATGACCAGACCAGGGGGGCCTTGCGGCCCAGCCTGAGCCAGGCCATAAGCCCAGGTTAGGGTTCCGAGGTGGCAGCAGCTTCCCCCATGGCTGTCGTGGAGGGAGGATGAGAGGAAGCTACTTATCCCCACCCCCTACCCCCCAATTTGAAAGCCACTCATCCTAAGAGAAGCGCACTTGCTGGGGCCCAGGCCCTGGCAGAGGCCAGGGAGGGAGAACACGGTGTGGAAGGAGCGCGGGGATGAAGAGACACCTTCCCGCCTTCGTTCTTTCACTCAAGGAGAATTCTAGCTCCCGACCAAGACCCCACTCTCCCAGGATTTGGGGGAAGGCAGAGATTCTGCAGAGGCCCAGAAGCTGGTGCAGAGGGTTATGAGAGGGTCCCCTGAGTGACCTCCTGGCAGGGGGTAGCCCTTGAACCAGAACTCATGGCGTGTGAGCCCTTGAGGGGGCCCAGGCTGATGGGAGCAGGACCCCAGGAGCCGGTCTTCATTTGAATTGGTCATTTTGGCTGGGCCAGGGTGAGGTGGGGCTTGTTATACCGTAAAGGAATCCAAGGCCAGGGAAGCAGGGCCTTGGCATTGCCCCATTTGTAAGTGAGGGTCCAGGGCTGTGGCCCTAGCTTGGCCAGGTGGGCAGCACTTCTTTTTCACACACCGCATGTTACACTCATTCATTCCATCGTTCATTCATTGATTCTGTTGCACAGATGTCCATTGATGACCTCTAAGGGATAGGTCTGAGCTGGGGGCTGGTGACAAAGAAGACACTATGCATAAGATACAGGCTCATTCAGAGAAAGACCCAATGTGTCATGACACAGGGCGACAGGGGCTACGACAGGGCCACCCACGAGGCGGCTGAGGCACACAGCACAGTCCAGGGTGTGGGTCTGCAGTCCTGGAGACCCCAGAACCTGAAGATTGAGAGGAGGGGCTGTGGGGCGGGGAGAGGAGAGGGGGAGAGAGAGAGAAGGGGAGGCGAAGCAGGGAGGGAAGGGAAAGAGGATGGAGGAGGGAAGGATGCCAACTCCATCAGAGCCGTGGTGTGCGCTGCGCTTCGGGGCGTCTCTGTACCCTCAGGTAGTCAGCAGTGGCTCACCCACACAGTGGAGTGCAGCCTGGATGTAGGCAGGATGGGATAGCTGTCTGAAGCAACACGCAGAGGCCACGAATGAAGTGAAATGAAATCTTGATAGAGAAGCATGTGTGGGCTGTGCCCACGTTTGTATGAAAAAGGGGGATGGAGCACATGTGCGTGCTCAGGACTGTTGTTCAGTCGCCCAGTCGTGCCCGACTCTTTGCGACTCCACGGACTGCAGCTTGCCCAGCCTTGGATTGTATAAAATCATAAAACATCTCTGTGAGATACACAGAACCAGGCTGCCCTAGAGGAATTACTGGAGTGCAGGGCAGAGGGGAGAACGCTGGCCTGCATACCCACTTGTACCTTCTGGAATCTTGAACCATGCGAATGTATTATATAATAAATTATATAATACATATATCTACTTTAAAATAAATATTTTAAATACATATTAAATACATTAAAATACATATTATCTTAAATTTTAGTTTAAAATAAACTTTAATAGAGAAAAGTTAATGAACAGACTGGGGAAACCCTCGCCCCCAAAGGCTCACCTGTCTGCAAGGCTGCCAAACACAGCGGCGCCTGCCAGCACCCCGGCCATGTAGGCGGACTGAGCCAGGTCGCGGAGGGTGCGGGCCTCGCACACCAGGTCCCACTGCGGGGGAGGGAGGGACGCTCCAGCCTCGGCCTGGGGTGCAGCCCCCACCAACCCCGCAGCCCCT
>NW_011494661.1:1489949-1515826 GCF_000754665.1 Bison bison bison | reverse complement strand
ACTGAGGCCGTGTGAAGCGCCGGCACGGCTCGGGGAGCCCGAGCGGGTGCAGGGGTACGGTGGCTCTCAGCCAGGCCCCCGAGCTGTAGACGGCGGCCGCACTGTGGTTGGCGGGGCTCTGGCAGTGGTGAGGGGGCACGGCGGCCGTGAAGTTCTGCAGGAAGTTGTGACAGGCCAGCAGGCTGCAGGGAAGCAGCAGCAGAGCCGTGGAGGCGAGCTGGAAGCGACCCACGCCACCCAGGGCGTCCAGCAGGTCTGTGAAGGCCATGGCCCGGGCCTGTCCTGAGGCCCAGGTGTGGGGCCTTAAGTAAAGGGGCTGGGCCCTGGGAGGTGGAGGAACAGGCCGGGGTTAGGACCGCAGATGCCCCGCGTCCGGAACTCACAGGGGTCCAGTTACACCTCACAGGAGGCCTGGGGCGTCCCCACGTCTGGAGGCTCCCCTGCTGCCAGGCCCTTTCTCCTCGTTTCTCCTAATCTCTCACCTCCCAGGTTAGAAAAGTGAGGGGTCCCAGGGGGCCACCTCACAGCCCCCTGCCCAGATCTGCAGGCCCAGGCCCCTGCCCACAGCCCTCATGGGGGGACCCCAGCCGTAAATGCAGCGCCATCGTCACCATCCCCTTCTTACTGGAGGCTGCCGTGAGGCGTCTTCAGGAGCCCAGTTCCAGCCTCAGCGCACGGGACCCAGGCCTGTCACTGGTCTCCCCTGAGGCCAGAGCCTTAAAAGCTTGGAGATCATGTAAGGGGGTGCCAGCGACTACTGCTGCTTGCCTCTCCCCCATTTTCCTGGAAGTTGTGGGCTGCACAGGAGATACTCAGAAAAAAAGTCCTTTAAAAATGCCCAAATAGGGCAACCACGAGGAAGGCCTGCTCTCCCTGCCTCCACCCCAGGCACCCTCAGGCTGGAGGTGGGTGAGGGGTAGGGCCTCCACGCTTGGGCACCCACAGTGTCCCAGCCTCTCATCAAAGGAAACCCACTACAGAGAACCAAGAGGGTGGGGCCCTCCACCTGCCTCCTCTCACAAACCAGCCCTGGCGCCCAGGAAATGACGGGCCACTCCCCTTACTGACGAGACCCAGTAGACCGGCCCAGGGACTCCCAAAGGCAAAATGCAGATTCCAGGCCCCGTCTGCCACTCGGGGCTCCGCCTGGGGCTCCCGGGGCCTAGGGCAGTCCCCACCCCCACCTGGCTCCATCAGTCTCTGCCCTGCAGGTGCTGCCCTAGTTTGCGGTTCTCCCCTCGCGGCACTGCTCCCAGCCCCTCCTTTACCCCCAACTCAACCTACTCTTATCTCTGGTAAGAAGAGCCTGGATCCTTAGGACCAGAACAGCTTATATAAACCACAGGTGTCTGGGTCACAGGGCAACTCCCCTCCCCCAGCCTCAAGAAGACTTCCAGGAGGCTCTGTGCTCTGGGGAGCTTCCTGGGGGTCACGTTGGTGCTAAGTAGGGCTTTGGGTCTCAGCCAGAGCCTCACGTTCCCTGCAGAACGTGCAGGGAAGGAAGGGGTCAGGGCTCAGAGGAGGGGGGCATGGAGGACCAGCAGGGCCATGTGGGACCTCAGCAGTGTGGTCCCATCCCCGCCCCCCACCCCCTGCCAGATGCCCAGGACTCGGGCAGAGGTGCCAGCCACTGGGGCGATGGGGAAGGAGACAGAGGACAGGGCAGGGGTGGGTGCAGGATAAGGTACCCTCGTGGGCCAGCAGGTTTAGGCAGAAACATACTCCAGAGACAAAAGTGGGGTCTTTTTCTTTATTGTTCGGGGTTTCTCCACATGTAAACATGAGACCCCTCCCACCCCATGCCTCTGGTATCCCTGTAACTCAGTCCCCACAGAGTCCCCTTTAAAATAACCAATATAAAAAAGGAGAGCGGAGGGAGGGAGGGAGGGAAGGCCTGACCACCCCCCAGGCTAGGCTGCTTCTGGTCAGCTGGCAGGGACAGGCTAAGGGGTCATGGGGCAGAGGGGAGCATTGGCTTCCGCACAGGCACGAACAGGCGTTCCCAGTCCTGGGGAGGGGGCCCCAGCTGGGAGGGGGCTCCACAGGTCTAGACTGCAGACTGTTGCAGAGCTAGTGGTTATAAAGTGTGTAGGTGGGGGAGCGGGGGGAGGGGTGGCCTGTGGGGGCAGGAGAGAGGACACGTCAGGATGTGGGAGGCTTGGGGCCCCCAGCTCCCCGGGGAGCCCCATCCTGAGGCAGGAACTAGCGAAAGCTGCCTCCCTGGTCTGGTGAGCGGAGGGGCCGGGTGGAGGCAGGGAGGGCCCCATGGCTCTGCCCAGAGCAAACGAAACACGGCGGCTGAGAGGCGAGGGGACAGGAGGTCGAGGCCGCCTCCTGCTCCAAGGAAGGCACTTGCAGCTGGTGTGGCCTGGTGTGGCATCGCAGGAAGGCATGGCTTGGCGGACGAGGAGGGCAGAGGAGCATAGCAAGGGGGCCTGAGCTCCCGTCTCATGCAAACATGGTCAGCTGTAACCACTGCCGGACAGAGAGGGCATAGAAAGCAGTCAGCCAGGGCAGAGGCCCCAAGTCCCGCCTCCCAGCTCCATGGCTCAGGGGCTGCCGTCTCCTCCCTCTGTCAAGGGCAGGAGGGAGAGGGACCCTCCTGGGGAGGGGGCCACTCTTACCTCCTCTAACCCTGGGAGCCCAGGCTGCCGGCTCCTGTGCAGGCCTCCAGGGGCCTGGGTCTTCCTGCCCCCACCCTCAGAAACCAGAGATCCTTGCTGTGTCTGTGCAGGATGCAGGTGGCCAGCCTCAGGGCTGACTCTGAGGCTCCAGGCTCCAGCCCGTCCGGGGTGGGGGGCGGGTGAGAAAAACCCACTGCCCCTGAGTGCCTTCCCCCACCCGACCAGAGGAGAATCCCACCTTAAACAAGTCAAAGGTCACCACTCCATCCAGATCAGTGTCCAGAGTTTTGAAAAACCCTGTGTGTTCAAGAAACGAGATGGGAGGAGGGCTCGGTGAGACACGAGTTCGAGGGCCAGCCCCACCTCCAGCCTCACCCTCCACCTGCCCCTGCTGCCCGAGATTCCCCTCCAAAGTTCCCTCCATACTCCTCATTTCCTGGCACTCAGCCTGTGTGGACCCCCAGCTCCACTCCCCGAGACCCTCGTGGGAAGGGGGCGCCCATGGGGACACTCACGGAACATGGTCTCCAGCCGCACCAGGCAGCACACGAAGTTGTCGAAGTCCACGGCCAGGTCGGGCTCCGAGTAGCGGGTGATAATGAGCTCGTACAGCTTCTTGTTGAGCTTGAAGCCTGGCCCAGGAGAGCAGGTGAGGCCCCGGGAGGTGCGGGAAGGGGGACGGAAAGCTGGGCAGAGTGAGCCCCGCCATGGGGGGAGGCGGTCCTGGGCAAGTGCTGGCCCAGAGAAAGCTTGAGGACCCAGAATGACCCACCCAGGAGCTGGCCATCAGGGCCCACAGGTCCAGTTTCATCTGCTCGGAAAGCCCTGGCCTCATCCTGAAGTGGGACTGTGAGGGTGAGCCCTGCACGGCTCCCATTGGAGGCCCTGGAGGCCGGCTGCACTTCTCCCTGGCTGTGTGGCTCCAGGCCAGTCACTTCCCCTCTCTGAGGAGATACTTTTCTCTGTGCTCAATGGGATAATAAAAGACCCTATCCTCGCAGGCTGCAGTGAAACAAAGTGAAGTGAGTGAAGTGAAGTCGCTAAGTTGTGTCTGACTCTTTGCGACCCCATGGACTGTAGACTATCAGGCTTCTCTGTCCAAGGGATTCTCCAGGCAAGAGTACTGGGGTGGGTTGCCATTTCCTTCTCCAGGGGATCTTCCCAACTCAGGGATCAAACCCACGTCTCCCGTATTACGGGCAGACGCTTTAACCTCTGAGCCACCAGGGAAGTCTAGTGAGGACAAGAGGAAATGCTAACAGTTACCAGGAGAAAAAGGCAGTAGATGGCTGTTTGTTATCACTTCACCACCACTGCCATCAACAACCCCACCCCACCCACTGACAAGGCCCCATGGGTGGGCCACTGCCCTGGGAGCTATCAGGGAAGCAACCCGGGCCATCTCCCTGGGGGCTCCACAGGTCCTGCCCGCCCTCAGGCCTCACCTGCAAACTCAATGGCCATCCGCATTTCATAGGCACTCATGCTGCCCGACTTGTCCAGGTCAAACTTCCGGAAGATGGACTGGGGTGGGGGGCAGAGGGTGAGGGCTCGGCAAGCATCCAGCCCTTCCCATCCGCCCAGCGTGGAGGGTTAACGAGGGTCGGGGGAGAGGGGGTGAGCCGCTGGGACACGTGGGCTCAGAAGGGCAGAAGCCAGGGTGAGGGCTTGGGAACCACATAGCCGGTCCGGGAGCCGGAGGCCGGCCGCCCGCTGTGACTGAGGCCGCAGAAGAGGGGAGGGTGCTGCGGGCAGGAACCACCTACCAGGTAATTCCGGATCCGGTTCCATAGGATGTTGAACTCCACCAGGCCCAGTTTGCCATTGCCGTCACGCTGGGCGGCCGTTAAGAAGAAAACTCCACAGCGTAAACCAGACGCTGGGTGAGTGAGTACTGAGCACTGAGGGGAGGAAAGACTGGCCGTGGAGAGAAACCCGAGGTAGGGGAGGGGAGAAGCTGCAGGAGCTGCCCAAAGCCAGGCCTGAATTGGGGTAGGCTGGGAGGGGTGTTCTCTGAGTGCCAGCCTTAGGGTCACCTGTAGACGAGGCTCTCCCCCGTCACTTGACACAGCCTTGCGCCTCAGTTTTCCCCCCAGTCAAGGGGAGGATGCCAGGAAGGAACTGGCCTGTCCACACCTGTCCCTTTCCCTGTGCTGCTCTTGGGACAGGTCACCCAGAGCCCTTCCTCTGCCGACATCCCAACCCAAGCCCTTCCTATGCTGACAACCCAACCCCGAGCCCTGCTCAGGAGGATACATCCATGAGGTTGACCATGCTGCGGCAGGACTCCAGGCTGAAGCCCGTGGTCCGCAGGTCTTTGTCTGCAAGAAAGACCAGTCTCAACACCTCAACCCAACCAGCATCCCCAGACTGCCCCGTGCTGGGTGCACTGGGTGGGAAGAGGGGCAGGGAGGCACCATTCCTGTCCGCTGATATCTAAAATCTAGCTGAAGAGGTGCGTAGGATTGTTTTTATCATCAGAAAAAGGAGTTTAAAGTATTCTCGTAATCAAGCCGCTGACCCAACAGCCACGTCAACACCACGATTAGATGTGAGTAAACAGGACCGGTGCTGGACAGAAGGGAAGGAAGTGCAGTAGAAACATGCAGGGAAGGGGGTCACGGCAGGGCTAGGGGCTGCCTCAGGTCCCGAAGGGTGAGAAGAGCAGGAGAGGGGCTCTGGGCTGAGGGAAAAGCATGGGCACAGGTTGGAGGTCAGAGGTCAGAGGCGGGGGCAAAGGGAAGGCTAAAAGGCAGCTGCCTTCAGTTGTACCCAACGGGGAGTGAAGCCCGTCACCTGTCACCCGCCTTCTGGGACGAAGGGGGCTGGCACACTGGCCCTAAGGTGCCCTCAGCTAGCTAAGCTGCTTCTTTTTTGAAATATCCATCTATTTATTTATTTGGCTGCGTCGGGTCTTGGTTGCGGCACGCAGGATCCTCCTTGCAGCACATGGACTCTCCAGTTGTAGCGCAGGGGCTTTGCTGCCCCTTGGCCAGGGATCAAAGGTGGATCCTTAACCACTGGCCCACTCCCCAGCTAAGTTCCTAATCACACCAGGGCCTGGAGCTCAGGCACAGAGAATGGGGTCTGGCAAGAGGAATTTAAGAGGAAAAAGCGGGGTGAGCAGGACTCTGAAAGGCAGTGGAGGGTGCCCGCCCTCAAAGACCGAGGGGTTGGGTTCAGCCCAGGGTGGGAGAAGCCTAGATCCTGGAGTCTGGAGGAATGGGGGCTGGGGGCGTGGAGGCAGACACGGGGTGGAGAACAGCTACCCAGGGACGCTCACGTTTGCTGATGATCCTGTTGAGGATGGTCTGCAGCTCCTTGACGCTGATCTCCATGTCCTGGGGGGAGATGGAGGATGGCACCTGCCCTGGGGAAACCCCTCAGTGCCCCAGACACCCGCCACCAGGCCCAGCCTACCTCCCCTGCCAGTTGTCTGAAGAGGGACTTGAAGTTCTCATCAATCTCCTCTTCTGAGAGCACTTGCTGGAGAGGGAAGGTGGGGAGAGCAGGTCAGGGGCGCCCCAGCCTGGCCTCTGCGTGGCCAGCAGCGGCAGGCGGGGCGGGGAGCACTCGTCAGCTAGGTGTCACTTCACTTCAGAGCCTCACTCTCCTCATTTGTAAAATGGGGACCCAGTCCCCACTGTATCCCTGTCTGGAACTCTTGTGGTCTAAATATGGAGGTGGAAATACAGCCCAATGATGAGGGGTGAGCCTGGATCCCTGCTGCGTGACCTTGGGTAAATTCCTTAACCTCTCTGAACCCGAGTTTCCCTCTGAGAGGAGAGACGGTGACAGCACCCTGACACGGTTGTTATGGAGGAAACCGGGTGATCCAGGTAAACAGCTCAGCACAGACCCTGCAGAGAGCAAGAACCCAGGGGCCCTGCGCCATTACTATCGCAAAGTCCTTTGCAAACTGTAAAGTGCTTGGCAAGTGAGGGATGTGTATGGCTCCTGCCAGGAGGGGCTCTGCCTTGCTGGCTAGAGACCAAGACACAGGACACCCGGGTCCCCGTCGTGCACCCAGGGTGGGGGCAGGGCACGTACCTCGTCGGGGAGATTGGCCTGGACCTGGTCATCCAGCTCTCTGCAGAGGGTGGGGAGAGAGAGGGGCCAGTCAACGGGGGTTGGGGCAGCAAGGGTGTGGTGGGAGGAAAGGGGGAGACAGGGGAGGGCTTTCTACTCACTGGGTCCCTGCGCTCTTCTCTGAGAAGAAACGCAGCACAAAGTCACCTTCCTTGTTGGGCTCGAAGGTGGAAGGCACCACCACGTACTCCCCAGGCGGCAGGCGGAAGCGGGTGCTGACCTCCCGCAGGTTGATGAACTGCTCGGACCGGGCCCGGGAGGCGTTGGACAGGAAGAAGTCCCGCTTCAGATGCACGGCCGGCTGGCCCATCAGCTGGTGGGAGGGGAGGAGAAAGTGGGGGCTGCAGCTCAGCCCACCCTTCGGAGTTGCCCCCAGACCCAGACCCAGACCTCAGGCTCCAGGGTCTGGCCAAGGGGCCAGAGAGCTGGGTCACGGTTCAGTCACCCAAAGGCTGCCCATCCCTGATGAGTCACATTGCTCGCTTCCTCATCTGTAAAATGGGTGTAAAAGCCCTGCCTGCTGCACAAGGGCAAGGGGAGGAGACACCATGGAGGTGAATGCAGACAGTAAGGGAAAACCACTAGACATTCAGGCATGACCTAAATCAAATCCCTTACGATTATACACTGGAAGTGACTAACAGATTCAAGGGATTAGATCTGATAGATAGACTGCCTGAAGAACTATGGACAGAGGCTCGTGACATTGTACAGAAGGCAGTGATCAAAACTATCCCCAAGAAAAAGAAATGCAAAAAGGCAAAGTGGTTGTCTGAGAAGGCCTTACAAATAGCTAAGAAAAGAAGAGAAATGAAAGGCAAAGGAAAAAAGGAAAGATATACCCATTTGAATGCAGAGTTCCAAAGAATAGCAAGAAGAGATAAGAAAGCCTTCCTCAGTGATCAGTGCAAAGAAATAGAGGAAAACAACAGAACGGGAAAGACTAGAGATCTATTGAAGAAAATTAGAGATACCAAGGAAACATTTCATGCAAAGATGGGCTCGATAAAGGACAGAAATGGTATGGACCTAACAGAAGCAGAAGATATTAAGAAGAGGTGGCAAGAATACACAGAAGAACTATACAAAAAAGATCTTAATGACCCAGATATCCACAATGGTGTGATCACTCAACTAGAGCCAGACATCCTGGAATTCAAAGTCAAGTGGGCCTTAGGAAGTATTACTACGAACAAAGCTAGTGGAGGTGATAGAATTCTAGCTGAGCTATTTCAAATCCTAAAAGACGATGCTGTGAAAGTGCTGCACTCAATATGCCAGCAAATTTGGAAAACTCAGCAGTGGCCACAGGAATGGAAAAGGTCAGTTTTCATTCCAATCCCAAAGAAAGGCAATGCCAAAGAATGCTCAAACTACCACACAATTGTACTCATCTCACATGCTAGCAAAGTAATACTCAAAATTCTCCAAGCTAGGATTTAAGAGTACGTGAACCAAGAACTTCCAGATGTTCAAGCTGGATTTAGAAAAGGCACAGGAACCAGAGATCAAATTGCCAACAACTGTTGGATCATAGAAAAAGCCAGAGAATTCCAGAAAAACATCTGCTTTATTGACTATGCCAAAGCCTTTGACTGTGTGGATCACAATAAACTGAAAAATTCTTCAAGAGATGGGAATACCAGACCACCTTACCAACCTCCTGAGAAATCTGTATGCAGGTCAAGAAGCAACAGTTAGAACCGGACCTCGAACAATAGACTGGTTCAAAATTGGGAAAGGAGTACGTCAAGGCTGTATATTGTCACCCTGCTTATTTAACTTATATGCAGAGTACATTATGAGAAACGCTGGGCTGGATGAAGCACAAGCTGGAATCAAGACTGCGGGGAGAAATATCAACAACCTCAGATATGCAGATGACACCACCCTAATGGCAGAAAGTGAAGAGGAACTAAAGAGCCTGTTGATGATGAGTGTGAAAAAACTGGCTTAAAACTCAACTTTCAAAACACTAAGATCATGGCATCCAGTCCCATCACTTCATGGCAAATAGATGGGCAAACAATGGAAACAGTAACAGACTATTTTCTTGGGCTCCAAAATCACTGCAGATGGTGACTGCAGCCATGAAATTAAAAGACACTTGCTCCTTGGAAGAAAAGCTATGACAAACCTAGACAGCTTATTAAAAAAGCAGAGACATTACTTTGTCGACAAAGGTCCATCTAGTCAAAGCAATGGTTTTTCCAGTAGTCACATATGAATGTGATAATTGGACCATAAAGACAGCTGAGTGCTAAAGAATTGATGCTTTTGAACTGTGGTGTTGGAGAAGACTCTTGAGAGTCCCTTGGACTGCAAAGAGATCAAACCAGTCCATCTGAAAGGAAATCAGTCCTGAATATTCATTGGAAGAACTGATGCTGAAGCTCCAATACTTTGGCCACCTGATGGGAAGAACTGACTCATTAGAAGAGATTGAAGGTGGGAGGAGAAGGGCACAACAGAGGATGAGACAGTTGGATGGCATCACCGACTCAATGGACATGAATCTGAGTAAGCTCTGGGAGCTAGTGATGGACAGGGAAGCCTGGCATGCTACAGTCCATGGGGTCGCAAAGAGTCGAATGTGACTGAGCGACTGAACTGACTGATGACACCATGAAATAACTTTCTTATCATCCTTACCAGGCGTTTCCCATATAAGACACTGTAGGGCCCTCTACACAAGCTCCTCACTTATGCTCATGGGAGCCCATGAGGCTTAGAGCTTAAGCAACTTGCTCAAGGGCACAGAACACTCAGCCCACCCACTACCCTGTTCCCAACCAGCATCCCAGATGTCCTCAGTGTAAAGAGTCAGACAGGAAGAGCCTCGTGGGTGTGGTTCAGGCAGGGCTGAGGGTCAAGCTTCAAATCCAGCCTCCTGACTTGTTACCTGCTCTGACACACAGGAGGACAGTGTTTGCTCTGCCCACTGAAGAGCGGGCAGGGGGTGGGGGCACTGTGTGAGCCCCCAGAGGAGGTGGCGTCTTAGCTCTCTACGTGTGGGCGTGCCGCTGTCCTGCTCCCTCTGGGCAGCATGGGGCCACGTGTGTTCAAGGGTGTGTAAATCCAGGTGAGTCAGGTGCCACACCTACCTCCGGAGGGACCTGCAGAGAAATGAGGGGAGTTAGAGATACACGCTTGGCCCAGGGGCAGGGGGTGTGGTGTGTGCCACACAGGGGCCCAGAGTTCTTCAGATAAAAAGGACAGGATGGGGAGACCAGGAGGGTTAGGGATGGGCCTGGGGCTGCTGTTGCCTCAGACCTGTTTTCATGCCAGAGAAGGACCCCAGGAGGGAGCCCCAGGCGGGGCCCTCTTGGTCCCTGGAATGCCCTGCACCTCAGCTCTGAACTGGAGTCTCCAGGATTGCCCCCTGCAGGGCCAACTGCAAAGTCCTCCAGTCCCGGGACATCAGACATCCATACCAGTTTGCTGTCAGGGGGCTGTGGGCCTGGGCAGAGGCTGTGACTGTCCTTTACCCCGACCAGGGAGATCCAGAAGTGTCTGTCTGTCACGAATACAGAGTATGTAGCAGGGTCCTCCATGGCCAGCATCCGCTTACATACTTCGCAGATGGGGAGCTCACTACTCCTCCAGGGCAGACCACTTGCCCACTTCTTTCTGAAACTGAGCCAGGAGGTCTGTGTCCCAGGCGTCAGCTAAGCCAGAGGTCTGCCCAAGAGCAGCCTGCTGGCCTCCGAGGACAGGGAGAAGAATCTCAGGATCTTCCCTTCTCCTCGCTAAACATTTTCCTCACTCACTATCCGCCTCCTGGGAAGAATTTTAGGCCCCTGGCTGCCTTAGTTCTGGTGGAGGGCCTCAGCAGGTGCCTCCCCAAGGTCAGGTTTAGGACTGTGTACCTCAGGGGTGTGACTGGCCCCAGCTGAACCATGATTGGCAGGTGTCACCAAGTCCTCCAGAGACCCCCTGGCACCCCTGGCAGAGCTGGCCGGGAGGCCGCTTTCTCTGCCGCGTTCCGCGCGATCCGCCTGCTCACCTCGTAGACAGCGAAGCCTATGGTCTCCATGTCACGGCCGAAACGGCGCTCCCGACGGCGGTGCTTCTGCATGAGGGCGAGCAGGAAGCTGCAGCCTGACTCGCGACCCCCGTAGTCGTCGGGGTCCGGGTCATCCGTCTCCTCCAGCCGGATCTTGAACTGGGGGTTCACCCAGAAAGTGGCTGCAGGAGGTAGAGAGGCAGGGATCAGCAGAGAGGTGGAGGAGAGCAGCCTCCCATCAAGCCTTCCCTCCTCCATGTGTTCATTCAACAAATATCACTGGGTCCACCGTGTGCCAAGTGACATGTGTGCAGAGGGGACACACGAAGTCCCTGCCTCAGGAGCTCACATTCCAGAAGGAGGCAAAGCGCGAGCAAGTCAGGTTAGGTAATGGGACAATTACAAAGAGAGCAAGCTGGAGTTGGGCAGGGAAGGAATCCTCCAGGTGACCTGTGAGCTGAGACCTGAAGAAGAAGGCCTGGGAAGCAGGACAAGGCAGAGAGAGAAAAAAGACCCACAGCGGGGGCTCCAGTGAGCAAAGGGGATCTGGGATGGTGACAGAGGTAAGAAGTGTGGATTGAATCAAAGAGTAAGAAAGGCCCCCTGACAGGTCTGTACTGGGAGGGGCATGATTGGATTAGGGTTTTAGAAGGTGGCTGCTGTGTAGACAGTGACTTGGAGCAGGGGCAAAGAAAGAGGGTCTGCAGGGGAGCCACAGGGCGGAGGGAGCCTTGCATTTCTGGCTGTTTAGTAATTCAGCTGCCTGAACCATCCCCCCCCGACTAGAAGAACAAAGTGCTGGGCAGAAAATACAAAACCTCCTTTTAAAGGCACCAGTAAGTCCAGCATTCCCTCCCCTACACACCAAATGAACATTAATCAAGAAGATAGATCATAAGTGAGGGTGTAGAGAAATCAGAACCTCACGTACAGCTGGTAGGAACATAAAATGGTACAATTACTTTCCATAATAATCTGGTGGTTACTCAAATGGTTTAACATAGAATTACCACGTGACCCCGTGATCCCACTCCTAGGAATATGTATGTGGGTGTGTGTATATATACGTACATATATGTGTGTATCTCCAAGACTAATGACAACATGTGGTGGTGGTTTAGCCGCTAAGTCATGTCTGACTCTTGCGACCCCGTGGACTGTAGCCTGCCAAGCTCCCCTGGCCATGGGATTCTCCAGGCAAGAATACTGGAGTGGGTTGCCACTTCCTTCTCCAGGGGATCTTCCCAACCCCGGAATCAAACCCGGGTCTCCTGCATTGCAGGCAGATTCTTTACCGACTGAGCTATGAGGGAAGCCCCTCTACAAAAAGTTCTATAAAACGAAAAGTACTTTTTGTCTCAGCCAGAAAGTCTTTCCTCAGACCATCTTTTCTAAAGTAGTTTCCACTGTCATCCTAGGAACCTCCAGTTTCTTACACCTACGTGTGTGCCAAGGCTCTTGGGTCGCCTCCAACTCTTTGCCGCACCTTGGACGGTAGCCCACCAGGTTCCTCTGTCCACGGGATTCTCCAGGCAAGAATACTGGAGTGGGTTGCCATTGCCTTCTCCAAATGACAACATATGTCCACACAAAAAACTTGTATGTGACTGTTCAAAGTAGCATTATTTATAACTGACAAATGATAGAAGCAACCCCATTTAAACAAAATGTGATATAACCAAATAATGGAATATTATTCAAAATAGGAATGGAGTCCGGACACATGCTGTATACCATGGATGAACACTGAAGACATTATGCGAAGTGAAAGAAGCGGGTCACCAAGGAGCACAGGTTGTATGGTTCCATTTGTATGGAATTACTTTCTGGAACAAGCACATCCATACGAGACAGAAAGTAGATTAGCGGTAGGATAGAAATAAGGGGGAGAAATGACTTGGGAGTAACAGCCAGGGCTGTGCAGGGCTTCTTTGGGGGGTAATGAAAATGTTCTACAATTAATGTGATAATGGGTACACAACTCTATGAACACAGTAAAGGCTACACTGGATTTTACACTGTAAAATGGGTGAAATATATGGTATCTGAGTTTTATCTCAATAAAGCTATTTTAAAAAAATGGAAACTGGGAGCCATGAAAGGTAAATAATGCCAAAGGACTTCTGTGGACTCACAGAGACCTTGAGTCCTGCCTGGGCACAGGGGCAGGAGACAAAGTCTGACAGGAGATCCCAGCAATAAAACTGGAAGCTCTGTGAGGAATGCCCGCAGCGGAAGTATGAAAGAAAATAAAACCACTGGGAGGAAGGAAAGCATTCTCTGAGAATTTACAACCAAAAGCAGCCTTCTCATGAGCTTGCAGTTTTAATTCACGCTGCCCATGAGGTAAAAGAAAAAAAAAAACTTAAGGAGACAATTTATTTTTCAGAGTCATGGCTTTGGAGTATCCTAGGTGTGACTGGCAGAAACACTCGAGGAACTTAACTTCATCCAAGAACTCAAAGAACTCCCACATACTTCTAGGTCAAATAAGCCAAAAACCTCTCAAGGCTGAGAACAAGCAGCTACACTGGATAAACCTCATTCTGGCTGAGACTGACCAGCCACGATGGATGGAAAACAACTTGCCAAGACTTCAGACACTGACATTATCGGACATGGACTATGAAAGACTAAGCTTACTACGTTTGAAGAAATAAATGAGAAGCTGGACTATATGAGCAAGAATGAACAGATTAGAAAAAAGCCACTAACACTTCCAGAAATGAATTTTTCAAGTGAAATTAAGTATTTGTTGGGAAGATTAACCAACTGCAAAAAAGAAAATTCAAGTGAATTGAGAATGGATCTAAAGAAACTACCCGGAATGCAATCTAGGGAGATTCAGAGGAGGGCCATTTAAGAGATGTTAAGAGATCTAGAGGATTGACCGAGGAGGTCTAGCTTACATTGGATTGGCATTCTCAAGGCAGAAAATAAAGAGACCAGGAAAAGGGTATTCTCAAAGAGCACGGCTAAGAATCATCTAGAATTGCTGAACGACACCAACCTTCATATACAGGGAGCTCAACAAATCCAAACCAGAATCCCCAACTCAACACATCATTGTCTAATTGTAGAATATCAAAGAAACAAACTTAAAAGAGGAAAGACAGACATTTCAGAAGACACGGTAGATGAGCAGATTCCAGACTCATACAGTAACAGTGGCAGCAGAGGGAAGAGTGGCAGCATCTCCAGGGAGGTGAGAGTGATGTCGACTCAAGACTCAGCATCCAGAGAATCATCAAGAATGAGCACATCACAAAGGCATTTTACACAAGTCCTGAGAAAATGTAGTACCAAAGACCCTCACTAAAAGAAATTCAGAAGGATATATTGCAGACAGACAGAAAAAGATCTCAGGTGAAAGGTCTGAGTATGGCGAGCAAAAACACTAATATTATGTGGGTACTCAAACAAACATGGATTATATCAAATAATGGGGATGATGATGGTGCTTACTTTAGGACAGGAAGGAAATAGTTAAGGATTAAAATACTAGCTAAAGACAGCATATTGAACAAAGAGAGGATGTGATCCAGCTGGAACATTTTCAGGTCTTTATACTTTATACTGTTCAGGTAGAGGGTAAAGATACTGATCAACTAACTTTGGAACTTATTAAGCAAGCTCTTATATCTTCCAAACTCATAGAGGGAAAAACTAGCAGACAGAAAAGAAAAAAATTCACTCCAAAAGAAGGCACTTTTGGAAGGCAGGAGGGATGAACAGAAAATGCATAGTAAGTCTGCTGAAATAAATACAAATACATCAGTAACACTATGAATGTAAATGGATTAAATTTTCCAATCAAAGGGCAATGTTTTGCAAATCTGACCATTAAAAAAGTCATATGCTATTTATAAGAGATAACTAAAACACTGAGCTATAGAAAGATCAGACATCAAAGAGTGTAACAAGACATACCACAAAAACAGTAATCAACAGAAAACTGGAACAGCATAGTCACACAGCCTGAAACAGACTTCAAAGTAAAAAGAATTATTAAGATGAAGGTGGGCACTGGAAAATAAAAAAAAGTTTAACTCACTAGGAACTTGAAACAATTTTAAACTTGATTCACCTAAAATCATAGCTCAATATTTGTAAAGAAAAATAACTGACAAAAATAAAGGGAGAAACTGGCGACGCCAACAGGGTGGTGTGAGATGTTTATTATCCCTCTTCCAGTAATTGATAGATTAAGCAGACAAAATAGTCAGTAAGTTTGATACGGTGAACAATTGTAGAAGATTCCCTCTAACATTCAGAGAACAGTCAAGCAAATAGGCCTGTCAAGAAAACAGACTCCAGATGGGGTTAAATCCCAGCTCAGCCACTTACTAGTGACTTTGGTAAGCTATTTAATTTCTCTGTGCCTCACTTTCTTCATCTGTAAATAGTGATAATATAGTATATCCCTCATAGGGTCAGTGTGAAAGTTAAGTAGATTATATTTTAAATATTTACAGAAGTGCTCAGCATACAGTACACAACAGAAAAGTGTTCACCAGCCTTTTTAAGAACACGTGAATACTCACGCTGGGCCATTGTACCAGCTTCTGTTTATTTCAAAGTTATGATCTATATAGATCATATTTTCTGAATACAAGGAAATTAAATTATAAATCAACAATAAAATAGGGAATTCCCTGGCAATCCAGTGGTTAGGATGCCACGTTTCCACTGCACAGGGCCGGCCAACTGTTGGCTTCATTGATTTTTCTCTGTTGTTTCTCTATTTCATTTATTTGGCTCTTCTGCTTGCCTTGGGTTTAGTTTGCCCATTTACTAGTTCCTTAAGGTAGAAAACTAGGTTGTTGTTTTGAGTTCTTTTTTAAAATAGGTACACAGTGTTTTAATTACTATCGTATGTGATTTCTCATTTACATTACTATTTCTTTGAGATAAACTCATTCTATGGGGCAGCATTACCTTGACACCAAAGCCAGATAAAAACATCATAAGAAAAGAAAATTACAGACCAGTATCACTCATGAATAACAATATAAAAATCTTCAACAAATACTGCTGCTGCTGCTGCTGCTAAGTCACTTTAATCGTGTCCGACTCTGTGTGACCCCATGGATGGCAGTCCACCAGGCTCCCCTGTCCCTGGGATTCTCCAGGCAAGAACACTGGAGTGGGTTGCCATTGCCTTCCCCAATGCATAAAAGTGAAAAGTGAAAGTGAAGTTGCTCAGTTGTGTCCGACTCTCAGCGACCCCATGGACTGCAGCCTACCAGGCTCCTCCATCCATGGGATTTTCCAGGCAAGAGTACTGGAGTGGGGTGCCATTGCCTTCTCCATCAACAAATACTAGTAAACCAAATCCAACAGTTTATTAAAAAGATTACATACTATGGAAGATTTATTCCAAGAATGTGAGAACAGTTGAATATAAGAAAATCAACCAGTGTAATACATCACAATAGGACAAAGGGGAAAAAAAATACATGACCATCTGAATTGAGACAGAAAAGGCACTTTAGAAAATCCAACACAAATTCATGACAAGAAGATACATAAATTTAGGAATAAAAGAGAACTTCCTCAATAAGAAAAAGGGCATTTAAGAGCATTTAAGTAATACATTCAGTGGTGAAAAAAAATGAAAGCTTTCTCTCCAAGATCAGGACAAGATGCCTACTTACATCACTATTATTCAACATTGTACTGCAAATTCTAGCTAGATCAATTAGTCAAGAAAAAGAAAAAGTAATCAAATTTAAAATGAAGAAAAAAACTATCTCTACTTGCAAATGACATGATCCTGTATGGAAAAGCCTGAAAAATTAGAATATTAGAATTAATAACAAATTCAGTGAAGTTGCAGATTACATCAGGACACAAAAAACAGTTGTGTTTCTATACACCAACAATGAAAAAAAATCCAAAGAGGAAATTAAGAAAATAATATCTTTATAACAGCATCCCAAGCTATAAAATACCTAAGAATAAATTTCACCAAGGAATTGAAAGACTTATACACTGAAAATTACAAAACTTTGATGAAACAAATTAAAAAAGACATAGAAAAGTCAAAAGATATAATACTCAAAGTAATCCACAGATTCAATGCAATTCTTATCAAAATTCCCACAGAAGTGAAAAGCAGATCCTCAAATTTATGTGGAATTTTAAGGGGCCCAGAAGCTAAAATAATCTTGAAAAAGAGCAAAGTTGGAAGACTCATACCTCCTGATTTCAAAACTCACTACAAAGCTAAAATAATCAAATTGGTGTGATATTGGAATAAGCATAAACAGATACGTAGACTAAAAGAATAGAACTGAGAGACCAAAAGTAAATCCATACCTAAATGGCCAAATGATTTTTGACCACTGGGTGACAAGATCATTCAATGCATAAGGAATAGTCTTTTCAACATATCCTAGGACAGCTGGATTTCCATAATCAGAAGAACTAAATTGGGCACCTATCCCATACCATAAACAAAAACTAACTCAAAATAGATCAACACCTAAATATAAGAGCTAAAATCATAATGCTCTTAGAAGAAAATGCAAAGCTAAATGACCTTGGATTTGGCGATGGATTCTTAGCTATGACACCAAAAGCATGAGCAATAAAAGAAAAAATAGAAGATTGGACATCGTCAAAATTTAAAACTTTGGTGCTTCAAAAACACTATCAAGAAAATGAAAAGAGAGAACAGAAACAGAAAGGGAGAAAATACATACAAACCATCTACCTCATAAGGCTCACATCTAGAATATATAAATATATATATGAAGAATATATGAGAAGACAAACACCCAATCTAAAAATGGGCAAACGATTAGAATAGACATCCCAGAAAAGATACACAAATGGCCAATAAATACATGAAAATATACTAAACATTATTAGTCACTATGGAAATGCAAATTAAAACTGCAATGTGATACCACTTTATAGCAGCCAGGATGGCTATCAGAAAAAAGGTGGACAATAAGTGTTAACAAGGATGTGGAAAGAAAACAAGGATGTGGAGAAATTGGAACCCTCATGCACTGATAGGAGGAATGTAAACAGTGCTGCCACTTTGGAAACCAGATCAGTTTCTCAGAAAGGTAAACATGGAGTCACCATACAACCTAAAAATTCACTCCTCCTTGTAGACCTAAGAGAACACTTGCTCATACAAACACATGTACATAAGTATTCAGAGCAGCTTACTCACAATACCCCCAAACTGAAAATAATTCATCAACTGAAGAATGAATAAGCAAAATGTGGTATATTCACGTCATGGAATATTATTCAACCTTAAAAATGAAATGAAGTATTGATCATGCTGCAACATGGATGACCTTTGAAAACACAATGCTCAGGGGAAAAAGCTAGGCACCAAAGGCCACATACTGCATGATTCCATTTTTATGAAATGTCCAGAACAGCAAATCTATAAAGACAAAATTAAATTAGTGGTCACCAGGGGTTGGTGAATGAGAAGGTTAGGGAGTGACTACTAATGGATATAAGATTTCTTTTGCAGGTAGTGAAAATGTTCTGGAGTTAGGTAATGGTGATGATTATACAGCATTGTGAATATATTAAAAAACCACTGAATTGTACCCATTAAAAGTGTAAATTTTATAGAATGCAAATTATATTATAATTCTTAAAAACATTATATATTAAAATTGTATAACTCAAAGGTACATACAGAAAAAAATTAATGAAGTAAGAATCTGATTTAAGAAGTTATAAAATGACAATTACATCAAAAAGAATAAAATACCTAGGAATAAATCTGACTAAGAAGGTAAAAGACCTATTCTCGGAAAACTGCAAGACACTGATGAAAGAAATTGAAGAGGACACAAACAAATGGAAAGCTATACCATGCTCGTGGACTAGAAGAATTAATACTGTTAAAATGACCATACTACCCAAGACAATCTAACAGATTCAATGCAACCCTTATTAAAATACTAATGGTATTTTTCACTGGCCTAGAACAAATAATTCTAAGATTCATGTGGAAACACAAAGATCTTGAATAGCCAAAACAATATTAAGAAAGAAGAACCAAACTGGAGGTAGCACACTGTCTTACTTCAAGCTATACTACAAAGCTACAGTAATCAAAACAGTATGCACGGGTTGCTTTGTATCCCACTTTGGACACCATGAATTGTCAGCCAAAAAAATAGAGAAAACAGCTCATAAGAATAAAGGATTTATTTGGGTTCTTTAAACAAACAAACAAACAAACAATATGATACTGGTATAAAAACAGACACACAGATCAATGGAACAGAACAGAGAGCCAAGAAATGAACCCACACTTATATGGGCAATTAATCTATGACAAAGGAGTCAAGAATACACAATGAGGAAAAGACAGCCTCTTCAATAAATGATGTTAGGAAATCTGGAGAGCTACATGCAAAAAAAACAAAACGCAACTATTTTCTCACACCATATACAAAAATAAACTCAAAATGGAATAAAGATTTAAATGTAAGACCTGAAACTATAAAACTTCTAGAAGAAGCCGTAGATAATACACTCTTCGACATCGGTCTTAGTAATATTATTTTGGATCCACCTCCTCAGGCAAGGGAAACAAAAGCAAAAATAAACAAAAGGGACTACATCAAACTGAAAAGTTTCTGCACAGCAAAGGAAACTAGCAACAAAATAAAAGACTGCCTACTGAATGGGAGAAACTCACAGGAGATCACAATCGTGGTAGTCAGTGGCGAGGGGTAGAGGCAGAGAGAATTGGATGAAGGTGGTCAAAAGGTACACATTTCCAGATATAAAATGAATAAATACTAGGGATACAATGTATAACATGATAAATAGAGCACTGCTGTATGTTAGATCTCAAAGTTGCTAAGAGAGTACATTCTAAGAGCCTAAGAGTTCTCATCATAAGGAAAAAATACATTTTTTTCTATTTCTTTAATATTGCATCTATATGATATGATGGATATTCACTAAACTTATTGTGGCCGTTGTTTTATGATGTATGTAAACCAAATCATTATTTATGCTGTACATCTTATACAATGCTGAATGTCAATATATCACAATAAAACTGGAAGGAAAAAACGTCATAAAATAAATTCTAAAAATAAATCCAAAGAAAGCAGATGAATGAAACAACAAGCAAGAAAGATTCATAATATGGAAAAAAAATACTATAAAGAATAAAGTAAAAGATCATTTTATTTTAAAGACTTATATTGACAAACCCCTCACAGGATTAATAAAGACAAAAGAGACAATGAATAAAAGAGATGTTATCATTACAGATGAGGTATAGTATATTAAGGATAACTTCATGTTAATAATGGAGAAAACCAGATGCAAAGGATGAACTCCTAGAAAATAAAACTCCTCAAAATATTTTCAAGAGGAAGTAGAAGATCTGAAAAATTTAATGACCATAAAAGATACTCAATATCAAAAGTTAATCTTTAAATAAAAGAGCAGGCCTGGTAGTTTTCTAGACCTGTTCCACCGAACATTCAAGCAAGAAATCATCCCCATCTTATGCAAACTCTTCCAGAAAAACAGGAAAAGACAGAACATTTCCCAGTTCACTTTGCCAGCCAAATACAGCACCCATATCAAAACTAGATAAAGTAAGCATGAGAAAAGAAAACTACTGGCAGACCTCACTCATGAACGTGGATGTAAAATTATTGTATAAAAAATTTATATCATTACTCTGTTGTTTTATCTCAGGAATGTAAGGTTAATTTAATATGAGAAAAGTGATCAATGTAACTTATTGTTTTAACAGGTAATTTAAAACAGCTAATTCTAATAATAAAGTTATTTCATAACATTAAGTTTCATTACTCTGATAAAAGGTGCATACACACACACAAAAAAAACTTAAAGTAGAAAAGTTTCTAGTGATGAAATCTACAGTCAACGTTTAATAGTAAAAACTTTTCCTTTTGAGAGAAGGGTAAGACCAGAACATAGTGAGTGCTAGTGGGCATGCAGCAAGCCTGGCCAGCACATTAAACAAGAATGAATATGCAACAAAAGTTATAAGCATTGGAAAAGAAACAAATTTATCATTATTGGCAGATGCTATACTGTCAGTTAGAAAACCAAAAAGAATACAGAAAAATGAGTAAATTCATTACAGTTTAACAAGCTTGCCAGATGTAGAATAAACTTAAAAGGTCAGCTGCATACTACAGTATCAGCAATGACCTGGCAGATGTCATTTAAAAAGAGATACCATTTACAACAGCAACAAGATGATAAGAGTATCTAGGAACAAATCTCAACAGAGGTATAAGCCCTTTACAATGAAAATTATAAAATTTTATTGAAAGACACTAAAGACCAAAATAAAGAGACATAGCACATTCTTGGATAAGAAGAATAAAATTGGAAAGATGTCAATTCTCCCCAAATTGGTCTATATAGTCTATGCAATTCCAAATTAAAATCTCAAAAGGGCTTTTTGTAGGACTTGGTAAACTGATCCTAAAATTCACACAGATAAAACAAAACCAAAAAAAGAAAACCAGAAGCAAAGAGCAAGAGGAGCTAAGAGACGCTTGAAGAAGGAATTCATCCCGTCCAATTGCAGGATTTATAAATCTCAGTTCCACAGCCAGGAATCAAACATGCACTCCCTACACTGGAAGCAGAGTCTTAACCACTGGACCACAGCAAAGTCCGCAGGACGTACAAATCCACAGCAACTAAACCAACGCGGCAGTAGCAAAGAGATAGGCCGAGGGACGGAAAGGCAACTCAGAAACGGACCCAGCTACGTGGGAACTCTATGACAGGGCTGGACCTGCAGGCAAAGGACAGGCTTCTCAGAAAACGGTACCGCGAACAGTGGTCATCTGGGGAAGAACTGAAATGAGATTCCTGCGAGGGAGAAGCATGCTTGAACACAGAGGGCTGGGAGCCAGGCTGAGAACTGCTGGAGGAGGCGGGACATGAGAAGAGGGCAGTGGTGGTGGATTTGGCAAAACCAAAGCGGACAAGGAGCAGCCGCAGCAGCATGGTGGGGACGCAAGGTGGACTGGAGCGGGTTAAGCACTGAACTTAGTGAGGAAGGAAAGGGGGAGGCTGGCCATCTTGAGAAACTTGACTTTGAAGGGGAGCAGAGAAATGAGCGGGGAAGTGGGTTCCAGAGGCAGGCAATTCTCCCTTGTGCCCCGGAGCGAGAGGCGACGGGTGAAGGAGCCCGAGGGAGAACGGGGTCTAGAGCAGAGGTGGGGGGCGGGGTGCCCCTGAGTGGGGACAGTTCCGCCACTGTCTCAGGCAGGAAGGCAGCAAAGACGGGCACAGGTCCAGACAGGCTGGGGGCCTTGGAGGTGGGACTACGATGGGTGTCCCGTGAGGTCGGAAAACAGTGACAGTGGAGGCAGGTCTGAGGAGAGACTGCTGCTGCTGCTGCTAAGTCGCTTCAGTCGTGTCCGACTCTGTGCGACCGCATAGACAGCAGCCCATCAGGCTTCCCCGTCCCTGGGATTCTCCAGGCAAGAACACTGGA
The DNA here is from genome assembly GCF_000754665.1 of Bison bison bison. NCBI lineage: Eukaryota > Metazoa > Chordata > Mammalia > Artiodactyla > Bovidae > Bison > Bison bison. The sequence goes on along the minus strand of NW_011494661.1, from coordinate 1,493,607 downwards.
GTGGGTTGCCATTTCCTTCTCCAATGCATGAAAGTGAAAAGCGAAAGTGAAGTCGCTCAGTCGTCTCTGACCCTCAGTGACCCCATGGACTGCAGCCTTCCAGGCTCCTCCGTCCATGGGATTTTCCAGGCAAGAGTACTGGAGTAGGGTGCCATTGCCTCCTCCGAATACTGCCCGAAGTGTGTGATCTCTCTCCAGGCCCAGTCAGCGGCTCTGGAGCCGGTCGAGAGGGTTCAATTAGGATTATGGTTGTGCCAGGTAAGAGGACCAGAGGGAGCTAGGAGCCAAGAAACTTGAGTGTTTGCAGGGACAGCATTAAAATGCTGACTCCAACCTGGGGAGGATGAGGATGCTAAACCTGTTAAGAAGAGAAGGCAGGGTGGGAGAGGAAGGATGCCCATGGACCCCAGGGAAAGGCGACAGAAGGACCAAGGAGGGAGACAGCGGGCCAGGAGGAAGGCCCGGAAGGAGGAGTGACAGGAGGTGGCCATCAGCAAGGAAGTCTCCTCTGTCCGCACCCTGAGTTCAGGCTCCAGCAAGGCAGTCAAAGGTGGCTCTTGGGAATTCACACTTTTTCATCCTCAAACCAAAATTGCAAAACAAGTACAACTACCCCTATCTTACAGCTGAGGAAACAGTCTCAGAGAGAAGATATGTCTTGTCCAGGGCAGCAGGGCCCAGGACCCCACTCCCCAGGTCACCTGGGTAGTTGCGGCAGCCCCCCGCGGTGCTCCCCCGCCGCCAGGTGCCCTCGTACAGGGTGGTGTTCCAGTTGCGGAACCTCTGGCTCTTGAGCGCGTCGGGTGTCAGGTTGCAGATCTCCAGGCGGGTGAATTCACGCATGAAGTCTCGGAATGACATCCTGGGGGGTTGAGGTGAGAGTGAACCAGGATGCCCAGTCGAGGCATCAAGAGACATGGCACAGCTGGTTTTCGGGGGGGTGGGGTTGGGAGCTGGGGTGCCCACTCAGCTGAGGAGGGGGCTGCTCACCAGAACTCCCCATCCTCCATCTTGACCCGGAGCTGCTCCCGCATGTAAGGGTCCACGCCGTTCCACTCCGAGGAGCTGCAGGAAAAGGGCACTGCCAGGGGCTGGGGCCACTGATCTGCCCAGCCTCTATCCCTGGGGCCTGTCCTTCCCTGGCCCAGGTCAGGAGGCCTCCACAAGGGCAAGTCCAGAGACCCCAGTCCCAGGGGTTATCTTATGAGGGCCAGCTCAGACGCCCCGAGGATGCTGGTAGGTGGGCACAGCCGCCTGCACGCACAGCCTGAGCTTTGCCAGGGCAGTCCCCAGACCCAGTCACACGCAGATGGGCCCCTCTGTTCAAGCCTGAGTCCACTGTGGGATGGCAGAGACCCCAGCAGAAATGCCAGTGGCACTGAAGAGTCTTCCCAGGCCTCCCCGGCCAGCCTCCATGGACCCTCACCCGTCACTCCAGGCTCCTGTCCACTCCACCTCGCCCCAGGGGTTCCGCATCCGGATCAGGTTCACCATCTGGCCCTGGTAGTTCACCTGTTCCCCAGAGCTCACGTCAGCGCCTGCTTCTGGCACACATTTTAACACCCCTTCCCGCCACCTCATCCTCACAGAACCCAGCTCAGCACCCAGCACCCACCATTGGAAGCACAGCTGAGAAGCCTGTCTGGGCATAAACTGCTGAGAGAAGCAGCTCTATACACAAAGTACAGTAAATCAGGGAGGGACAAGATAACCATCTTTGGGCGAGAGTCCCTGGGAGATAGGAAGGTGCTGCTGAAGGTCACAGGGAGAGTCGGCCTCTCCCACAGCCTTGGCCACAGGCCAGAGAGGCAAGGAGGCTGGAACCACCCTTTGGGGAAGACCTCCACCTGGGGCAGTACCTGTTTGGCCCCGGTCACAGAGTAGGCGTGGCCCTTCACTAGCTTCTTGAAGGTGACAGCCTCCATGTCCAGAATGCTGGAGATCTGCAGAAAGACACATGGGCTGCGGCCGCTGTCCCCACCCCCATTCAGGAGATGAGCCCCGAGTCTTGGCTTTCCCTTGCATACACCCACAGTTACTGGGAGTGATGGTCAGGACCCCTGACCCCATCTCAGTCCCTGGAAGGGGGAGCTGCTGGCTACTCCACCAATGATACTGCTGGTGAGGGGGGGTGTGCACCCCACTGACACTGCTTCTGGCCAGAGCTGGCCAGACCCTGGGCACACATGCGTGAACACAAACATACAGCCATGCAAAGCCTCTCCCCTCACCCAGGAGCCACGAGGTCCTCAGAGGACCTCATGTGGAGGGACTCAGGGAGGCAGAGAAGAGGGGTGAGCAGAGACTAGAGTCGGGTAGGGCTGGGAAAGAGCGCGGCAGCGGGGTTAGAGTGGAGAATGCAGTGATGGTGGCGGTGGAGGCCCAGATCAAGGATGAGGGAGGTCTGAAGATAAGTCGGGGAACAGAGAGCAACTGAAGGAACAAATGGGGAGTCTGGGGCCCACAGGAACTGGGACTCGGGAGGAGCTGAGGCCAGGCTGTGAACTGGACAGCGCACAGGCATGGCCTCAGATGACAGGAAAGAGGAAGTTGGAGAACATGCTGAAGTCTGAGGTTTTGGGAACCAGGAGGAAGCCAGGCATGGAGGTGGAGGACAGGACTGAGGTGATGAGCCAGGCTGGCTGAGGATCCAGGGATGGTGTGAGGCAAAGGACAGGGTCTGGAGCCAAGCCCGTGGCAAGTCTGAGGCTGGGCTGAGTAGAGAAAAGGAACCGCTAGGAAACTCAGGTCCCAGGATGGGGGAGGCACTTACATCGATGGAGCAGCCCAGCAGGGAGCCACGCTCCAGGGCCTTGAGGATGATGTTGTAGAGGTCGCTGGGCGCCTTCCGCAACTCGTACCACTCGGTGACTCCGCCGGTGAAATCCTCAAAGCCCTCAGACGTGCTGCCTCCTGAGAGGGCCTCGTAGCTGCCGTTCACCCTGTGGGCGGCCCAGGTCACCATTCTGCACCAAGCAGGACCCCCAACCCAGGCGTGGCCTGGAGCTGTCCCTGGGCCCCCACTCACTTGGCATAGGCCTTCTCCAGCAGGGCGCTCCAGAACTCGTTGCCTTGGGCAGAGTGCACAAACACCAGCTTCCCGTCCTTGGTGGGCAGCAGGTCATCCACCACCACATCCACCCACTCACCAAACTGCCACAGCTGGGGGAGGAGGGGCACAGTGAATCCCTGCTTTGAGATCCCTCAGGCCTGAGGTCAGGCCTGAGGTCAGGCCTCAGCAGCTCTGCCACTCACTAGATACCTGATTCTAGGCCACGCATCCTAGACACAGGATCTGAGCAGGTCGTCCTCGCTGAGCCTGTTTCCCCCTCCACAAAAGGGAACAATAATGCCTTCCTAATGGGAAAACTAAACAAGATTAGGCAGGCAACACTTGTAAGGCAGCATTGTTCATATTTTTGAAACAGACCAAGTTGCCTCTTCAGGTACAGAGACGTTGCAAAGCCCTTGGACCTTGGCTCTGCTGGGCCCTACCATGACCCCAGACTTTCCCCCTCCCCACCATTCTAGGCCAGGGTGTGTGTGGGTGTGTGTGTGTGTAGGGAGTGGGGATACCTAGGTAAATTAGATGTGGAATGAAAATGCGGGTGTGTGTGTGTGTGTGTGTGTGTGTGTGTGTGTGTGTGGGGGGGTGGGG
>NW_011494661.1:1487701-1489849 GCF_000754665.1 Bison bison bison | reverse complement strand
TCGTAGAGACAGGTGTGTGTGTGTGTGTGTGTGTGTGTAGGGGGATGGGGATACCTAGGTAAATTGGTGTGGAATGAAGATGCAGGATCCAGATCCTTCAACCACAAGGTGGACAGGATTCCCACAATCACGGGCTTGCTTCAAAGATGCCTTGAAAGGCAAGTTTCCCAGTGGGGGAAGGACTTCCCGCCATCCCAGGCCATAAGTGACTCTGTGCTACAGCACTGGGGGCCGTGAGTGTGCAAAACAATGGGGCAAAAGGGAGGAGGTGCGCCCACAGCACCATGGAGAAAGTGAACGGGCCAATCAGAGGCCGTGGAGGAACGGATTGGAGGAGTAAGAGGAGAGGGTGGGGAAAGGGCAGCGAGGCCACGCCCCTGCAGACCAGCGCTGGCAGGTGCCGCACTTGGCCACAGTAGTTCGCCCCGCACTGTGGGTCCCGCCAAGTGAAGCCAAATGCGCCAAGGCGGGTGAGGATGAAGTAGGGCAAGGCGCTCCCTGACCAGAAGGTAGGAGAGGACACCGGCGCCAGAGGTTCTCATCCAGGGTTGCTGGGCATGTCTCTTTCCCAAAACGAGCCTACTGAGAATTCATCAGTGTAATTTGAAAAGTGGGCCCTGTGCGCAAAGAGCATCAGGAAAAGCTGGTTTAAATAAACTTTATCCAGAGTCTTTCTTTTCTGCAGGGCTCTCAGTGGCTGGAGACTGACAGAGTGCAGGAGGAGTTGGGGGTGAGGGGGTCGGGGGGAGACTGAGGCCAAGGGTGTAGATGACCACAAGTGACAGCCGATTTTCCCCAGCAGAACACTATTTCTCAGACAGGGAAACCGAGACCCTGAGGAGGAAAAGGATTTGTCCCGTAGGACATAACCCAGAGAATTTTCTCTAAGCACTTTCTTTTCTCCAGTGTGCACAACCAGCCAGGAAAACTGCCAGCTGAAATACCTGCCCAACCGTTTCACACATGACAGATTCTCACACATGACAGACCTGAGATGGAATCAAGAGGTCACATACTTTCTGGGGGGTGGGGGGGGGGGGGGGCAGGGAGCTGGCCCTGCAAGGTGTGGCCCCGCGCCACCCTAACTTCAGGGTCCCCCGCCCATCTCCGTTGCCTGCTACCCCTCTCTCCCTCACCGCCCCACTCCTTGTCCAAGGTGCATGTGGGGCTCCTCACCTGGAAATGGAAGATGCCAGCGTAGCCATCCTGGAAGCTTTGGCCATGTGGAACTACTCGGTGCAGGAGGGTGTCATTGAGGGTAAGGGAGGCGATGGCAGCCAGGAGCCAACAGTCCCCTGGGATGGGAAGGATCCCCGTCAGGTCTACTGTACCCATCTTTGCCCAGTGAGTGCCATACTGGGGAGAACCTGGGACTCCCCGGACAGGGTGCCCCTCAACTTACAGAAAAGACCCAGGAATCTGGGCAAACCAGCCCCAGCACTGAGAGCCAGAGCCTGCTCGGGCTTGCAGGAGGGAGAGGCTGAGGCGGAGCAGGAAGGAACGGGCACAGGGAACTACTACGCAAAACACACTCGGGATCCCCCAGGGCCTACCCAGTGCGCCCTGGCAGATGTCCGTGCGGGTGGCTCCATCCACGATGAACTGGGGGTTTGAGAACAGCTCCTGCAAGAGACCCAGAGTCCTGTCTCTGGGCCAGCCCCTCCTAGAAACTGGAGCCCAGCCATCCCAGACCCCACTCTAGGGACCTGGCGTCCTATTCCCACTCCTCACTCAGGAAGGAGGTAAACTGAGTCCCATCCAGGGTGGCCCCTCTCACCGTGGGACGCTTCCACTTGATGCCATAGGTTTTGGAGGAGTTGGGGCCCAGCTCCTTGAAGCCCAGGCTCTGGGGCACTGGGGGGAAAGCCTCGTCACGGAAAAGGGCCCCTCTTTGCAGGCAGTGAACCCGCAGCTGCTCGTAATCCTGGCCCAGGTACTTGATGGCATTTTCATGGCGGCCCAGGCCCAGCTCCTTGGCCCGCTGCTTCTGCACTTGTGCAGACACCCCGGTGCAGTACACCGGAGTGATGAACTCCTCGGCCATCCTGTGGGACAGAGGGGCCCTGCTCAGAACCCTGGCCTTCCCAGGACTAGAGCTGGGGCTCCTATCTGCTAACACTGCTCTCTGGCCCGCTGCCCTCCTTTCTC
>NW_011494661.1:1486847-1487570 GCF_000754665.1 Bison bison bison | reverse complement strand
CACCTCCTCACTAAATTAGGGCGGGCAGCCATACCTCTCTGCTCCCAGAATCCACCAGAGGGGGCTTCCCATCCCCTAGGTGCGCTGGCCATCATTTCCCTACCCTCACCCAATGCTACCACCTCTCGGTTCCCAGACTCCCATTGTCCTGGGTCTGCAGGCCTGCGGTCAGCCAGTCAGGTGGGGAAGGGCGGGGTCCGAGATAATAGCACAAGGAACGAGGAAGGTGGGAGACCCCGAGGCAAGTACTCTTTGAATGCCTCTCTCCCCAGACTAGCCAAGCTCCTAGGCACTGGCCCCTTTGCCAGCTTGGGGGCTGATAAGTCCAGGCAGTCCGGGGTTCCCCTCCCCAGGCTCCTGAGACGGGTTGAAGGATCAGGGAGGCTCGGCCTCAGTCCTTTCCCCTCCCGCCAGCCCCCAGCCCAGCCCCTGGAGACCGTGAGGAACGCAGCCTGGGGCGGGCTCCGGAGCCTTGCGGTTCCCGAGCCCCCGCCCCGTCGCAGGCACTCTGAGAGCCCGGGGGGAAGGCAGCCCCACATCCGGGATCCAGGCCAAGCTGGGGGAACGCCGGGCCGGCCTCACCCTCCTTACCTGGGGGAGGAGTGTTGGGGGGTCGCTGCGGTCCCTGCTCTGGCTTCCCGGGTGGCAACAGAGGACAGGGCCCAACCAGGAAGAGCGCTCCTCCCCGCCCTCCTCCGCCCCTCCCTTCTCCTCCTCCTTCTC
>NW_011494661.1:1486444-1486695 GCF_000754665.1 Bison bison bison | reverse complement strand
GGAGGGGCCAGCGCCTATCTGGGTGGGAAGGGCTGGGGCCCGGACGCCAGGGCAGCGCGGGGGAGCGGAGGGGGAGGACGGGACAGGGGGTATTTTTAACCAGGGGCAGCAGCTCGAGTTGCAGGGCCGGGGGCCCCACCCCACGCGGCGGCCCCGGAGGGCATTCTCGGGAGTCCAGCCCCGCGGCGCCACCTCCTGCAGCCCGGGGTCCGTCCCCCCCCCCTCCGCGGAGCCGCAGCTGTCCCCCCACA
>NW_011494661.1:1473323-1486105 GCF_000754665.1 Bison bison bison | reverse complement strand
TCCTCCTTGCCCTCTCCTCCTTGCCCTCTCCTCCTTGCCCTCCCTCTCCCACCCACCCGTGTGCCGCTTTACCCAGGAGGGGGCGGCAGAGGCTGCGAGGCAGACAGCAGGCCCACCCGGGACACAGAGAGACCCAGCCACCTGAGATGCAGTTGGAGGGACGGAGACTGCAGCGGACCCTCGGCTCAGGGCTTTTGATTGGCCTTGGGGGCCCCAGCCAGGAAGGTCGCGGCCCTTACATGATGTTTTCTTGTTGTTCGGTCCCTAAGTGCCTGTCTCTTTGTGACCCCATGGACTGTAGCCCGCCGGGCTCCTCTGGGGATTTCCTAGACAAGAGTACTGGAGTGGGTTGCCATTTCCTTCTCCAGGGGATCTTACTGATCCAGGAATTGAACCCCGCGTCTCCTGCATTGGCAGGCATTGGCAGGTGGATTCTTTACCACTGAGCCACCAGGGAAGCCCCTTATACACACAAGCCTTTTGTTGGGGAAACAGTGCTTAGCCTTCCTCGAATTTGAGGGCCCTTGATCCCAAGAAGATTAAGGGCCACGGATCTAATCTGACTCGGTTCTCACTCCTAGTACACAGATGAGGAAAACTGAGGCCTAAGAGTGCAGCTTGCTGAGCTCCTTCAACTGGTGAGTCAGACCTGGGACCAGCTTCTGAGCTCTTTGTTCATCACCACTGGGCATTTATGTGTCTGATCTTAACCAAACCCTTCTGACAGGTCTTTGCATAGCAGACCTGTGACTAAGGCAGACCAGGCCCAGCTAAAGGAGGCTGCTCCTCTGGTTCAGCTTTGGGGTTTAAGAAAGGTGAATCTTATTGGAAAAGTAGGGTTAACTAGGCAGTGAGGTGCTGGAAAGGGTGTTCCAGACTGAAAGAACTGCATGTCCAAAGGTCCAGGGGCTGGGGGGACACAGGTCAATCAGGAGACTGTAATTGTTCCTTGTGACTGGAACGCAGGGAGCAGGGGACTGGGAGATGCTCTGGGGAGGTAGCCAAGGCCCCCCTTCCCCTCAAAGCACTCTGGCTCAACCCATGTGCCCCACAGTCCCCAGATTATTTTCAGTAAACTGTCACTCCAGCTGACTGTGTTTGACTGTTCCCCAAATGGGCACTGACCACCTCCTGTATGTGCAAGGTGCTGTGGTCACCTGGACATCGGATGCTGACGACCCAAGGCCTTGGCTCCCTCTGAAGGAGGCAGACATTGACTCAGCTCTTGCACCCATGATTGAAAGTGAAGTCACTCAGTCGTGTCCGACTCTTTACGACCCCGTGGACTGTAGCCTACCAGGCTTCTCCGTCCATGGGATTCTCCAGGCAAGAATACTGGAGTGGGTTGCCATTTCCTTCTCCAGGAGATCTTCCTGATCCAGGGATTGAACCCGGGACTCCCACACTGTAGGCAGACACTTTACCGTCTGAGCCACCAGGGAAGTCCTACACCCATGATTAACTGGGAAGAAGAATGATGTGAAGGAAGCCCATAGCTGAAGCCCTCACTAATCCAGGGTATTAGAGTAAAGATAAATCAGACAAAGTTATGTCAGGGATGGGAGAGGTAGGGGAATTAGTTGCCTTGGCATATGGAGGAACTAAAATATTCTGAGTGTTGCTTGAGCTGAGAGAGAAAGGGAGAGCAGAGTTGTGGCAGGCCTGGGTGGGCTGTGGAAGATGGATTTTGTTCTACCTGAGGTAGAAGCCTGCTCAGATTTGTACAGATGATGGAAGAGGACAGCTGGCAGTGTCCTCTGGCTCAAACTCCAGAGGTGGTAGACATAAGAGAGAAAGAGATGGATTTGAAAACTTATTTATTAATAGGATACACCATATCAAAATTTAACTCAAACTGGATTATACACCTAAATATAAACCCTAGAGCTATAAAACCTCTAGAAGAAGGACTTCTCTGGTGGTCTGTGGCTAAGACTCCTTGCTCCCAATTCAGGGAGACTGGGTTCGATCCCTGGTCAGGGAACATACCACAGCTAAAAGATCCCGTATGTCACAACTAAGACCCGGTGCAGCCAAATAAATAATTTTTTTTTTTTTTTAAAGAACAACAACCTCTAGAAGAAAGCATTGTTGTTGTTGAGTCACTAAGTCACGTCCGACTCTTCGCGACCCCATGGACTGCAGCCTCCCAGGCTCCTCCGTCCATGGGATTTTCCAGGCAAGAGTACTGGAGTGGGGCGCCATCGCCTTCTCCAATACGCTGTCTAGGTTTGTCATAACTTTTCTTCCAAGGAGCAAGTGTCTTTTAATTTTGTGGCTACAGTCATTGTCTGCAGTTGTTTCAAATGCCCTTTATTCCTACTATATGGTTCCAACTCCTATTTCTATGCATGTCTCATATTTCTGTTATAAACTAGATATTTTAGGCAATATAATGTAGGTACTCTGGGTACTGGGCACATTTCTTCTGGACTTTGTTATAATGAGTACCAGCATTATCATTTTTTTGTTTGTTTTTTGGTGGAGAACGTGAGTAATGATCCAGCCTTATTTTAATGAAGCTTGATCCCCACGTTTTGAGAAGCCAGAGCTAGTGTATTGAATTAAGGATATGCAGGTTATGATCTGCTTTCCTGGTGGCTCAGCTCGTAAGGAAACCACCTGCAACGCAGGAGACCTGGGTTCGATCCCTGGTGGTAAAGATCAGAAGGGAAGGGTTACTCACTCCAGTATTTTGGCCTGGAGAATTCCATGAACTGTATAGTCCATGGGGTCACAAAGAGTTGGACACAACTGAGCAACTTTCACTTTCACTGGGTTTGGTAAAGATTTATTAAATATGACACAAAAGCCCAGACAATAAAAGAAAAAAAATTTGAAATTTATTGAAATAAAACACTTTGTTCCTCCTCAAAAGGCACTATTATGAAAATGAAGAAAAACCACAGACTAGGAGGAAATCATTGCCAAAAAATATATCTGATGAAGAACTTGTATTTAGAATATATAAAGAATTCTTACAATTTAAAAAAATAATCCAGTAAAATTGGGTGAAAGATTTGAATAGACATTTCCCAAGAAGACATGTGATGGCAAATAAGCATATGAAAAAATGTTTATTCATTGGAGAAATGCAAATTAAAACAACTAGAAGGACCAACATTACAAACCTAGAATGGCTAAAATTAAAAAGACTAACCATGCCAAGTGCTGGCGAGGATGTGGAGGAGTCGGAATTCTCACACGATGCTGGTGGGATACCACCACTTTGTGAAACAGTTTGGCAGTTTCTTTAAAAGTTAAACATGTATTCAGCAATAAATGGAAATAAACTATCAAGCTACAGAAAGATGCCAGAACCTTAAATGCATGTTGCTAAGTAAAAGAAACCAGTATAAGAAAACTGGAGAAGGCAATGGCAGCCCACTCCAGCACTCTAGCCTGGAAAAAATCCCATGGATAGAGGAGCCTGGGAGGCTGCAGTCCATGGGGTCGCTAGGAGTTGGACATGACTGAGCAACTTCACTTTCACTTTTCACTTTCATGCATTGGAGAAGGAAATGGCAACCCACTCCAGTGTTCTTGCCTGGAGAATCCCAGGGATGGGGGAGCCTGGTGGGCTGCTATCTTTGGGGTCGCACAGAGTCGGACATGACCGAAGCAACTTAGCAGCAGCATGAGAAAACTTATACTGTATGATTCCAACTATATGACATTCTGGAACTGGTATAACTAGAGATGGTAAAGAGATCAGTGATAGCCAAGCTTTCAGGGAAGGTGGGGGAAGGGCATTTTTAGGGCACTTAAACTATTCTGTGTGATACTGTAATGGTAGATACATGACGTTGCATTAAACCCATATAATGCACAACACTAAGAGTCCCTGGGGACTTCCCTGGTGGTCCAGTGGCTAAGACTCCGAGATCCCAATGCAGGATCCCCATGTTCGATCCCTGGCCAGGGAACTAGATCCCACATGCTGCAACTAAGAGTTCCAATGTAACTAAAGATTCCACGGGCTGCAACAAAGAGGGAAGATCTTGCATGCAACTAAGACCTGGCCCAGCCAAGTAAAATAAACAGTTTTTTAAACAAGCCTGAACCCTAATGTTAAACTATAGACTTTAATAACAATGTATCAATATTGTTTCATCCATTGTAACAAATAGATCACACTAATACAAAATGTCAGTAGAGAAACTGCAGATGGGAAAGGAGGGTACTGGAATTCTCTATACTTTCTGAGCAAATTTTGTGTAAACTTAAAACTACTCTAAAAAAAATTAGTCTATCTTAAAAAGTAGAAGAGTAAATTAAATATGGGCTTCCCAGGTGGTGCTAGTGGCAGAGAACCCACCTGCCAGTGCAGGAGACATGAGAGACCTGGGTTTGGTCCCTGAGTTGGGAAGATCCCCTGGAGAAGGGCATGGCAACCCACCCCAGTATTCTTGCCTGCAGAAACCCCATGAACAAGAGGAGCCTACCAGGCTACGGTCCATAGGGTTGCAGAGTCGGACACAACTGAATCAACTTAGAGCTTGCGTGTTAAATATACACCTATCATATGACCCAGCCATTCCACTTCTAGGCATTCACCCAAGGGAAATAAAAGCATGTGTCCATGCAAAGACTTGTGTATGAATATTCATAGCAACTTTAATTGTAACAGCCCAAACTAGACATAACCAAATGGTCTTCAACAAATTGTGACTGGATAAGCAAATTGTGGTGCTATATATATATACCACAGAATACTACTCAGTCATAAAAAGGAACAATGGCTTAATCTCAGAATAATTATACTGAGCGTAAGAAACAAGACAGAAAGTGAAGTGAAAGTGAAAGTTGCTCAGTTGTGCTGACTCTCTGTGACCCCATGGACTATACAGTCCGTGGAATTCTCCAGGCCAGAGTACTGGAGTGGGTAGCCTTTCCCTTCTCCAGGGGATCTTCCCAACCCAGGGATCAAACCCAGGTCTCCCACATTGCAGACGGATTCTTTACCAACTGAGCTATCAGGGCCTGCTATATAATTTCATTTCTATGAAAATTCTAGGAAAATGATAGCAATTTAGTGATAGAAAGCATATCAATGATTGCTGCGGGGGATGGGGGGGCTGACAGGTGGGAATGGATGGCAGGAAAGGATTACAAAGGGGCTTGAGGAAACTTTTGGGGGTAATGGATATGTCCATTATTTGACTGTGGTATTGGTTTTGTGGGGGTATATATTGTCAACAAAAATGAACCTTGAAGTATACATAGTTTATTTTATGTCAACTATACCTCAGTAAAGCTGCTAAAAGGACCTATAGAATTTAGCCACTGATGGGATATGGTTCCTGGGAGACAGGGAGGGAAAAGACAACTCTAGACCATCTGAGTAGATTCATGGTGTAGGGGACTCTTATCTGGAGGGGATACTGGAGGATCAGGTTAGGGAGGTACCTGTGGGACTTAATGGCTCCTAAAGGAAATCAGTCCTGAATATTCATTGGAAGGACTGATGCTGAAGCTGAAACTCCACTACTTTGGCCACTTGATGTGAAGAACTGACTCACTGGAAAAGCTCCTGATGCTGGGAAAGATTGAAGGCAGGAAGAGAAGGGGATGACAGAGGATGAGATGGTTGGATGGCATCACTGACTCAATGGACATGAGTTTGAGCAAGCTCTGGGAGTTGGTGATGGACAGGGAGGCCTGGCATGCTACAGTCCATGGTGTTGCAAAGAGTTAACACAACTGAGTGACTGAGCTGAGAAAGCTGTGGGACCCACCCTCATCCAAGAGGAGGTGCCTGGCGGTGGGAACAGACCTCAGAATAGAGGAACAAATTTGGGAGTCATTGGCCATCGTGCCACCTGAAAGAAGTAGAGGCAGGGGACAGACATGTCATTCTGGATACAAAGATGCTTCATAAAGATGTCTGTGCTTAAAGAAATCTATAGAGTGATCAAAATTAAAAATTCTAGGGACTCTCCTGGTAGTCCAGTGTTTGACTCCAGCTCCCACTACAGAGGACATGGGTTCCATCCCTGATTGGGGAACTAAGATCCTGTAGGCCACATGACTCAGCCAAAAATTTTTTTAAATTCTAACAAGTGAAAAAAAAAAATTCTAACAGATTATTTGGGGAAAAGAACTAGAAAAACTGATTTAAAGTTCCTATGGGAAACTGAACAAGCAAGAATAGCCAGATCAGATCAAATCAGTCACTCAGTCATGTCCAACTCTTTGCGACCCCATGAATTGCAGCACGCCAGGCCTCCCTGTCCATCACCAACTCCCGGAGTTCACTGAGACTCACGTCCATCGAGTCAGTGATGCCATCCACCCACCTCATCCTCTGTCGTCCCCTTCTCCTCCTGCCCCCAATCCCTCCCAGCGTCAGAGTCTTTTCCAATGAGTCAACTCTTCACATGAGGTGGCCAAAGTACTGGAGTTTCAGCTTTAGCATCATTCCCTCCAAAGAAATCCCAGGGCTGATCTCCTTCAGAATGGACTGGTTGGATCTCCTTGTAGTCCAAGGGACTCTCAAGAGTCTTCTCTAACACTACAGTTCAAAAGCATAAATTCTTCGGCACTCGGCCTTCTTCACAGTCCAACTCTCACATCCATACATGACCACAGGAAAAACCATAGCCTTGACTAGACGGACCTTTGTTGGCAAAGTAATGTCTCTGCTTTTGAATATGCTATCTAGGTTGGTCATAACTTTCCTTATGACCAACCTAGATAGAATAGCCAAGAGACTTCTGAAAACAAGTTAGGAGTCTAATCCTGTGAAAGTGTTAGTCACTCAGCCAAGTTCAACTTTTTGTGACTCCAGGGTCTGTAGCTGCCAGGCTCCTCTGTCCATCAAATTCCCCCAGGCAAGAATACTGGAGTGGATTGCCATTCCCTTCTCCAGGGGATCTTCCTGCATTGCAGGCAGATTCTTTACCATCTGAGCCATTAGGGAGCCTAACCCTATCAAGTATTACATCCAATCCATAATGATTAAATAATTCTTATATAATAATTAATGAAGAGGGGTACTGATACATATAGATCACTGAAAGATAGAAGAATCTAGTTCAGTTCAGTTCAGTTCACTCACTCAGTCGTGTCCAACTCTTTGCGACCCCATGAATCGCAGCACGCCAGGCCTCCCTGTTCATCACCAACTCCTAGGGTTCACTCAGACTCACATCCACCGAGTCAGTGATGCCATCCAGCCATGTCATCCTCTGTCGTCCCCTTCTCCTCCTGCTCCCAATCCCTCCCAGCATCAGAGTCTTTTCCAATGAGTCAACTCTTCACATGAGGTGGCCAAAGTACTGGAGTTTCAGCTTTAGCATCATTCCTTCCAAAGAAATCCCAGGGCTGATCTCCTTCAGAATGCACTGGTTGGATCTCCTTGCAGTCCAAGGGACTCTCAAGAGTCTTCTCCAACACCACACTTCAAAAGCATCAATTCTTCGGCGCTCAGCCTTCTTCACAGTCTCCAACTCTCACATCCATACATGACCACAGGAAAAACCATAGCCATCTAGATACAGGTCCAAATGCATATAGGAATTTAGTATATAAGAGCAGCATCTCAAATTTGTTGAGAAAAGATGAGTTTTTCATTAAAAAGCATTAGGAAAATGGGAGGGAATTTTGTATATGATCAATTCCAGATGAACTCATGATTTAAATGTAAAAAATGAAAACAAAAATACAGCCAGCAGCTAAGGGAGACATTCTTTTAATCATCTCCGTGTGGAAAAATTCTTTTTAACTGTGACACAAAACCCAGAAGCCACAAAAATTTATTTTATCACACACAAAAGGCTAAACTGAAGAAAATACTTACAATTTACATCCTGAAAGGCTATTTTTCCTTACATATGAGTCAAGTACCAAAAAACAGTGGAGAAATGGGCAAAGATAAGAACTGTTCACAAAAAAGACATACAGCTCTTACATGTATGAGCTTGAGCTCACTTGAAAGAAAAAAGAAATACAAACTAAACCTTCACCAAGACAGGATTTTCTCCTTAGCAGTTTGGCAAACATAAAATAACCTTGTTTCTCATTGGTTGGTGAGTGTTGTGGAAAACAGCCTTCACACAGCTGGAGGCTGGGGAGGGGTTTCAGGCACAGCCCCAGCAGATGAACAAGTGGCAAAGTTCTTCAAGATGACCATTTTGGAGGCCTTCCCTGGTGGTCCAGAGGTTAAGAATCTGCCTGCCAATGCAGGGAATGTGGGTTTGATACCTGATCAGGGAACTAAGATCCCACATGCTTCAGGGCAGCTAAGCTGAAGCATGGAGGAGGAGAAGGGAGGAGGAGAAGGGTACCTGAAGCGATACACTGAAACTATTGAGGCCTCTCCCTCTAGAGCCCACATGCCACACTTAGAGAAGACTGCATGCCACAGTGAAAGCCCAGTGCCACCAAAAAATAAATAAAATGGGCCTTTAAAAAAAGACGACAATTTTGACTTGACCTTTGGCTGAACAATTCTAGGAATTCACTGTTTCATATTTGAATAATGCTGTTCTTACACAGTCTTCAGTCCGTTCAGTTCATTCACTCAGCCATGTCCAACTCCTTTGCTACCCTGAGGACTGCAGCATGCCAGTCTTCCCTGTCCATCACCAGCCCCTAAGCTTGCTCAAACTCACATGCATCGAGTCAGTGATGCCATCCAACTATCTCATCCTCTGTGATCCCCTCCTCCTGCCTTCAGTCTTTCCCAGCATCAGGGTCTTTTTCCAATGAGTCGGTTCTTCACATCAGCTGGCCAAAGTGTTGGAGCGTCAACTTCAGCATCAGTCCTTCCAATGAGTATTCAGGACTGATTTACACAACTTTCACACTTTTACAGAGTCTTAGTGACTCTCTATAGCAGGGATCCCCAGCACAGTACCAGTCTAATGGAGCTGGGCCGTACAGCAGAAGGTGACTGGTTGTCTTCCACAAAACTGATCCCTGGTGCCAAAAAAGGTTGGGTGCCACTGCTCTATGGCACTGTTTAGAATAGCAGAAGTGTGGAAACATGTGCCAGTCAATAAGAAAAAAAGGGTACACCCATACAGAGGAGTGCTATACAGCTGTCAAAATGAATGTGCAGATAGGAAACCATGTGATTTGTCTACACCAACTCTCTAACACCATCTCAGTATGCGACCACATGAATCGCAGCACGCCAGGCCTCCCTGTCCATCACCAACTCCCATCTAGGCCCCTACAATTCAATTCTGATACTAATTCCCAGAATTAGCACAGGCCCCATGAATCTCAGTTCCACAAGAGGCCAGCCACAAACGGAACCCCCAGGTGACCCATACTCCTGTCTGGCTGACTACAAATTTGGGGATGACCATAACCCCTCTCCTCAGGAGTGATAATTCAGTAGAAGACTCAGAACTCAGGAAAATACTTTATTCACTGTTACTGGTTTATTATAAAGGATACAATTGAGGAACAGCCAAATAGGAGAGATTCATAGGGAAAGACATGCGGAGGGAGGGAGCCACCCAAATCCCAAATCTCTAGTGCCTCGCCCTTCCTGGAAGAGCTGGGGAAGCTGAAAGTTCCCACCCTCTAGATCACTTTTTTTGGCAACAGCCACCATCTTGAATAACCTCATTAGCATTAACTCTGGTGTGATCTATAGGAGCTCATTATGAATAACAAAAGACATTCCTATAACTCTGGAAATTCCAAAGGTGTTAGGCACTCTGTGCCAGGAACCAGGGACAAAGACCAAATTTGTATATTTTTATTATACCACATTTGGTTACATACATTTAGATTCTTTCCCTGGATGGACATAAATGATCACTTCCATTGTTTCCAGGAAGGAGAACCAGGCGGCTGGTAGTCAGGGGCAGGAGGTGACTCTTGGTTCAAAATTCAAAACATACATGTGACTATATTACCTATCTGAAAAACTCTTAAAAATACTTTACAGTCCTTGTCTTGGCTTCTAATGTCTGCAGCCTCCAGGCTTCACCCCCATGCTTCTTGGGAACCACTCAGAGAGGAGGGAGGGGAATTGCATTTAGATTCCTCTGCCACCTGACCCCTTAGACGTCTCTGCCTTCTGTTTCAGGTACACTCCCCTTTAACCTTTCTCTGGGCAGCAATTCCCTCTACTGATAACACCCACATCTGAGCTCCTTTCTTGAGATCAGTTCTAAACCCTTCTAGTATTATCTCATCCAAATCTCAAACAGTATCCTTTCTAGTGTAATACTCATTTTACAGATGAGGCAGTAGAGGAGATTAAATCTGTAAGTCATACAGAAACCTGGATTTTGAACTTAAGCTGTCTGGCACCAAAGACCAAGTCTTAATCACTACTCTAGATGGTCTTTCCAAAAATCCTGTTCCTCACCACCACCACCCGAGCGTGGGCAAACCTGACATAGTTCATCACATTATATGGGCTTCTCCGTGGCTCAGTCAGTAACCAATCCACTTGTAATGCG
The DNA here is from genome assembly GCF_000754665.1 of Bison bison bison. Classification (NCBI taxonomy): domain Eukaryota; kingdom Metazoa; phylum Chordata; class Mammalia; order Artiodactyla; family Bovidae; genus Bison; species Bison bison. The sequence goes on along the minus strand of NW_011494661.1, from coordinate 1,475,678 downwards.
GGAGACCTGAGTTCAATCTCTGGGTTGGGAAGATCCTCTTGAGAAGGAAATGGCCACCCACTCCAGTATTCTTGCATGGGAAATCTCATGGACAGAGGAGCCTGGTGGGCTACAGTCCATGGGGTCACAAGAGGCAACTGCAGCCCAGAGCAAGGACTAAGGCTCATTCTGAAAAAGACCTCACCCTGCAGGCATTTCTAGACTGACATAGAGCCATTTTCCTTTGGAGTTCTTTTTGGTCCAGTAGGTCCCAGGCCCTCTTCTAAGGACTGCATATAGCTCATTTCATTCAGTTCCGTGGGCTCTATGTGGGTCTCAGCATCCACTAAGATGTTAAAGAGGAGAAACAGTGGGATGACTGGTCGCCAGTGGGAAGGGAGAGCTATTACAGGGCTTGTGCTCAGGGGTCTCAACCACTGGTACCTAAATCTGGCAGACCCCCCCCTCCCCAAAACTCCCGCCCTACCCCTACCCTGGGTAAAGGACCCAGACCAGCCAATGTCCTGAGGGCATGAATTTATTAGAGGAGTCAGGTCAGAGTGGGTACAAGTTGCAGGTTGGGAAGAAGGGGCAGGAGGCATGGGCAGCCCTGCCAGCCTGAGGCCAAGAAGACAGGAGACTGGAGCGGCCACAGTCAGTAGAGCATTGGGCCAGCAGGCAAGCAGACAGGCTGTTCTTCACCCTGCGAGTATCAGCGCCGAGGGCACAGCAGCAGCTTAGAGAAGACTAGGGGAGGAAGGACAGAGAGCTGCTCAGAGGAAGCCTGCCAAGCTCACACAGCAAGGGGGTGCAGAGCTGGACACTTGCCCAAGCCTGCTGGACCCCAGGCACCATGCCCCTCCTTCCCATTCTGTTGGGCTCCACACCTGCTTCCCAGCTCCTCCCAGCTCCCCGCCAGCTTCTGTCCCTACTCACTGTGGAGGGTATAGGTGCCTGGCTCCAGTAGCAGCTGGGTGGGCAGGACAATGAGGAAGCCCCTACTCCAGGGCCAAGCTTGGGATGTAGGGCGGTGCCACTCAGCGTTGTAGGAAAGGCACTTGGATAAGACAGGCAAGGGGCGGGGGCGGTGGCAGCAGAGGCTGCTCTGAGGGGGCAAGGCACAGAGAGGACAGTGGGGTGGCGAGAGGCCGGGACCCCGGGGGAGGGGAATCTGGGCCTTTGGGTAGCTCCTTTGAGCCCTGCCATGGTGGGGGTGCCGCTCCCGAGTCCAGGCCCAGTGGGTAGGCTCCTTGGCCATGACCTGCGTGAGAAGAGTGGATGTAAGTGGGAGGTGGGAGGTCCAGCCTCTTTCCCCAACCCTGGGATGCTGGTGCAGGGAGCCTCACCTCCTCACAGCTCTGGCGTCTCACAACAGCCCTGAAGCCCATCCGTGCCCACAGCTTGTCCCTCTGATGCAGGAAGTCTGACACTTGATGATGCCAATCTTGGCCCAGGGCCCACAGAAAAATCACGCTTTTGGGGTCCTCCAGGTCTTCCTCCATGTCATTTGCAAGGTACCTGGCCACAGAGGTGGGGGACAGGGGGAACAGAGGTTGTAAGCATCCGCCCTGCCCCCACCCTGCGACTCCAAGTGGGCATCCCCACCAGGCACCCGGGCCACTCACAGTGCCAGGAACAGATTGCTGTGGGTGTACTCGCTGAGCTGCAGGTTGGCACGCCGGAAGTAGACCAGCACCATGGCCAGGAGATACTGCAGATACAGAAATGGGGAGAGTTAGAGCGGAGCACTGTGGGCAGGGGAGGGGACTGTGCCAGGCCCATCAAGCAGGTTCTGGGCTTGAAGCAGGCCTAGAAAATCCAGGGTAAAATGGTGCAGGGGGACCTGCAAAGACAAGGGCTTAAAATGGGGGCACTCCCTCCACCAGACCAGGGGACCCAGTGCCTTAGCAGCACTCAGGCCCCAGTAATTCAACCTTCCCCGAGTGAGCCTGGACTCTCCCCCGACTCTCACCTTGTCTGAAATCTGGAAACAGGGATCTTTGGAGAGGAAATCCTGGAGGAAACTGTGCTCTGGGGGAGAGGGAGGAGAAATGGAAGCCTGGGGTTACCACCCTCACCCCACAAGACGAGAGTAGCATTCTAAGTTCTAAAGCCCGAGCCCCCACTGAATCCACTTTCTGACATTTCTGACATGACCCCCCCCCCCCCCCCCAACCCAAACCTGCCAAACTGGAGTCACCTGAGAAGGGATGGGACCAAGACGTGGGCAGGCTGAGATCCCACCTCTCACATCAGTTCATGCTTGGTCCTCACAATCCCTTCCAGGCCAGCCCCCAAGTGCACTCACCCAGAAGGTGGAGGAAGGCCCGGAGCTCCTGGTGTCGGCGGAGATGGGAAGACTCATCGCCCTCACCT